>NC_133327.1:373168064-373487150 GCF_042186555.1 Aquarana catesbeiana
AATGTTATACTTTTTAGGACTGCAAAGGCATCAGTTTTCTGCAGAGCAGTAAAGAACCTGGCAGGGTTTTAAACCCCTCCTCGTTCTATTCAAAATGAAGGGTTCATGTACACAGGGCAGTTGAAAACCTCTCCTGAATGCTGGAAACTTGACGGCTGGAAACTGGCAGTAAGGCTCCAGTCACATCTAGGCATCCCAGCTCACAGGCGGAATCACCACAATTCTGCCTGTGATCACGGCAAATCGTGGGACGCCCTTGCGATCCCTGTCAACGGCACCCTGATCACGGTGCGATTTTGCCGTGATTCGTCAGTAAAATCGTGCAAACAGAATCCCAATCAAGTTATTTTGTGGCAACAGGTGTACCGCGATTGTTTGCATGCTTTAACTGTAATTCATCAGGCAACAATTGCGACAAAAATCGTGCCACAATCAGGGTGCCATTGGAAGTTGATGGGGATTGCAAGGGCGTCCCACCATTTGCAGTGATTCAGGATGGCGGGCAGAATAGCAGCGATTCTGCCCGCGATCCGGGACACCTATATGTTAACGGAGCCTTAGAAACGTCTGTTTTACAGATTTTACATACTGAGTTTATGTGAGTTTAGCAGCAGTTATGAGCATTTGAGGTTAGAAGCGTTTTTTTTTAAATATAACCTCAGGAGACCCTTCCAAATGCCCACAATGCAGGAAAAACATGTAAATTAACTATTTCAGCCATTCTGTGAGAGAAGAAAGAGCAGCAGCAGTGTGCTTATAGATAGTGGTCTTATTTTTTGTGTTTTCACTATAAATCCCCCCTTGCATCCCCCCCTAGCTCTCCCTCTGTCTTATCTCACTAACTCTGCTGCTATCTTTATTACCATTGATTTGTATGTGTTTGGTTTTCTCTTTTTTTTTTTTTTCTTCTTTAACATTCTGCTTAAAAATTTGTGAATCAGTACTGCTTGGACCTTGAAGAAGGGGACATACCCCGAAAGCTTGTCCTGAAAAATTGTATGTTAGTGCAAATAAAAAAAGTATCACGGACAGTACTCAATTTTCTCTGTCACAATTGCACTAATACGGCTACAATCAAATCAACTATAAATCCTAAAATATGTATGTGTTAGGAAATGCTCCCGATTTTGCTGAGGCTCCGACGATGTAGAAAATTGCGTGGTCCCTACTGGACTTGTCCATTGATGCAGGAAACAGCATGTGTATTGGAATTTGTGTTTTCACAACATTTTTATATGTTTAAAAAGTGTCAACATTTTTTTTCCCCCTTTAAAAACTGCGTTTACAAGCATTTGGCTTTTGAAATGCCGGTAAACCACAGTCCTGAACGTGATCGTTCTGCTTTCAAAAAAATGTCTACAACCTTAATTGCCTCTAATCTACTATAAACAACTGAGTGTACATGTACAGATAAGACAGAGGAGAGTTCAGGGGCTGCTGAAAAAAATTGTTCAACTGCTCCTAAACATCCGTTTAGCAGCTGCATTGCACATGAGGCCTAAGTGTTGACTTGACAAAGACTTTCACAAGAGAAAAGGTTGTGCTGGGCATGCTGCCCTAAGAATGTAATAAAGGATTATCCTGCATTAACCCTTTGACTATCAAGGACATATAATAAGTCATTAAAATGGTCTCACAGCTGCAATTTATCTATTTTATATGCAGGTTCCGGGTTGTTACTAGTCCATTCTTGTTTTTCTGGAAGGTGTAGTTTTCTGTTGGCGCAGCTAAAGTCGCCATCTTGAAACTCTTCCTCCTAGTCTTCATCCCACGCATCCACAGGCAAGCTGCAGATCTCTGCCAGGTCTTTGACATTCTCCATGAATGCACAAGCAAGCTGCAAAATCCAACAGAGACCTGTGGTGTGTCATCCCAGGAAGAAGCAGATGGGTGATCTACATCACTGTCACCTAGGCAAGGAGTCCAGAAGTGTGGGGTTACACTGAAGTTTAGGTATTTACTATGAAAAAAGTGTCTGCAAATGTGAAAGAGGAAGAAGGTACAGCTCCATTGAGCTGTAAAGCTTTAAAGCATTGCCTCAGGAAAAATGTTTGCATCGCAGTTTGTTGCCATTTCACAGGCACGTGCAATTTTGAGGCTCAGCATGTTTGATATCTTTTTACTTGATACAGTCTCGTCGTTCATATTTTAC
Organism: Aquarana catesbeiana; assembly: GCF_042186555.1. Lineage (NCBI taxonomy): Eukaryota > Metazoa > Chordata > Amphibia > Anura > Ranidae > Aquarana > Aquarana catesbeiana. Next base: position 373,170,217 of record NC_133327.1, read on the forward strand.
AAAAATTGTTTTTTGGAGTATATTGCGTTTGTGTGCACTACTATTCATCTTAAAGCTGGAGTTTAGGCATGGATAGTTTTCTTCTATAGTAAGGTCCAGTTGGAGCAATGCATGTATGCATGCGCCACACCTGGCAGGAAACTGTAAGCCACTCCAGTAGGCATAGCTACTACAGTGATCTTCACTAGCTTCTGGGTATCCTACTGAGCAGCTGCTCTGCGGCATAGGTCACTCGCTCAGCACAACTGCCATTCAGTGAACACTCTACACTTAATGAATGCAAAGCGTTCTCCGATTGGGTGAGGTGGAGAAGGGACATCCCAACTCAAATTAAAAAAGCAAAAAAGTTTTGGCTTTATATAGTCTTTCAGTCATTCAAATAATGAATATTCATATTGAGTGGAACCCATCTGTATGCTAAACTGCAGCATTTTGACAGCAAATTGCTTTGATTAGATTTGCCAGACTGATTCACAGTTATTGGCATGTCACTCAGCATTTTCAGGTAGTACCCGAGCACCACCAACCCCGCCCCCCGAAAAAAAAATCTCCCTAGGGACTATACACGACAGCTATAGCCGCTGCAATGGAATGCAGGTACTCCACCAGACAGCTCTCAAGGCAAGACAAAGGATAACAAAAATGAGGTACATGCTTGTTCTAGACTTTTGCTGATTTTGGACCAATTTAACATGTATATCACATTAAATTGGGCATTCAGTTTTATTAGATAAAAGACCATTTTTCTTGTTAAAAAACTTATTCCATGTGGTTTACCTGTGAAAATACAATTATTGTGTGTTATGTATTAGTTACCGCACGTTCGCTATCAAAGCCTTTCTTCCTAATAAAGTTAAACATGGCATGTCAAGCAGCTTTTGGACCTTTGTGCTTTGAAGTCAAGCAAAAATTACAAGGTCAAAATCAAATTTGCTGCAGAGAATGAAAAACCTGAAAAAATGCCTTATTTTCTGTCAGAGAAGTCTCCCAAAGGCGCTAAAGCCAACTTGTCTTTTCTAACGTATTTCTAAAAGCAGGGTGTATAAATAATACTTTCTGTCTTAAGAATTTCTTTGGGTGGTCACCATGGTAATATTAAAACCCGTGGTTAGAGAAAATGCTTTTTGATAAGCACTTGAAAACACCACTAAAGCAGCTCAAACAGCATCTCATGCTCAAAAATGACGAACAGGTCATGATGTTGGATCCTCACATGGAAAGAACACCCAAAAACTACAATAACAAAAAAGGAGATCACAATAAGCAACTAAAACACGCAAAAGTCTTTCCCATGGGCTGCCAGAGGCCCTTTACGTGAGCTTTAATGCCGGGAGGGGAAGCGGATTCCCAAACACATGACCATCACGATTGGATCTCACAAAGCAAAAATGTCACCAACAGCACACCAAGGATCTCCATAGTGGGTCCAAAGCTTTAATCAGCGATCACAGTTACAGCAGATCGCAACGTTTTGGAGCCATGCAGGACCCCTTCATCAGGCATGTGACGATTGTCCTGCGTGGCTCCGAAACTTTGCTATCTGCTGTAACTATGTGATCGCTGATTAAATATTTGGACCCACACTGAAGATCCTTGGTGTGCTGGGAGGCACACTCTTAGCACACATCAGACCGCTATGTATGCATGTGTGCAGAGGCAGGGCATGAAGTTACTTTTCCTGCCACAGTATATATGAGTTATGCAGTCCAGATGAGGTAAGGAGTCATGAAGACACCTTTAATAAAAAACAAAGCACGCCTTGGAAAAAACAGCAATGTATAAGCCGCCGCTGTCCGATGTTGTTCCCACTGGGGGGCAAGATTGAATTAAATATGTGATAGACATCTCCTGCTCCACCTTGACTATATCTAAAAGTGCCAATATGTTGGTCCATATAAGTGACTACGCCTGGTTACTATCCTACAGAACGCCTCATTAATGTAACATCTAAAATGTTATGACTAGGATGCATGGGTACAACGACAAAACAAGAATTTTATTGGGAAAAAAAAATTGGATAAACATCCATCAATGCAATTGTCTAGTGACTAATATTAAAGTGCATATAGTGATAAAGTGCAAACAAAAGTATTTTCTGTGTGAAAAAAAGTGCTGTTGTGCTCCGTGTCCCATGGGTGTCAGTGCATCTACCTCCTGGGGGTAGTGAACGATCCGCACTCACCAGATATGTTGGACTCCATCACCATACAGCAAGAGGAGTCTGCCGTGCATGTGGGTCATTAGTGGGGACCACTTCCCAATGTGATCTCATCTGTGGGTGTCCCTGTTCCCTCTCTGTTAAATGACCTCCGGTGATGGCTCCAGAACTCCAGGTGCAGGGGAGTATGCAGCGGGCGGAATAAGAGAATAAATGAAATGGTCCTCAGAGTAAAATCCTTGGTTGATTTAATGAAAAATAGCAGCATACATAAAACTTTTTAAAAACCTGTCACTATGACAGGACTGGACGCCATCCAATAAACCATCAGAACTACTCTTGTGTGAGATATGGATGCTAAATCATAACATGCCATGCTCTCCACTCTCCGGGCCGGAAGTGTCATTGTCATAACATTTAGATGAAACATTAATGAGGAGTTCTGTAGGATAGTAACCAGGTATAGTCACTTATATGGACCAACATATTGGCACTTAGATAGTCAAGGTGGAGTAGGCGCTGTCCATCACATTTAAAGTTTATAGTCGTTTACAGTCCCGACGTACGTGTTTTACGTCACCGCATTTAGAACGATCGGATTTTCCGACAACTTTGTGTGACCGTGTGTATGCAAGACAAGTTTGAGCCAACATCCATCGGAAAAAATCCTAGGATTTTGTTGTCGGAATGTCCGAACAAAGTCCGACCGTGTGTACAGGGCATAAGTCTGCTTATATTGCATCAAAGATGGTAGCACCAAGCAGCAGTCTCAGGGCTTTTGTGTGTGATTAAATGTCAGTATTACATTGTATATACCTGTATGTTGTGGTCGTTCAGGTGCTTATCTAATAGTTTTTTAAATTATCGATGCTCCCCACTGAAACCACTGCCTGTGGAAGAGAATTCCACATCATTACCGCTCTTACAGTAAAGAACTCTCTACACAGTTTAAGGTTAAACCACTTTTCTTCTAATTTTAGTGAATGGCCGCGTGTCTAATTAAATTCCCTTTCACGGAAAAGTTTTATCCCTATTGTGGGATTACCAGTACGGTATTTGTACACTGAAATCATATCCCCTCTCAAGCGTCTCTTCTCCAGACAGAATAAGTTCAGTGCTTGTAACGTTATCTCATAACTATTGTCCTCCAGTCCCTTTATTAGTTTTGTTGCACTTCTCTGGACTCTCTCCAGTTCCAGCACATCCTTCCTGAGGACTGGCGCCCAAAACTGGACGGCATACTCCAGGTGCGGCCGGACCAGAGTCTTGTAGAGTGGGAGAGTTATTGTTTTCTCGCTGGAGTTAATCCCCTTTTTAATGCATGCCAATATTCTGTTTGCAGCAGGTTGCATTGCATGCCATTGCTGAGCCTGTCCTCTACTAGGACCCCCAGGTCCTTTTCCATCCTAGATTTCCCCTGAGCCCCCCCCCCCCAGCAAGTAGATTGCATTCATATTTTTGCCACCCAAATACATTATTTTACATTTTTCTACATTACCCCTTATTTGCCATGCAGTTGCCCACCCCATTAATTTCTTCAGATTTTCTTGTAAGGTTTCCACATCCTGTGGAGAAGTTATTGCCCTGCTTAGCTTAGTATCGTCCGCAAATACAGAGATTGAGCTGTTTATCCCATCCTCCAGCTCGTTTACAAATAAATTAAATAGAATTGGTCCCAGGACAGCACCCTGGGGGACCCCACTTTCCACCCCAGACCATTCCGAGTACTCCCCTTTTAACACTACCCTCTGAACTCTCCCCTGTAACCAGTTTTCAGTCTATGTACTCACCCTATGGTCCATGCCAACGGACCTTACTTTGTACAGTATACATTTAAGGGGAACTGTATCAAATGCTTTTGCAAAATCCAGATACACCACATCTTCGGGCCTTCCTTTATCTAGATGGCAGCTCACCTCCTCATAGACGGTTAACAGATTGGTTTGGCAAGAACGATTCTTCATGAATCCATGCTGGTTACTGCTAATGATACCATTCTCATTACTAAAATCTTGTATATAGTCCCTTAACCTCTCCAAGAGCTTGCATACAATTGATGTTAGGCTAAGTGGTCTGTAAATAGATGAGCATCTGGTGTCTTTATTCAACTTTACTATGTAACACTATGTGACCTGTGATCGTTGTTTCCTAAATTGCCCCATATTTCCACATCCGTGATCAGGTCTGTATTGTTAGCTTTGTTTCTAGATGGTGCATTTACCATTTGACCCATGAAATTGTCCTGCAAGACATTTAGGAACTGGAGAGCCTTAGCTGAATGCGAGGTTCCTCCCATCCAGTCTATGTCTGGATATTTAAAATCCCCCATTATAATGACACTTCCAATCCTTGCTGCTAATCCAAATTGTGATAGGAGATCCGCCTCCTCCTTAGGTTTAAGAAGCCTATAGCAAACTCCCAGTATTACTTTCCCCTTAGTTTCCTCCCTTTGTAGCTCTACCCATAAGGATTCCACCTCCTCCCTTGCTCCATTAGTGATGTCGTCCTTCACATTCACTTGTACATCATTTTTAATATACTGGCATATTTTTTGCCCTCTCTATCCCTGCAATATAGGGAATAGCCTTAAAATGGTTACCAGCCAATCATGAGCTGTTAAACTAAGTCTGCAAAATTCCTACAAAATCGAAATCCTCGGGTTGTGGTGCTTTAGTCAACCTACCAGTAATGCCCCCAATAGTACCCTCTGGAATTTGCTCCGTACTGACTCTCTCTACCTCTGGACCCTCCCCCCCGTCGCCTAACTTAAAAGCCCCTCTAACTTTTTGGCCATCTTCTTTCCCAGCAGATCTGCACCCTCCTCATTTTGTTCCAGATGTGACACTGGAAATCTCCTCTTGCGCCCAGAACACAATGCAATATACTGTATGTAGCTGAGGCTACATACAGTTTATACAGCATGCCCAGCTTGGCCCAAACAAACTATTTAAAGGGAAAGTAAACCTGGACATTAGCGTTAGAGTTCTAAAGTCTCAAGGTTTTTCACCTTAATGCACAGACTGCATTAAGGTAAAAAACCTGTGCTGCAGCAGCCCCCCACAGCCCCCCCTTTTTCTTACCTGACCCCGATCGTTCCAGTGAGGAGAATGAGCCCAGCAGCTCCAGCCGCTGTCTCTGGTCCTCATTGGACAGATTGATTGCATCAGGAGCCATTGGCTCTCGCTGCTGTCAATCAAATCCAGTGACATGAGAGCCAGGGCCGAGTCCTGCTGTTTGTCAATGGACCCAGCAGCAGAACTCGGGAGCACACCCACACGAGCGCCCCCCAGGGAAAGTGGCTCTCACTGGGGGCACTCAATGAGGAGTGTCACCTGGGGACCCCAAAAAAAAGGAGGATTGGGGCCGCTCTGTGCAAAACCCTTACACAGAGCAGGTAAGGGCAGGTTTGTTATAAAAAATAAATAAAAAAAGCGCAAGAAAATGAACCTTTAAATCACTTTAAGCATATGCCTGTGTTTTTCCACAAGGGGAAACACAGGTGTTCCGTGCATCCCCGTGCAGGCAGTCCCATTCATGTCTATTGAAATGCAGAGACTGCACAAAGATATATGCACTTGGTTGCCAGCAGTTACATGGCTGTCAAGTTAGGATCAGCCGCTGCTCCCAATTTTTACAGTCGCAACGGTGCTGTTCTGCACATGCACACCACCTGCATTTGGGGGACCGGACCCCACCCCCCACCCCCACACACACACAGCCAACAAACCCGGGAGCAGTGGCTGTGTCTGCTACACAAAGAATAATGATTTAGTGCACTTGAATGGCAGGCAAACACATGCCCATCTGAAGCCAGCTCAACACATTAAAGGATAAGTTCACCTTTCAGAGCAGGTTACATCATAAACTTGCTCCAGACCTGCCCCCCGCACCCCCGACCCCACCCCCCCATGACAACGTGCAGGGATTTTTCTACCCGCACCCGCCATCACATTTTGAAAATAGCTCTCTGCCCACCGGAGCGTGTCATTCATTCATATATCTGAATGAGAGAACTACAAGTATCGTAAGCCATTGTGGCTGACAGCTTGTAGTTCTCAATGGACTGTGATGTCTCACCTGCTCTACGCTCTCACCTGCCTTTTTTTAGGCTAACGGAACACAGACCGTTAAAAGTTTTTTTTGACCCATATCCCTTTTTATTGTTGTATGTATCCCAGAAAGAGAGATTCTCAAAATATACTGGTGGCTATTGTCACCAAGGCAAAAAAGAGAAATACAAAATTTTGTCAACAAAACAGGAACATAAAATAAATCTACTTGGGACACTTGTACAGGCGACATCTGTTCATGTGGGGATTTCTCTCACTCAGGAGATTTCCTATTACCTCCTTTTGTTTAAACAGAACAGAACAGAAGTGAAGGGAAAGCTCTCAAATGAGACACGGAAGAGAAAGGGTATCTGACAGAAAGTGAGCTCTGTGGGTGGGCCACATCCCAATAACATGAAAAAAAAAAAAAAAAAAAGGGAGGTTGCCCTAAATGGGATTTTAAAGGCACTAACACATAAATAGTACAATGTAAAGAAAAATATATTTTATTACAAAAAAAATACACATCAAGAAACAATATCATATAGCAAATTGGACACAAATATGGATACAATAAAAAAAGACGTCAATGAAGGTAAGTAAATCTCGCTGAACCGACGGGTTTCAGAAACTCTTTTCATCAGGGTTCATACAGAGAATTTTTTTTTTTCTTTTAGGCCGAAGCATTTCGCTAATTGCAAGATCAAAGGCGTTATCTACATGCTCCGATGTGACTGTTTCTATGTCGGAAAGACCAAACTTGAGTTCTGGCATGGGGCACACCGACACATTCGGAGCATGCAGACATACCACTCTGGTACACCAGGGAGTCTTCCCAAAAATAAAGTTTTTTATCTTGGACAGAGTACATCCCAATTCGAGGGGGGGGAGATTGGAACAAGGATCTCCTACAACTCGAATTGCAATGGATTTATAACTTGCGAGCTACCAAGCCCCCAGGACTTAACGATGTCTGTTTCAAGCCATTTTTGGAGGGCTTTGATTCTGGGGGTATGGAAAAATAGTCTTTCGGGTATATCCTTCGGCCTTAGGTTTCACTCAGTATTTTTTCTGTCCTCTTTAGTCTGTGGGATTCTCTTGTTGGGCTATAGATGGCCTTTGGTCTATGTCAGCCTCTTTAACCACATTTACTGTATTATTACCAGTTTAAGTTCCTTAAGGTTAAAATGTATAATCTTTATCTAACATCTACCAACTTTCCATGTTTGATTTATTTTACTGTATTTTCTTGATTCTAGTCTGACCCTCTATTCAGGATAACATGATGTTTTGTACCTTATCCCCCGTTTTATCCATCTTTGTATATCCCTTGTAACATTTCCGTGATTATCTGGTCAGTCAACTTGGCCCCTTCTATGACAGCTTCACGGGTTGCCTTCTCACTTGTCATCCACTGATTCCAATGGGTTCTACATCAATTATTTAATTGCCACCACGGATCCAGCCCCCCTTTTTCAGATTAGGGTGGGGGTCTATATTTTGGATAGTCCCCTGTTTCTCTCCATTTCCCTGTTGTCACTTTTTGAGACCATTTGGTTATTGTACCTAATTTTTTTGAGATGCTTAATCTTTTTTGCAATTTCATTGGTATGCATAGCTGTTATGCTAATGTTCCCTTATTGGCGCTGCATTCTGTGTGTGTGCCCGGCGAAGATGTTCTCTTTGAGGACAAAGTGGGAGGGTTGTCTGTTCCTAGCGTCCCTCCCTCCCAGCCCTGGACCAGTCACTAATGACCGTCTCCAGGGCTGGTTTTGCCGTGCCGGTGGGAATCGGCTGCAGCGCGTCGCTCCGCGGCGTGGCGGTGTGACGTACGTCCGCAATTGCGTTCCACATGCGCAGGGCGTCATCGGCGCCGCGCGATGGGGAGGCGGGGCGCAGCCGACGCTCAGGGGGCCCATTGGTGGGATCCGATCGGGACACACTCCCATCCAGCTGATTCCACCCCAGACCTCCAGGTCTGGAGGTCTATAATAAAATATAATTTTTCTTTACATTGTACTATTTATGTGTTGCCTTTAAAATCCCATTTAGGGGAACCTCTTTTTTTTTTTTTTTTTTTTTTAAATGAGACACAGATGACAAAAATAAAACAAATAGTGTTAAAAAAATAAATAAAAATAGACAGTAAACAAAAAAAAATATATATTTTATATATTACCTTAGTTATACTCCAGTAATAGTATTTCCAAAAATCTGCCAGGACTGCTACCTGAGAGATGTTGGCTTCTCCAAAAGGAAACACAAACCAGAAAGATTAAAAAGCCCCTCATCCTCAGCGGTCATGATTAAAGAACCTCCAATGTTCACAAGGGAAATTTTTAGGTGACAATTCCACAATTTCAAACACCATCACTTTAAATTAAAAACATCTGGGTGGGAATATAAACGCTGTCCTGGAAGATTCTCAGAAATACTGTTTCCGGTAAATGTAACCAAGATTTTTTCCAAATCAACTTTGAGAGGATAAACATATAAGATGTAAAATGACCATGTCGATTCATGGTGTCATTTGTTGCCCTGTACAGTCTACAGTAGAAATTTTCAAATTACATTGTCAGATGTTTGTTTGAAAAACAGGATAATGTATGACCTCTGTCTGTGGACTAAAGAATGATACTTCCCGTGATGCAACTACATATCTTCAATCCCTGGGACTTCTAGTTTAGTGCCGATGCAGGTGAAAGTAATTAACAGAGCTTACCATGCTGAAAAAGAGGTTTGTTTCATAAAACATTTGTGAGGCACACAGAGAAATGGTAAGGCATGCCTATGACCCGAAACAAAGTTGCTTGTCCCTCTGATGAAATAGGGACAAGGTAAAGGGAACCCTGATGGACATAGGGGAATCAATCAGCCATGACATAAAAAACTGCAGTCACCACATGGTAAGGTGCTCTATCCTCTCCCCTGAAGCTGGCCATTGGGAAGATCAGTTGACTGGACCAGAGCGCTCTGAATAGTTAAGTATATGCATCTTCCTATCGTCCTTTTACAGGATAGTTGGTACAGAAGTTAAGAAGATGGACGGGAGCCGTTTTCAGCATAGTTAGTTCTAACTCCGGCATGGCCAGTCTTAAGCCCATGGTGCAAAAGGTTGGGTATTTGGACAGCAATTTTAAACTTAAAAAAAAAAATAAAAGTATAGTTAATTCTAGCCCGGACTTCTACTTTGGCATGATACATTTCCCTACATTGCCCCAAAGAGGCAAGATTCTTTAGGAGACTGTCAGGGCTATACTCACAGCCTAGGACCTACAGCAGTATGGCCTTTACTCCTGCAGCCTGTAGTATTCACTGGCCCAATGCTGCCCTAATGTCAGTCCTTTTCAGCAACGAAAGTGTGGAACAGAACAGCATAAGGGTATGTATGGGTTTTTTTTTTTTTTTTTTTTTTTTAGGTGGCTGGGTAAAAATGTACATACTGCGCACCAGAAGTGTGTCATCATCTGGTGCCAGAATGGAGCCTGTGCCATGCAATTCCTCCTCTGCCTTCAAAGCAAGGGACCTCCCCAAAGGCATTATACTGCCAGGAAAACACAGGAAGAAACCTCCCAGGAGGACCGATGACCACCAGTGTCATTACTGCATCAGAAGGAATGGGCAAAAAAACCCACCAGGGTGCCAGATCCAGCATGTCTTAAGAGAAAAAATAAATAAATAAATAAAAACACACAGGTAAGAAACGTGACCAAGAACACAAGCATACCAGGCCCTAATCACCGGAGAGGGGCCCAACAACCATTTATCAGAGCCAGGGGAAACAAAATAGATATGCTGAAGTCTTGGATGGCTGGCTTTTGAATAACTTTCTGGTTTGAGTTTCTTGTTGAAGACTGAGCCAATCATCTCTCAAGCAGCTGTACTGGAAAATTATTTAATAGGTGCCTGGTTAGCAGTGTTGGCCTGACATCATTAAAAATTGCTATTACACAGGTCAAAGCATCTGTCAATGAATTCTGAATCATCTTAGGTGCATCTCAGAGTGATGTAATCCACACATGTCCAAAAACTTGTTTACACAGACCCTTAAAGGCCAAATCTCAAGGAAATTTTTGAACATATGGCAAAGCTGGCTAGATACCCCTGGTTTAACCTCTCCGCAACTCAAGCTGTATTGCTTATTACAACTTTAACATGCATGTCATTTTTCACACTGTACACTACCATATATTTCGGAGTTTATGTTTTCATGCTTGTTGGTTCCAGCTATAGATGCCTTCTTCCACAATACTGTATGCCAAAAGGTACCATTCTAAGACTTAATGGACTGGTTTGCACGATCAGTGTTGTGTACGACTCACTCTGGACAGTTTTTGTTGTTTAGTATTGTAATACTGTATCTGTTTGCTGTTGTGGTATACTGGTTCTTCATGTTCCTTGTATTTCGTACACTGAAAAGTGTCATTGTGACAATAGATACCCTTTTTTTTTTTTTTATGTCAAGAGCCTGTATTCTGTACCTGTTTTTCTTAATACCTTTTGCTTTCCCTAATAAAAAAAAAATAAAAAAAAAAGTGTATCAAGAAGAGCCCAAATCCAGACATTAGAAAATATTTACCCTTGCAGTAGAGTTCTCCCGCACTATACAGTATGGGTTAATTGATTGGTATGTCTAGAGGGTGCTGCGATAAGGCAAAAATACCTTACTTTGCGCTCTTACAGGGTCCCTTTGGTGGTATGATCAGTTTCCCGCAGCTTCCATTCCCAGGCACTCCCGGCCATGGTCTCATGCCTACCCACTATGTGCAATGTAGGATTAATGGCCTTGCATTGTACAATGAGGAACCACCTACAGAGTGAAGCTTTGGAAAGAAGAGGACAGCGTCAGAGCAGAGGTTAAGGTAATACTGCCTGTTCCTGTACCAACACACATATTAGGCACTTAACCGTTGCAATGTGGGGGCCCCACTGAAAGGGGAGTTTTTTTTGGTGTTTTTTTCAAATTCATAGAATTGGGTTCTAAGCTCACCATACACAGATCACATTTTGTCCATTTGATGCTCGTCGAAATTTAATCAATGGGTGGCCTTGCCAGCACCAGCTTGACAAACTTCAATCTGAAGATCGAAGAAGGTGGGCAAAAATTTGTCAGCCAATTGATAACCAGAGGTGGCAGCTGTCAAAATATAATAGCCAGCAGCAGGAAAAATTCCTCCACCAAAGCTGTTATGGATGGAGGTATTCATTAAATTTCTTTCAGCCCACACACAGGCTGAAAAGAAAAGGAACCTACGTCTGAATGGCCAGCTGGACTCTCATGCGCAGGAGTTACAGATAATACCAGTAGAAAATGGCAGTGATTGTTATGAGGCAACAAAAGGGAAAGCCCAGTCATTACATTGCTGGATAATAGTGCCATAATATACAAATACACTGAATTACTTGCACATTATGGCAAATGCTAGCAACCTCCAAACATTAGTACCGCTTTATATGATTGTCACCCAATCCTTCCAAAGTTAGCAGCATCAATTTTCAAACAACATTTTTGTGGAATTATTTTTTTAAAACTACTTGTCCAAGGGACTAAATGGGGTTCCCAATCAACTCTTCCCTCATGACAGTCTACCTGTCATAATAAAAAAATAATTTTAACCAAAAGGTGTAATTTTTACAAAAGCCACAGTTGTCTCATTTTTACATAAAAAGCCATAAATTTACTTAAACATAAACTTATGGCTTTTTTTATCATTTTAATAAAAATAAGACAACGGTCTCACTCTGTTATACTACTGAATGAGAGTTTTATCACAAGGGATTTTCAATGGATGTATGTCCCTTTAAACCTTGACATGGCTTTGCCAGAATGGAAAAAATTAAGACTTGATGTTTTTTTGTTTTTTTTGTTGCAGGAGGCTGGAAAGCATTGGATCAGCGATCATCAGATCTCTGATGCCATGCAGGTTTCCAGCAGATAGGTCAGTGTATCTGCTTCCTCATACTAGGAAGCCGACACATGCTAACAGGAAGAATGAATGAACTACCACGGCGCTCACAGCAAAAGGTGCAAAGGCATCTTACCTTGTAGTTTTCCGAACACAGAGTGCTGTGAATGAGTTACGTGGCCGGGTGGGTGGAGCCCCATACAGCCACGTTTTTTTAAAAACTTTTGACAGCTAGTGGGGGGAGAACCCTCGCAAGCTGGCACAGCAGGGATCAAGAAGGTGCGGGGGCCAGTGCATTCATAACATGTTACACCCGGAATATGGGAGTAACATGTTATGAAAGGTGGACTTATCCTTTAGGGCAACTTAAAAACTTTCACTGTTTTTAACATTGAGCTGTTTATCTCCTACTCACCTCCCTGCCTGTTCTCAGCACCGCACCCCAGGAACTAGCAGGGAGGTGAGAGACCTTGCAGTGTGATGAGCACTGATTGGGTGCTTGTCAGGAAAGGGGAGCGTTGGGCTCTCTTAACGCTCAGCAGAAGGTCTGAGCCAATAAACGAGGAGCCGGCCACACTGAGAAAAAGAAAAATCTTTACTCCTTCATGTTACCCTGGCACACGGAAGTACTTGTGTGCCCAGTACCAGCGTATGCTGAGTAGCCAAATCAAGCTCCGGTGTCTGCTCCATTAAAAAGTGTTACTAAACCCCCAACAGTAAACTCAGTCTGTATATTCCGTAAAGCATGCATGTTATACTCACTGTAAACCTAAGGGGGTTAATCCTCCACATTGTAAAAAAAAAAAAAAAAAAAGAGGCTGTTTGATTCTGCCTTCTCTGATCATCCCCTTCTTTTACTTTCCCCAATCTGCTGACAATACAGAGCCCTAGGAGGCACTCTGCACATGCTCAGTTTGGTGTGTATTGCTAGAGAGTTTTTTTTTTTGGTGGGGGTGGGGTACATGTGATCAACACAAGGTCAATCAGCTCTGTCCAGACAGAGGGTCAGGGGTTCAGGGGTCATGCAGCTTCTTAGGCCATTGAAAGGAGAAAGAAAACTCCTCCTACAAGCCTTAACCAGACACTAATAGATGTCACAAGCGTACTATATACTGCTGAAGAGAAAACTGAAAATTGTATCAAATACTTACCGTAGTTTTCCTTTCCTGACACCAAACCACAGCAGCATACTAGTCATAGAGCTCCGCGTCTTGACCACTCCCTCAGGACCGATGAATAGCAAAAAAAGAAAGAAGAAGGGGGGACTAGTTAGCCAATCCCCCCATTCTTTTGTAACAAGCTACATACCAAAACGTACAGGGTGGGTCCATATGCTGCAATGGTTTGGCATCAGGAAAGGAAAATTACGGTAGAGTATTTGATACAATTTTCAGTTTTCCTGACGCCAACATGGCAGCATACTAGTGATAAATAACTAGCTGACATGGTGGGTACTAATTGCCAAAACAATCTTCTATTTAGGATAGAACAGAGGACTGACTAGTCTTTCCTACAAAGTCCCCTGATGCCAAAAAGATTCAACCTCTTCCGATCTGCAACTGGACGCTAGCCACCATCCCCTGCAAACTACAAACAGGGTTGGGTAGAAAACATGCAATCTTTCCCTCTTCGCTGGTGTATAGAGGTATGAGGAAAAAGAGAAGAAGTGCTATTCACTTGTCCAGAGGGAGTGGTCAAGAGGCGGAGCTCTATCACTAGTATGCTGCCATGTTGGCATCAGGAAAGGGAGTTTAGCAGTGTAGAATCACTAAAATAATTGCATTCCATGTTCTGTGTACTGTGGGATACCAGATAAAGAGATTGCAGGGTCCTGGGTTTAGTAACACTTTAAGGGGCAAAAAAAGAAAAGTAAATCCTGCTGCTTGCCCACAGCAGGGCTAACTGTAAAAAAAAAAAAAAAATATTAAAAAATAAAAACACCTGCCCGGCGATATGATTTGTGCATCCTTGCACCCACTGATAAAAAACTGCATGAAAACACTACAAAATATCCTCTTCATTGCAAGCTCTCATAAGCAGGGCCCTCCTGTATTGAATTGAATTGTAACTGTACCGTCTACCTTTATTTTGTAAAGCACTGTGCACACTGCATGCACCAATACAAACAATAAAATACACTGTTCTATATTTCGGTAAATTATAAAAGCATAATAATGTTTGTAGTCCACTAAATTATACAATTTTTAGACTCTTGTCAATATTTTCAAGAACAAAGCACGATTAATTTTGAATCAATGCATTAAAGCAGTGGGTTTCTCAAATTCATGGTAATGTCTTTCTGAAAGGAATAAAATCTTCTCCGGTAAAATCGGTATAAAAAGGTCTTAAGACTAAAATGGCAACGGGAGCCTGCACTATTTCCAAGTGATCACAAGCATACACCATGGTCATTAGCAGTGTGATGACTGTGTGTGGGAGGTGTAATACTGCCTGTCCTCTGGGTAACACATCTATGTGAGAGGCAGCTCCCGTCTCCTTCCCCAGCAGGTCAAATGAGGATCCCCAAACCCTTTCTGTGTTGCTTTTAAGCAAGTCCCAAAAGCAACTCTACAAAAGATGCATTCTTCCTCCTGTGTGCTGTAATTACAGAGGTTACACAGAGGTCTGTATCTCTGGAAGACAGGTCATGATCACAGACACACAAACAGGATGTCATTGACACAATGCATAACAAAGGGAAAGCCATTTTTCCCTTTACAAAGAAGTTTTCTTGTGCATTAACGCAGAGTGAACACTGCTGAATTGTACATATAATTCACAAAGATCTACAAAAGGAAGTGCGTAAACATTATCAATACATTATACTGCTGAACAAGCCACCTCCATTGATTTTACTGAACAGCCTCTGCATCAAGCACACAAGTTACAGTCGACCAGAAACCTTCTCATGGTCTGTCGGAAAGTCACATGCTCTCACTGTGCATGTCTGGTAGATTATGACAGCCCCTGTATGTCTCATACTGTAAACAGCCATATAGCCATTGTGTCTGGATACAATGCTGTGCCTCACAATCTCTTACACATTAATAAAATAAATAAAGACAGACATTTATGTTCGGTACAACCAAGCTCAGGGCCTAGTGTCATTAACCTATACATGGTAGCCATACATTGGCTTCAATTTACAAAACCAATACAACAGAATATTTTTAACAGCGACAGCTATTTTCAGCTGAGTTCAATGAGATTTCAAAATTATAATCGCATAGCTATAAATAAAAATCATTACTCTTGTGTTAACGCTTTGTGAATGGAGTATATAGTATTTTTTTTAACCCACACATTTCCTCTGGGACCTGCTCTATTGTGTCTCTCCTTGCCCCATAAGCCATCAGGCTTGTCTCTACTTGTTCTAGTTCAGTGTTTCCCAACCTCAGTCCTCTGAACCCCCAACAGGACATTATTATACAGGATTTATATAGCGCTGACAGTTTGCGCAGTGCTTTACAACATGAGGGCAGACTGTACAATTACAATACAATTTAATACAGGAGGAATCGCAATCTAAGAGGGATGGTTAAGAGATACAAAAAACTGTGGGGGATGGGCTGATTGAGAAAATAAGTGTACAGTTAGGTGGGGGCCAGACCGGTTTCTCTGAAAAGATGAGTTTTTAGGGATTGTTTGAAAGTGGACAGAGTAGGAGATAGTTGGACAGATTGGGGTAGGGAATTCCACAGGATGGGGGAGGCTCTGGAGAAGTCCTTGAGGGGGAGCGTGGATGAGGTGACAAGGGAGCTAAGCAGCAGGAGGTCTTGGGAGGAACAAAGAACGATTTGATTGGCATTTTGAGACTAGGCTAGTGATGTAGCTGGGGGCAGAGTACATTTTTTTAGGATCTCCTTTACCTTGCGCAGGCCTTTTAAATCAACATCAATAGTTTGCCATTATTGACAGCTATTTTAGCTAAGGGAAATGTCTAAAACATGGCCTGTTGGGGGTATTTGAGGACTGAGGTTGGGAAACACTGTTCTAGTGTGTATATACTATCCTCATGAGACATTAGGCATCACTCTATTTGTTCTAGTTCAGTGGTTTCCAACCTCAGTCCCCCCAACAGAACATGTTTTGGTTTTTTTTGTTTTTTTAATTATGATCGCCTTTACCTTGCACAAGTGCTTGTCAACAGTATTTTTGACAGCTATTGTATCCAAAGGAAAAGTCCAAAACATGGCCTGCTGAGGGTATTTGAGGACAAAGGTTGGGAAACACTGTTCTAGTGTGCATCTACTAGCTCCATAGGCTCTTAAACTTGACTGTACTACTTGCTACAGTAGGTGTCTCCTTGACCCATGAGCCATTATGCCCAGCGCTACTTTCTTTTGTGTTTCTCCTTGCCCCGTGAACCATTAGGGTTGACTACTTACTCTAACATGTCTCTTCTTGCCCCATGAGCCACTGGGCTTGACCTGCTCCAATTTGTCTTTCCTTGCCTCATGAGCCACTGGGCTCGACCTGCTCAAATGTGTCTCTCCTTGCCCCATGAGCTTGACCTGCTCTAATGTGTCTCTCCTTGCCCCATGAGCTTGACCTGCTCTAATGTGTCTCTCCTTGCCCCATGAGCTTGACCTGCTCTAATGTGTCTCTCCTTGCCCCATGAGCTTGACCTGCTCTAATGTGTCTCTCCTTGCCCCATGAGCTTGACCTGCTCTAATGTGTCTCTCCTTGCCCCATGAGCTTGACCTGCTCTAATGTGTCTCTCCTTGCCCCATGAGCTTGACCTGCTCTAATGTGTCTCTCCTTGCCCCATGAGCTTGACCTGCTCTAATGTGTCTCTCCTAGCCCCATGAGCTTGACCTGCTCTAATGTGTCTCTCCTTGCCCCATGAGCTTGACCTGCTCTAATGTGTCTCTCCTTGCCCCATGAGCTTGACCTGCTCTAATGTGTCTCTCCTTGCCCCATGAGCTTGACCTGCTCTAATGTGTCTCTCCTTGCGCCATGAACTTGACCTGCTCTAATGTGTCACTCCTTGCGCCATAAGCTTGACCTGCTCTAATGTGTCTCTCCTTGCCCCATGAGCCACTGGGCTTGACCTGCTCTAATGTGTCTCTCCTTGCACTATGAGCTTCACCTGCTCTAATGTGTCTCTCCTTGCTTCACGAGCCACTGGCTTGACCTGCTCTAAAGTGTCTCTCCTTGCACCATGAGCTGACCTGCTCTAATGTGTATCTCCTTGCCTCATGAGCCACTGGGCTTGACCTGCTCTAATGTGTCTCTCCTTGCCCCATGAGCTGACCTGCTCTAATGCAACTCTCCTTGCCTCATGAGCCACTAGGCTTGACTTGCTCTAATGTATCTCGTGTTGCGCCATGAGCCACTGGACTTGACTTGCTCTAATGTGTTTCTCCTTGCCCTATTTCCCACTGGTCTTGACATTCTCTAATGTATTTCTCCTTGCCCCTTCTTGTTCTAGTGTGACTCTCCTTTCCCCATTAGCCATTACATGTGTCTTTCCGTGTACCCATGGTGTGCCCAAATGCAGAATACTTGGCCTAGCACAACACCAACCTTCTTAATCTATTTTACCATCACTGCAAATACGTTTTAGCAGCTAACCCAATGTGCAAATGTGTTGCTGTTTAAATGAACAAATAATGCTTAAGTGCATGACCCGTTAGGATGACAAACAAGCCAGGCTCTTCTTCCAATTCTATTCCACTTGTCCTGATCCCAAATATAGAATAGCTACTCCGGTCAGCGAGCCATCTAGACAGCTCACAACTTCCTAGTCAAGTCTGTGCCCTTGAGGGACACTTAGCTAGTTTGTGTATATGAAATAGACAAGGGGACCAGTTGGCCCAGAGGGCATCAGTTCTCACCTGCAGGGGTGGCTCCGAACACTCTGACCACAGGCACTCTTCGTACATCGCAGTCTCTGAAGTGGGATTTGGTGACATCCAAGCCAGGAAGCGGAGCAGCCAAATAATAATCCGCGGTCACCAGGCGCAGGGAGAACATCTTCTGGGGTTTCGCCCCCTTGCCCAGGGCACCAGACCCCCTCTTACTTCGCTCACTGCCCCCCTCCACCAGGTGTGAGCTAAAAATAAATGGGATTACATTCACTGCATCTACACAGTGGATATATGTTTACATTACCCCCCCCCCGGACACTCATAGACTGTCTCTGTGCATTATAACCACTCTATACAATACTATAGGCCAGCCTTACTCTGCTATTATCTCTGTACATATATAGTTCTGCTCTAGAAATCTCAATAGAAGTCTTTCCCTATAGACGAGCTCTCCGTCTATCCCCCCTCACTGGAGCTGGACGTGTCTCACTGTTTCCAGCTCCACGTCACGTGCAGAGAACCGGTCACACGCGGCCTGCCCCCGGGAGCCTCATGCTGTGAGCGCGCCCCCGCGCCGGTCCTCGCGCTCCGTGCTGCGCTGCCCCCGGACCAGGCTCGCGAGTCTTCCGATCACGGCTCGGGCTGCAGCGGCCGCAGCTGTTGTTGCCATGATGGTGACGTCACGGGGAGGGAGAGTGACAGGCTGGTAGTGGGGTTGAATGTGGGCCGTACAGCTACGGCCGTGGGCGTGGCTAGCCTTCAGCCGTCCCTACTCTGCGTACGGCAGCCACGCCCACGACTGTAGACGTACGGTAGTAGTAGTAACCCTTTGCAGGGCTAAATGCAACACACACGCGAGTGGAGAAGCACTGCGGGATGGGGGGGAAGGGCAACGGGACAGGAAGTGCGGTGGGCGTGTTTTTGAGTCGCGATCAACGTGCAACGTTACCACTGCGGTGCGTGGGGACATGGATGTTTGTTGTTTTACTACACTTCCTCTTCTGAGGGAACGGCTGTCACGTGACGCTGGCTGAGGGGGGACTGCTCTATGCAAACTGCGGCAAGGGAAAAATGAGCCTTTTCATGTGGTAGTCGCTCTGACATTGTATTTTAGTGCAGCTGTTCAAATAGCTTTGTTTTTATTTATCATACCAGCAGTGTTCGTTTTAGTCTTAGTCTTTTGATTAAAATGCCGTTTTAGTTGTATTTTAGTCATCTGAATTGTTTTATTCTCTGTTACATTTTAGTCAACTAAAATTTTAATGAGTTTAGTTAAATCTTTTAATGCATTATTTAAAGCGGAGTTCCACCGTCAAATCAATTTTTTTTTTCTAAATTCCTAAGTTCATATAATGTAAATGTGCCACTAACTTGTTTTTTCAAAAATACCCCCTGATGTCCGGTTTCGTATATACAAATATCTTATTATGTGTTACTTGCAGTTGTCATCTTGCCTGTGGGCATGTGAAGCCCACAAGCAGATAGTTCTGGGATACGGTGCAAAATAAAAATGATGCCATTTGACAATGTTTATTATGCCAGCTTGCTTATAAGCTGAATTTAGGAAATTCTGTGGCACTCCGCTTTAAGTGTTAATAAATCCACAACAGTAAAATCAGTCTGTATATGCAGTAAAACATGCTTGTTAGACCCTTTCACACTAGGGCGTTAGCGGTAAAGTGCCGCTCGTTTCAGCAGCGCTTTACAGCTGTTATGGCGGCACTTTTCGACTGCTAGCGGGGCGCTTTTAGCCCCTGCTAGTGGCCGAGGAAAGGGTTAATAGCGCCCGTTTTGTGGCGCTGCCGAATTGCTTTGCAGGTGCTTTAGCAGCGGTGCCCATTCATTTCGATGGGCAGGGGTGGTGGAGGAGTGGTGTATACATTGTTCCCGCGCCGTCCCAAAGATGCTGCTTGCGGGACTTTTTTTTTTCCTGTCCTGCAAGCGCACCGCTCCAGTGTGAAAGCACTCTGGCTTTCACACTGGGGTTGCTTTATAGGCGCTATTTTTAGCGCTAAAGTGCCCCAGTGTGAAAGGGGTCTTCTACTCACTGTGGAACCTAAGGGGTTAATCCTCTGCATTGTGTAAAAAGACTGTGTGATCCTGTCTTCTCTGATCCTTCCCTTCTTCCACAGCCCCAAACCATCTCCTGATGAAACAGAGCTAAAGAGGACAGGCTGCACATGCTCAGTTTGGTGTGTATTGCTAGAGAGGGTTTCTTTTTTTTTTTTTTCTAGGGAGAGTGCATGTGATCAGCACTGTCCAGAGAGAGGATCAGGGGAAAATGAAAACTCCTACAAGCTTTAAAGGATAAATCTACTTTTGTTGGGAAAAAATAGCAAATATATAGAGCCAGTTCACACATCTCCAAAGCGGCTCCAGTGCGAATTGCACAGGGGTCCTGTGCATCTACTGGTCCCTTTCAGGTCAGAATTCAGCCAAAAATTTGAGCTGAAATCGGACCTGAAACAGGGAATGGAAACACCCCAGACCCCCTGCTGTAAACCACTCCGTTCCTCAATATAATAAAATATTTACAAAAATGTGAGGGGTGTACTCACTTTTGTGAGATGCTGTATAAAGGGACGCGGGCCCTGCAATTTTCCTCATTAGAGCTTTGCAGATGCAGCAGCTCGTTGATAATTCTGAAACCATTAGACCCCATTCACACAGGGGCAACACAACTTGCAGGTCGCCTCAGCGAGGCGACCTGCAAACGACTGCCCGGGCGACTTGCAAAACGACTTCTGCATAGAAGTCTATGCAAGTCGCCCCCGAAGTCGTACATGAACCTTTTTCTAAGTCGGAGCGACTTGCGTCGCTCCCCTTAGAACGGCTCCATAGTACAGAACGGGAGGCGACTTGTCAGGCGACTAGGTCGCCTGACAAGTCGTCCCTGTGTGAATGGGGTCTTAGATTCACTTTGGCACATTGACACAAACACACAGGGATTTCTTCAGAATAACAAAAGGTAGGAATCTGCAACAGTTTGTCAAAATCCTTGTATAGTGCATAGATCACCAAGGGGAGAATGTTTTTTTTCTCAACAAAAGTGGAGTTTCTCTTTAAGCAGACAGTGATACAAGTCAAGAGACCATTATATACTGCTGATGAGAAAAGGTATTCATCAGTTTATATTTATAAAAATATTGCATTTCCATGTTCTGCGTACAGCTGTGGCCAAAAGTTTTAAGAATGACACAATAATTCATTTTCACAAAGTCTGCTGCTGCAGTGTTTTTAGATCTTTTTGTTAGATGTTACAATGGTATAGTGAAGTATAATTACAAGTATTTAATAAATGTCAAAGCCTTTTATTGACAATTACATTAAGTTTATGCAAAGAGTCAATATTTGCAGTGTTGACCCTTCTTTTTCAAGACCTCTCCAATTTTCCCTGGCATTCTGTCAATCCACTTCTAGGCCACATCCTTACTGATGGCAGCCCATTCTTGCATAATCAATGCTTGGAGTTTGTCAGAATTTGTGGGTTTTTTGTTCACCTGCCACTTGAGGATTGACCACAAGTTCTCAATGAGATTAAGGTCTGGGGATTTTCCTGGCCATGGATCAAATTTCAATGTTTTGTTCCCCAATCCACTTAGTTATCACTATTCCCTAATTGCAAGGTGCTCTATCATGCTGGAAAAGGCATTGCTCGTCACCAAACTGGTTGGGAGAAGTTGCTCTCGGAGAATGTTTTTGTACCATTCTTTATTCATGGCTGTGTTCTTAGGCAAAATTGTGAGTGAGCCCACTCCCTTGTCTAAAAAGCAACCCCACACATAAATGGTCTCAGGATTCTTTACTGTTGGCATGACACACAGGACTGATGGTAGCGCTCACCTTTTCTTCTCCGGACAAGGTTTTTTCCATATGCCCCAAACAATCAGAAAGGGGGTTCATCAGAGAAAATGACTTTACCCCAGTCCTCCAGCAGTCCAATCCCTGTACCTTTCGTAGAATTTCAGTCTGTTTCTGATGTTTTTCCTGGAGAGAAGTGGCTTTTTTGCTGCCCTTCTTGACAGCAGGCCATGCTCCAAAAGTCTTCCCCTCACTGTGCAATCAGATGCACTCACAGCTGCCTGCTGCCTTTCCTGAGCAAGCTCTGCTCTGGTGTTGCCCCTATCCTGCAGCTAAATCAACTGTAGGAGACAGTCCTGGCGCTTGCTGGACTTAGGCGCCCTGAAGCCTTCTTCACAAATGCAGTGGAAATGTTTTTTTTATGGGATTAAGTTCATTTTCATGGAAAAGAAGGACTTTGCAATTAATTTCAATTCATCTCATCATTCTTCATAACATTCTGGAGAATATGCAAATTGCCATCATAAAAACTGAGGCAGCAGACTTTATGACAATTTAATTGTCATTCTCAACTTTTGGCCATGGCTGTACTGAGGTAGACCAGATATAGTGAATGCAGGCTCCTGGGTTTAGTAACACATTAAGTATTATTATTATTATTATTATTATTATTATTATTTTCAATCTTAGTTTATTTCAAAATAAAGATATAACAGAAAGATAAAGTACCGTATGGTATAATATTGTATACATTATATACATAACAAGAAAAATGTTGTATTAGCACACTAGATATAGTGGTTTGTAATGTATTAGTACACTAACAAGTGTGGGGGAATCAACCTATAACCACCTTTAAACTTTTGCGCGTTTGTGTTATCAGGAAATTCCTCCTTGTCGGGCTGAAACGCTGTATAGATCATTCAATCATTTGTTATAGATATTTAAGTTGTTGAGCAATTCTGGAAATACAGTCTTTTATATATCAATTTGAGTGACTGGATCAGTACTTAAGGAAAGATAACAGAGAAAAAGGGATGAGTAAGAGCATGTGGAGAGATAGGGGATGACAACAGACTTGGGGAGCACCCCGACATGGCTAATCAGCGGGCAAAGACGGGGCATCTCTGATCCATATAAGGAAGTCATCAGAGTATCGAAACGTCGACCATGAGGTCCAAGTAATGGAGAACTGTTCCTCCTTCCCTGCCTCCTGCGCCAGCAAACGTTCCAGATCTCTTATCCGATCCACCTCGACAGCCCAATCTCCCAAGGAAGGCACATCTATTGTTCTCCAATGTCTGGGGATCACTGTCCTGACCACGGCCAAGAAGTGGCGCAGTATGTCCTTTTTAATCAGCTTGAGTGGGCCCGGAATCATAGATAGTAGGGCTATCTCTGGTGTGGGCTTAATTGAGGTCGCCATCAGCCTGCTGTAAAGATCAAAGACCTTTTGCCAAAATTTCCGAATTGGAGGGCATGCCCACCATATGTGGAGCATTGTCCCACTAGAGGACAGGCATCTCCAACAAGTACCTGAGATAGAGGGGTTAAATCGTTGGCTAGTCACCGGGCATCTGTACCATCTTGTTAATAGCTTAAACCCCTTTTCTTGATTCTTAGTTGCCAAAGAGATCTTATGTGTTAAAATAAAACTTTTTTGCCAATCAGCAGGGGAGATGGAATGCTGTAGATCTGTTTCCCATTTTCGCGTGTATGTTGGAAGGTCAGGGGTAGATACATTTTAATAGAAGGGAGTATAACAGTGATACTACATGTGTTGGGGGATCTGGCTGTAAGAGCAGCTCATCAAAGTCTGTCGGGTCGTCTAGGATTTCTGAGATGGGGGAGAAAGTACGTATGTACGATATTAATTGACTCCTTTGTAACCACATGGTTGGGGGCACCGTGCTCGTCTGGGGAGGTATGTTCGGTCTCAAAGATGGGTCAGCGCGTAGTACCTGTGCTAAACGTCTATGACTATCCCTATTCCAGGGTCCAAATCTCTCCTCAACCTCCGCCGGGGGGAAGGCCGGAGTCCCAAAGAGAGGAGTCATCGGGCCCCGGGGTTTAGATAATTTGCTCGTTAATAGCAGTCGGTCCCATATCTGCAGGGTCTGACGGGTAAGGGCAGTAGAGAGGGTACCACCTTTACACCGAGCCGTAGGTGTCCACGGCAGGGCGCAAAGATCAGCCTCATTGAGATGTTCCTCCAATTGAACCCAGATTTTGGAGGAGGAATGGTGAAACCAATCCACAATACGTGTGAGAACCGCTGCCCTGTGGTAGAAAGAAGCATCTGGGACCCCCGCCCCCCCCCCCGGGCCTTCGGAAGAATCATTGTGTCATATTTTATCCTGGGGCGGTTTCCTTGCCATATAAATTTAGAAAAAATCTGGCGAAGCTTTTTGAAAAACGGGGCGGGAATGTGAATAGGTAAGGTTTGGAAAAGATAGAGGAATCGAGGGAGGACATCCATCTTTAAAACATTCACCCTACCCAACCAAGAGAGCTGTTTAGATGCGTATGTGGTCAGATCCGCTTGCGTTCTAAGAAGTAGGGGGGTAAAGTTGCTGATGAATAATTGGGAAGCGTCTGTTGGGATATGAATTCCTAAGTAACGAATAGACGTGGAATTTGTCTTAAAAGGGAAGGAAGATGCAAGTTGTTTAAGAGCTGTTTCTGGGAGTGAAATGTTGACTATTTCTGACTTAACTGTGATTAACTTTAAAGTTACTAACATCTCCGTATCTCTGAAACTCCTGCATAATGGAGGGTAATGAGACTTGCGGTTGGGTCACAAAGATGAGTAAGTCATCTGCAAATAGGGCAAGTTTAGTATGTATGGGGCCTATACTAACACTGCGGACAGCCGGGTTGTTTCTAAGGGCAATGGCTAGGTGTTCCATAACAAGAACATAGAGAATGGGGGACAAGGGGCACCCCTGTCGCGTTCCATTGTGGATAGTGAATTTTGGAGCTAGAGATCCATTTAGTCTAATCCTGGCAGAGGGAGAAGTGTAAAGGGACATTATTCTTGAGAGCATATTTTGGCCCAGACCCAGTTGTTGTAGTGATAGATGCAAAAATTGCCAGTCGACACGGTCGAAGGCCTTTTCCGCATCCACCGTGAGAAGGCACAATGGGACATTGTGGGTTCGAGCATAATCTGCAATGAGAAGTGTTTTCAGGGTGTTATCTTGTGCCTCTCGTCCACTCACAAAGCCCACTTGATCTAAGTGTATGATTCGGGGTAGCAACGGTTGTAGTCTATTAGCTAGCACCTTCGCGTATACTTTCAGATCAACCCCTATCAGCGAAATGGGTCGGTAGTTAGCACATATAGTCAGGTCTTTGTCTGGTTTTGGGATGAGAGTGATATGTGCCTCTAGAGTTTGCGGCGGGAATACCGATCGCTCAGAGATTGAATTAAATACTTTTGTTAAGAAGGGGGTGAGAAGGGGAGCAAATTGTTTATAACATTTTGGGGTAAAGCCATCAGGGCCCGGACTTTTACCAGATGGGGTAGATTCAATGGCACGGGCAACCTCATCTTCGATATCGGAGCTTCCAAGTCCTCTATCGTTTCGTCATCTAGAGTAGGTAATGCGTTTTGTGCGATATATGAGGCTTGCGTGTCCGCTCTAGAATAAAGGGGATCAGTGGGGCTTGTTACAGGTATGTTATAGAGGGATTGATAGAAGTCCCGGAAAACTTGTCCCATCTCAGAGGGTGACGAGACAACTTTCCCAGAACTGTCCCGTATATGGGGTATAAAGGTGTTAGGTTGTTTGGTATGTAGGGTGCGAGTTGGTGATCTATAGGGGTGCAACGGATCGTCACCGATCCGCGATCCGAACGGGCCACCCTGTTCGGATCGGCACACCCGCGATCCGCGGATCGCTCCGCGGCCTCGGGTTTTAGGAAAGGCCGCGGCTTCGGCCTAGCTCCGGAGCCACGGCCATCTTGGTAAACCCGGCCGGGTGTACCAAGATGGCCGCGGCTCCGGAGCTAGGCCGAAGCCGCGGCCATCTTGATACACCCGGCGGTGCTGAGCATCGTGCTGACGTCATCACCCCGCCCCCAACTCGTGGGTTTGGCGGCTTCTCTAAAGCAAGGTATGAGTCTGACTAACAGGCACAGCACTAATACAGTGGGAAGTCTGTGTCTATATTACAGTGGGGGACATGGACTGGCTATATTACAGTGGGGGACATGGACTGGCTATATTGCAGTGAGGGACATGGACTGGCTATATTACAGTGGGGGACATGGACTGGCTATATTACAGTGGGGGACATGGACTGGCTATATTACAGTGGGGGACATGGACTGGCTATATTACGGTGGGGGACATGGACTGGCTATATTACGGTGGGGGACATGGACTGGCTATATTACGGTGGGGGACATGGACTGGCTATATTACGGTGGGGGACATGTGGCTATATTACGGTGGGGGACATGTGGCTATATTACGGTGGGGGACATGTGGCTATATTACGGTGGGGGACATGTGGCTATATTACGGTGGGGGACATGTGGCTATATTACAGTGGGGGACATGTGGCTATATTACAGTGGGGGACATGTGGCTATATTACAGTGCGGGACATTAAATGTGAAAATCAGAGGTGTTCTGTCACATTAGCAACCATGTAAGGTCGGCAGGTTTGCTGTTACTTTTAAAATCTAACATCTAAACAGTCTGTCCGATCTACAAATACTGTATTTATGCATATAAGCTCCGTTTTGTGTTGAAAATAGCTTTTAAATCTAAAACTCCGGTGGGTGTAACAAGATTTGTGTGTTTTTTTTGTTTTTTTTTTTGTTTTTTGTTTTTTTGCTGATCCGAAAATGATCCGATCCGTGACTCTGATCCGAGGATCGATCCGATCCGTGAGTTTTTTGATCCGTTGCACCCCTAGTGATCTACCACATTTATCTCGGAATTTGTACTGGTGAAAGGCTAGTTTGTTCGCAACTGTACGGGCTGAAGCCTCATATAATTCCCTAAGCTGAGAGCGAGCGGAAGAGACCTCCGCAAGCCCCTCCACAGTCGGGGAGCGTTTATGGGTAGTCTCTAGTATCCTGAGTTTGTGTACAGCCGTGGCTATCGCAGCCGAGCGTTCTTTCTTCATGCGGGCACCCATTTGGATGAAACTGCCCCGTAAGACCGCCTTTAATGCCTCCCATTTAATGGGTGGTGAGGTGTCATCAGAGGCGTGGTCTGTAAAAAAATTTGAAATAGTCTCCGCTATCTGAGTATCGAACCCTGGCTCAGTCAGAAGCGAGTCATTAAACCTCCATGTCCATTCTTTTATTGGTGTAGAGGGGACTGTAAGTGACAGGAACACAGGAGAGTGGTCGGACCAAACCATAGGGTCTATTTCGCCATTTGGGGACCAATCTAGACAGCTGTGATCGACCAAAAAGTAGTCTAAACGACTGTACGATCGGTGCACGTTTGGAAAAGTGTGTGTAGTTTCGTGATTCTGGGTACAATATCCGCCATATATCCACAAGATGCATATTGTAAATGGCACGTTTTAGGGCCCGTATTTTAGGGAAGGATATAGAGGAACGGGATGTCGATGAATCCAAAAGTGGATCCATAGGTGTATTGAAGTCCCCTCCGAGTATGAGCTTACCCTCCGAAACCCGATAAGATCTTAAAATACTGTAAGGCCGATGGGATTTGGTGTGTGTTAGGTAAGTATAAGTTAGCTATTGTAAATTTAGTCCCCCATAGAGAGATTTTCACAAAGATGTACCTGCCCTGGGGGTCTGCCATATGATCAAGCAGTTCAATAGGGAGTGTTTTATGAAACGCAATAGATACTCCCTTAGATTTTTGTGTTGGCTTGGTACTGTGGATCCATCTATTAAAATATCTACTGGAGCAGGAAGGGGTGGATTCAGAATGGAAGTGGGTCTCTTGCAACAAAAGCACGTTAACTCGGCTTTTGTGCATCTGATATAGTATTTGCCCACGTTTCGAAGCAATGTTCAGCCCATTGACGTTGTATGAACAGAATTTCAATTGGGGGCGTGAGGTTACCGTATGAGCCATGTCGGGGTGCTAAAGGTCGTGCAGGGGAAAAAACAATAGGATATATAAAAAATTTAAAAAATACAGAGATCGATTCGGGGTAGAGTGGGGAGAAGAGGTGAAATATAGAAGTGGGAGAAGAGGAAGAGAAAAGAAAAGGAGAAGAAATAAAGGAGAAAAAAGAGTATGAGGATAATAGAAAAGGTAAGGTGTAAGTAAAAGGACACCTAAAAATATGTCCAGAAAACTAATGTGTTTGCTAGCGCAAAACACTGCGTGATATATCACGCTTTAGGCACAAACAGTGCCTGTCCTACTGTGGGGGGAAGGTCGAAATGGGTGAACCTGAGCCGTGATCCCGACAGCGAATCAGGCATGTATATAGTATATGTGGCACACTAATAATGTAAAACGTATGTGAAACATATGTGAAACATAAGGCAGCTTAACGAGAACAGGTGAGAACAATTAACTAAATATCAACAGTGGGTTTAAGTAGTTACCCCGGAATCATATAGAAAATAAAATACAATTACATTGGTTCCCTCTTGTAGATAAATCAGTTAGTCACAGCTGTAGTATGCGCATAGGGGCGCAAGGGAAAACGGGGGGCCCACCCGGGGAGGCATCCAGTCGCATCATGCGTGGCGCCTTCTAAACTTACAGTCTCCCAAAATGGGGGTTAATTAAGGCCGGTGGCTTAACCTCCCTCCGGTGTGGTTCCCCTACTCCCGCCCCACATCCCCCAACGCATGCCACAGAGGGAGGAGATGAGAGGGAACAATCTAACAGGAAGCAAAACACTTTATATAAAACTGTTGTTGTATTGTACCAGTACTTGACTCCCTTCTTAGTGAGAGTCTCAAGGTGACCATAGGCTTCTCTCCCGAACCCCAGCCATATAATGAATTGGCAAAGAGCAGGAAAAGAGCCAGAAGGTCCGACCCCCGCTGTCACTTCATCATCTTCTGGAGAGGTAGGTCGTCTCATCCCTGGGCCAGAAGAGACTGATCTAGACCTAGGTCGTCTGCGACGCTGTGGGAGTGAACCAAGTCCCAACTGTCTCAGTCCGTCGACTGGAGGGTCTAGCCAGTTCAAAACATCTACCGGCTCTTGCTCAAGAAATATGAAAAAGTCAGGCAGTTGATCTGGATCAGAGAGCGTGAACCTGCTATCTCCCCGTGTCACTTTGATGCTGAAGGGGTGGCCCCATGTGTAAGAGGCACCGGCTTGTCGTATAAGATCTAGTAGAGGGCGCACCACTCGACGCATGTATAGCGTATTGCGAGACAAGTCTGGGTATAGATGGATAGAGGCTCCAAAGAATTCCACTGGGCCCACATTCCATGCTTTTCGCATGATCTCCTCCTTCAAGGTATAATAGTGGACCCGACAGAGGACATCGCGGGGGCGACCCTCCCGGGCTCCCCCCGGTCCGCCCACCCTGTGAACACGATCCAATTCAATTGGTGATGTTGCCTCTCTGCCCAGCACTTTTATTGAGGATGGATATGACAGTGGGTTTCAGCTCCGCTCCCGATGTTGCTTCAGGTAGACCTTGCAGTCTAATATTGTTCCTGCGACTGCGGTTTTCGCTGTCTTCAATGCGAAGCTGCTGTTGGCGTAGGCGACGGAGATGTGTCGCGGATATAGATTCAAGGGCTGTTATACGTGCCTCATGGTCATCTTGAGCAGTATGTAAGACTGATACCGCTTCCTCATTAGCTGTAACTTTTTGTCTCAGCGCGTTCAGCTCTACTTGTAGGGAATCTTCTATCTTGCGTGCCCAAGATTCGAAATCAGTTCTGAAGGCAGACAATAGGGCTGTAGCTTCCGTTCTAGTGGGCACTCCCGTCAGGGGGTGAGGGGTTGTCCGTAGTTCCCCGGCGTCCGTGTCTTGTAATGTGACTGACCTTGTAGAGGAGGCTGATGTCTCTCCTCTGGATTCTTGGAGTTTCTCATTTGCGTCCCCAGTCATGTTAACTGTTACTGGGGTGGCGGTGGGTGGCTTGGTCTTCCCTGGGTTGCGGCCAGGCGCCATCTTGTCTTTAGGAGTTCGGGGATCAGTCGGCACTGTTCTAAGTAGATACCTCTGTATGGTGCCTTGTTGAGGGTCAGTAGGTTCCAAGGAGTGTGAGCTAGCTGCCGCCATGTAAAATGCAGGTGCGCTGTATTGCGGGATCAGCCTGTGGCAGTCGGGATGGCACGGGTCTCAGGGGTATGCAGCTTCAGCCATCCATGGTCAATTGCTCTCTATCGAAGCCCCCTCCTCCATATAAAAAGGGGGGTCTGGGGGGGCAGGCCCGAGAAAGCAGCAATGTCCCCCTGTCAGTGCGGGTGACTCTTTTAAATATTGTGTGTGCAGATGCACAGGGAGGAGAGCACAGTCCAGATATGGCTTGTCCCTTTACAGTGTGGGCCCGACTTCACTGTTAGGTCGCAAGATGGAACCAGGCCAATCCGTTGGCTGTACGGGTCAATTTGCCCCAAAAGTACTGCAGCCAGCCCCTGACAGTCGTGGGGCACAGATGGGGGCAGGTATTAGGCTGTATAGGCTGCGGATGGCTCCGGATTGCAGAGGACTCAGCGGAGCTCCTCTGCAGCACGTCCACCCACCTCGACGTCCGGACACGCACCCCTATTATTATTATAATACGGGATTTATGTAGCGCCAACAGTTTTTACACATTGCTTTACAATATAGAAGGGAGACAGTACAGTTAGGAGCCAGTGCGGCTCTTCTGCTTGATTCCGAGCATGCGTGGAACCTTGTGCATCGGAATTGTGTACACACGATTGGAATTTACGACAACGGATTTTGTTGTCGCAAAATTTGAGATCCAGATCTCAAATTTTGTTTGTCGGAACTTCCATCGGAAAATGTCTGATGGAGCCTACACGCGGTCGGAATTTCTGACAACAAGCTCCCACCGAAGATTTCCAGTCGGAAAATCAGACCGTGTGTACACGGCATAATAATGTAATGTAAAAATCTAATAACATGCAGTGTGGATGGGGAAGTACAGTGGGGAAAATAATTATTTGATCCCCTGCAGATTTTGTTAGTTTGCCCACTTACAAAGAAATTAGGGGTCTACTTCTTCTTTTTTTTTTTTTTTTTTTTTTTTTTTTTCATAGGTGTATTTTTTAATTGACAGAGACAGAATATGAACCAAAAATTCAGAAAAAACACATGATCTACTTGGTGGAGAAACCCTTATTGGAAAGCACAGGTAAGACGTTTATTGTAAGTTGATTACCAGGTTTGCACACATCTCAGGAGGGATTTTGGTCCATTCTTCTTTACAGATCTTTTCTAAATCCTTAAGGTTTCTTGGCTGTCGCTTGGCAACTCGAAGTTTCAGCTCCCTCCATAAATTGCCTATAGGATTAAGGTCTGGAGACTGGCTAGGCCACTCCATGACCTTAATGTGATCCTTCTTAAGCCACTCCTTTGTTGCCTTGGCGGTATGTTTTGGGTCATTGTCATGTTGGAAGACCCATCCATGACTCATCTTCAGTCTTCTGGCTGAGGGAAGAAGGTTCTCATCCAAGATTTTACAAAAGAAAGAAGGACGGCGCCCTCTAAGTGCTGCGTGTTTTACAAAAAAATTATTACAAATGGATTAAAAACACTCATATTTGAGCAGATAAATTCCAGCATATTTGGCAGTAAATTAGGTTCATCCGCATGTTCCCGGGTGATGTGAGTCTCACAGGCCGGTGGAGGAGACCCTGTGTCCTGAGTCCTGTAGCTCTCCGGTGATGCTGTGGGCCCTCAGCACTTCCGGGTGGCTGGGACACAGAAGGTGGATGCTCCATGATGCTCCGCGTTGTCGTGGTGTCCTCACTTCCGGGAACGGGGTCAGGCGGGCGGTGCTTCGCGGTCAGAGCATGCGTGCTCCTTCATCAGGCTATGCTGGTGTCCATCTTAGTCATCCAAGATTTTACAATACATGCATTGGCCCCTCAATGTGGCAAAGTCAGCCTGTACCTTTAGCAGACAAACTGCCCCAAAGCATGTTTCCACCTCTGTGCTTGACTGTAGGGATGGTGACTGTGTGCACCCACAATAGCAAACTGCTTACCAGATCCTCTGACTTTAGAAAGGCGGAGGTCTGGCTGTGCTTTAGTGAAAAACCCACACAGATCCCGGCGTAACACTCAAAGCATGTTTCAGCAGCAGCAGCATTGTTCATGAAATGCGCCAGCCCATAATATGCAAGAGGAAGATGATTTCCCATAGTGTAATACATAACATCAGTTTTTAATTAAATAAGAAAGGTACTTGCAAGCATAAGAATGGTAACGGCATTTCCTATGAGACGTCGTCACTGGGGCCCTCGTCTGTTGCCATACTTACTTCCACTGTGCAGCTCGTTTTGCACAGAGTGGCCCCGATTATCCTCCTCCTCCCCTTAGGAGAAGCGCTGTCCCGGGGGGTCACTGTGCGTGCGCGCTCCCCAAGTCCAAAATTTGCGCCCATAGACACGATTACCGGACTCGGCCCCGCCCCCTGACGCCCGCGTCATTGGATTTGATTGACATCAGCGGGAACCAATGGCTGCGTTGCTAGAAATCTATCCAATCAAGAGCCGGGACCCCATGCATAGGATGCATTAAGGTGAAAAAACACGAGGGTCTACATCCCCTTTAATGACCCCAATTCCTCAGATTAAAATTCTAATCTAACTATCTATCTAATTCAGCTTACATGTAAGCTGTCCCTGGAGGAAATAGAGGACCTGCTGGGTGCAATTTACAACACACGAGAGATTCAGGAAGAAAAAACACAGCTCTGGTATCATGATTTGGTGTACCAAGGGCTAAGAAAAAAGAAACCAAAAGTTTTTACAGTTCTTCGGGTCATGACTGATTTAATTTTTGTAGGAATGGTCTGAACCTGAAAAGAGCCACTTCTTTTCAAACACTTTGATGAAAGTCCAGAGGCAGGTTTCAAAGCATTCACGCTTGGCCTTCAAGGACATAGGGCATCTCAGTGATTCAATGGACAGAAGGGGCGATATTTTGCTGAAGAGAGCCTGGGATGCCTCCATGGCTAATCTAAAACCAGAACTGGCTACTACTTGTGTTGCCAGAAATGTCTAATTTTGGCTTTCCCAATTACAAGAGCACCTTCTGGTGGGTTCTTCTAGTGAAAAGCTGTGGAGATTTTTTTTAAAGTTATAGGATTTATAGCTGATGCCTCAGCTGAGTCTGTAAAATGTTCCACTAGGACAGCCTCAATTTCCGTGGCAGCAGAAGATCGATATGACTGAAAACCTGGTTTGGGGGGCACAGCCTCTAAGCTGCTGTTAAGCACTGCCCCTTTTTCAGGGGATCTTCTATTCAGTTTAGACTTAGAAGCAGAGCTAGAACGGACCGCAGATAGGAAGAAGGGCTACTCGGTAAAGAAGAAAGCCTTTCCAAAGAAATTTTTTGTCCCCCTAGAGAGCAATCGAAGTAAGAAACATTGGACAGGCCACAAGGGAAAAGCAAAAGGAGGTATTTTGTTTAACCCTCCCAGCCAAAACTCAGACGTCAGATTCCCGGTGGGAGGAAGACTGGGGAGAATCTTTTCACAGTGGGAAAAAGTCACCAACAACAGCTTTGTTCTGGGGATCATAAGGGGTGGTTATTCCTTGGATTTCGACAAACCTCTGAGATTCTCATGCCCCACATGTACACACGATCAGACATTGATCAGGCATTCCGACAACAAAATCCATGGATTTTTTCTGACGGATGTTGGCTTAAACTTGTCTTGCATACACACGGTCACACAAAGTTGTCAGAATTACCGAACGTCAAGAATGCGGTACAACATGTACAATGGCACTAAAAAGAGGAAGTTCAATAAGTGCGCCACCCTTTGGGCTCCTTCCACTAATCTCGTGTTAGTAGAAGTTTGGTGACAGACAATTCATGCTTTTCAGCCTCCTGCTTTTACGATCATTACTGCTCTTTAGTTTGTGCTTGTGGGTTCGTATTTATATTACGTAATTGATTCACAGTGCGTTCTTGTCCGCTCATATCTGATTTTCAGCTCCGGCCTTTCCGTTTTTCAGTGCTTTCTGTTAGTTCGTTCTGACCAGCTGACCATTTTGAAGCCATGAGGACCCTCACCCCGGACCAGAGGGTTTATAACTACCGTCTGGCCAGAGCCAGAAGAATGGTGGAGAATGTTTTCGGGATAATGGCAAGCCGGTTCCGCCTATTCTTTACGCCAATCAACATGGCAGAATATAAACTTAACCATATAATCCTTGCATGCTGCATTCTATACAACTATTTAAGGAGAAATTCAATGAACTATGTGGCCTCAGTTGGGCCTGAGGCCGGACTTCAACCAGAAACCCTGACGGTGCTTGAAGCTGGCCGTCCTGGCTTGCCCCCCCAAAGCGCCCACGAAGTAAGACAGAAGTATGTCGAGTACTTTTCGGGTAGGGGGACCATTGATATGCCAGAAACTGTTTAAGAAACATTTTATCAACAATTTTTGAACTTAAAATGAAATAAGATTTCCTTTGATTTACTGCCTGGGTATCTTTTGCTGTCTCCTAGGTTCTCCAATGGGCTTTTCTTTTTGGACATTTTCTTCAATAGTGCAAATGTAATTTATTTGATACATGAGGTGACAATCTCTTCTCCAGCGAACTATTATTATGTTGTAAGTCCGCTACACACATACCTTGTTTTTGTTGTTAATGTATGTAATCTACTGACAAAAATATTCATCATTTTCAGCACCATGAATGAATTTTGTGGAGTCATGAAAATGGCATGATTGAGGCAAATTAGAAAGCACTGTGGGTGTTATTTACTTATGGAAAATCCACTTTGCACTCCAAGTGCACTTAAAACTGCACTGAAACTGCACTTGTAGTGCAAAGTGGATTTGCACTGTAAACACCAACTTTTACTCCAAAAACTGCTTTTGATCATTGAAATAAGAAGCTACACATTGTTGAGTAGAACACTTTTTACCCAAAGTACATTCACATGTGCGTTTAGAAAAGTGTTTTTGAACAAACCAACATCTTTGGTGTATAACATTATTTTTGTCACATTAATTAGAAATAGCCTTTTTTGGTTAAACAGGCATGTTTCAAAACATAACATAGAGAACTTGGGAACTTACAAAGTTCAACTTTGACAAAGTGAAGGCAATATCAGACATTAGTATGTCCAAAATGTGTTGATATTGCCTTCATCAGATGGGGTGATGTCACCCCTTTAAAAGCCAAATTTTGAAGATGCACACAAATGGGGATTCAAAATAGGGATTTCCCTCCTGATCCCATGCCTAATGTCAACATGTGCTAGCTCCCATCATGGGGGATCAATGGACGTGTTTTGGGGGTGCAACCCCTTCCTCTCAGCTACTTTAGTAGCGAGGAAGGGGTTGCACCCACAAAACGCGTACATTGATATCCCCTGATGGCAGATAGCACATGTTGACACACTGTGTGCATCTTCAAAATTTGGCTGTTAAAATACTTTAAAACTTTTTTTTAAAACCCAAAATACAGGGAAAAAAAAGGGTAAAATTTTTGTGTCTTTTTATATTCTGCCTAACACATCAATGATGTTCTTCATTTTTTCTTTTTTTTTTTTTAACATCATTGATGTTTTGCTTTAGATTTTCGAAATCACGATTGCACCCCATTCTCTCCCCGCTGAGGATCTGGGCACTTTCACTGGTGAAATGAGATTCTTCTTCCACAACATCCACATCACCTAAAAACAAAAAACACACCATGTATTATAAATATGCAGGAACAGATCTCTTGCCTGAAGCTGTGGTCTCACCTGTTGTGACAATTTTGCCCACTTCCAAAACCTCTCCCTCCTCATCCTCTGCTTGTGTTTTGGTGACTTCCCCTTCTTTCGGAGATGGGGGGTCCCTGTGTCCTCAGATGTCCCGAGTCTTTTCTCCCCTATGTGAATAAAAAAAAAAGGTATACTTAGCACACAGATATTGGAGGGCAGAAATAGGAATATGAAACATTGCTTGGAAGTGTCATACAATTGTCTGTTTTCTGTGAGTTCCAAGCTGAAGACATTTTTATTTAATTTCCAAAGCTGGAATACTTACCTTTTTTGTTCAATTTTCACACATGGAGACACCCCTATAGTACCCACTGGAGCACCTGTGTGGGACAATCTAAAGTTTGATTCTGGTGTCCCACGCTAGTACTCCTGCGTCCAGATGTGTAAACAGCTGCTGAGTGTCCTCTCCTTACACTGAATCAAGTTTCCATTTAATCCTAGTTACAAACCCATCTAGACAACAAGCTTATTTTAATACAAATAGGCATGAACAAATGTAGTTAACCTGTATCTGCCTAAAATATCTTATAAGTGGGCGAACGAACAATGTTTCCTATGACCGATTACTGTGCCCATGAACATGAAAGTTGCCATTTTAAAAATTACAACAGTAAAGAAAAGCACGTGGAACAGCACGAACGTTAAGAAGAAGAAAAGGAACACATGACAAAATACTTTTTTTCAGCACTCTCTTGATTCTTCTGTACTGATCCTGCTCCCTAAATTTGAGGTCTGACGGGTGTTTCCTCAATTTCTCCTTGGATCGCCGTACCCCAAAATTCCTGTGCAGACTCTCCACAACTTTAGGCATGAACTTGGCCTTTCTCACATTTGGGTTTGGGTAAGGTCCATGCTTCCCATCATAGTAGGCCCTCTTCAAGATGTCTACCATCTCCACCATCTCTATAAAGGACATAATTGAGGCCTTCAATCTCCTCTGGGACTCCTCTGGGCTCTGGCCTTTTGTCTTTGCTGCTCTCCTCTGCATGCACATGTTGTCTCTCTGCCATTTTCTCTCCCTCTGTGCCGAAAGAGAAGGGGCGGGGAATACACTAGAAAGAATGTCAGGGGCGGCCGGAGTTTCACGCATGCTCAGTGTAGATAATCGGAACACGCTTGTGTCGTACGTATGATCTGTGAGCAGGGGACGAAGTAACGGAAGCGACGATCGTTATAACAAAGGTACAATTTTAAGTTGGTGCATCAGTGCCTATACTGCTTCTAGATTGAGGCCAAGATTAGGACAGTTTCGCCTGACATTAGGGTTTGTCTTGTGTTGTGTCTTGCAGAGAAAATGGATCTATTCAACAATTCGGACTTTAGCCCCATATTCATTGATATGTACAGGGAGCTGCCCTGTCTGTGGCAGGTAAACCACCCCTTTTATAACAATAAACCAAAGAGGAAGGCAGCGCTGGATCAATTGCTGGAGTTTGTGAAGCCGGTGATCCCCATGGCATACATCCCCTATTTGAAGGCCCTGATTGGTGGCATGGGGAGCACTTATAACAGGGAGCGCAAGAAGGTCCAGGATTCCCTGAGATCAGGATCTGCAGCAGATGCCGTTTATGTACCCAGGCTGTGGTGCTATGACAGACTGCATTTTTTGGCAGGCCAGACTGAACTCAGGCCAGCACTCTCCAGTCTTTCTTCAAGGCTTCCTCCCCCCCCCCCCCAGCTGAGGCTTCCGACAACCAGCCTGGGCCTTCCAGGCTGCCACATGTGGAGGAGCCCAGCTTGAGTCAGGTATAGCATTCTTCAAAATATTTCTGGTTGTCAAATTAATAATGTTAAATATATGTTAGTTTTGATAATTTCTGATTTCCCAAAGTGTTTTACATATCAATAGACGGTAGTGGCCACAAATGATTGGGACAAGAGTGAAAAATGCTGGGGTCAGAATGATAGTCTTTCTTATTAACATTCAAGTCATGAGCTGAAAATTGTGTGTGATTGATGAACAAAAAACTTTGTCCCTTTTTCATACACAGGAAAGTCTCAGGAGGTCGTGGAAAGTGACAGTCGGGAGGTGGCGGGGGTAAGTGGCAGCCAGGAGGTGCCCGGGCCCAGCAGCCTGCCCGAATCCCAGGTCCCTCCCCTCGGCCTTCCACAAAAAAGTGCCAGGAAGAGGAGTAACCTGAACCTAACTACTGCAGCCCTCAGAACCGCCCCCCCAGTGTTCAAGAGGACTATGCCTACATGACAGCCTGCAAAATGCTGGAAATGCAGGCGGGTCAACGCCTTTTATGTGAGGAATTAGGTTGAGGGGCGAACTTACAAGCCAAAGCAACATTTGTGAGTTGAACCATGGTCCTCCTCCTCCTCCTCCTCCAGGTCCTCCTCCACCTCCTGCCACACCTCCAACACCAGAGCTACAGCCTGGAAGGAAGCGTGTAAGGAAGACCTGGCCTGGGTTCAGTCTGGTCTGACAAAAGATGCAGGCTGTGTAAGACCACAGCCTGGGGACAGATATGTCATCTGCTGCTGTTCCTGATCTCTTGTAGTCCTGAACCGGATTGTGCTCACTATTATATGGACTCCTCAGGCCACCAATTTTGACTGTAAAATTATTGATGTCTGCCCTGGGCTACAAGGGCTTCATAAATCTCAGCAGTTTCTCCAGCGTTGCCTTCCTCTTTATTTTGTTATGACCCAGAATAAATGGATATTTATTTTTCAGAAATACTTGCCTATGTGTTTTACTTCAAAAAGGACAGTTTGTTTGCGAGTAGGCAGGTACAGTTCAAAAATACAATGTCAAATTAACAAGGGACAACAACCAACCTCTTTGAAGTAAAAAAATACAAGATAATAATGGTGTTGTGGTAACTTGACACACAAAACGAGAAATAATATTATGGAGAGCAGTAAAAAAATAAAAAATGCAGATCTTGATAAAACATAAAAAAAAAAAAAAAAAAAGTATTATGGAGATGTGACAAAACAAAAAAATTAATATTATTCTTGAGATCACGAGAAATTATAAAGAAAGAATTTTATGAGCAGCAAAACAACTTCATTCTTCTAAAGAAGAAGAGAATGCACTGCATTGAAAGATTTCAAAATTTGCAGCGTGACGAATGTGCTATGTCCATTACGAAAGCTAGTTTTACCAGACCGAGCGCTTCCGTCTCGTAATTTATTCTGAGCATGCGTGGCACTTTGTGCGTCGTAATTGTGTACACACAATCAGAATTTACGCGAACAGATTTTGTTGTCAAAAAAATTGAGAATCAGATCTCAAATTTTGTGCAACGGAAATTCCGATGGAAACTGTCCGATGGAGCCTACACACGGTCGGAATTTCAGATGACAAGCTCGCACATTTTATGTCGGGAAGTCCGACCGTGTGTATGGGGAATCATTCACAAAATTACAAAAAGATCAGGAAAAAGCCCAGGCCTTGCCTCTGTTGATAGGGCAGCTAGTAGACCAAAATGTGCTAGTTCCAGTACTTTTGCAGGGAAGGGGAAGAATTTCTACTCGTTTTTGTGATAAGAAATCCATTAGCATGTGGTGTACACATAGAAAGGAGGGAGGATGTTTAGCTTTAACTGGATAAAAAGAGTGAAGGGGGAAACAATTGAAAGAGCACCATCGCAGAGTAGGCAGATTCTAGATCCTGGTCTAATTCTGGCTTGTGAATTGATTAAGTATCAGAACACATTCAAAGTGGAAAACCCCCACCATGATGTCCTGAACCTTGATTTGTTTCAATTTTCAAAATCAGCATTGAAAGCCGCATTGTTAGGGCCTGGACCTTAACCCAGGACCTCTGCTGTGTCTGGCAGTAATTCTTCTTTTTGAGCCACCTGAGATTCTGGATAGCTCCCTGGACAATTCCTTGAATGATCCTGCATTGAACCTTGTTTCTTTTGAACTTTGAACCATTGCTCCTCCTGTGAACTTCCCGATTTAAGCCATGTCTCTGTCTTCCTGTTTTTCAGATTATTGTGCTCTCTCCAGCCAAAATCTTGCTCTTGTCACTCCAGCTGCCATCTGTATTTTTGCTACCACTCGTTACGGACCTTTGGCTTGTTCCTCCACTGCGCTTCTGCTTGATCCCTACCTGCTATATCTGCTACTGGACCATGGCTTGCTCACCACCTGGTGGGACAATCCTGAGGACCGCAAGCTGGTACTAACATGAAGTAAAACCCATCTCCAGCATCAGGAGCTCTGGTGAATACCAGTTAGTACTTAGACCCTGCAACTTAGGTGAGGTCATCCTCCAGGGTGACCTGCTTGTATACCCATCCTGCTGGTCAGTGGGAGCCTCTCTTTTGCTATAGCTACTGGACTCTGACCCCAGACCATGACATGCATCTTTTTTAGGATGGATATTGTTTAGGCGCTCATGCCCAGACAAAAAAGAGAAAAAAAAGTGTTGAACTTGAGCTGCAGGCAGTAAAAGGTCAACTTTATATCTTAAATGTTTTCGATCTTCCAAAAAACACTGGGGGAAATAGAAACACAGCTTTATGGTAACACAGATTATGTGGTGAGAACTGTGAATAAGCAGCTTCAAAAGAAAGGTAGCGGATTACCAGAAAGGAATGCTGCCGTAAAAGTACACACCCTGGTTACCAGGGGAGATTGGGAGGAATAAGCGTACTGGTCAGGATTAGACTCAAATGAAGAGATTGATATTGGTGTTGAGGAAGGTCAAGCTTGAGCTATTGTTACATCTAGACAGAGAACAGTGATACCTGAACGTACTACTATAAGGGGTAGTAATGCTCTTCCAACTGAAGAGATATCATATGCAGCAAAATGTGCTAAACATTCTTTTGTCTACCAGAGAAGAAGTATGTCCAGGCAGCGTGGCCGAAGGATCCCAGTGTAAGACTATATGTGCACAGAGCTAGAGACACCATTGTTATATTCTCCCTGCTGCATTGGATAAGAGATTCTGTAGTGCAGGTTCATGACATCCCTACAGAACTTACGGATGTAATGCATTGGTGTACAATAGGAGAGGTAATTTAAAGGCTAAGAGAGTATGGGTGTTTTGAGTGGATTGATTGCAAACCCTCTCGTGGAAGCTCCTACTGTGCATGTTAACTGGACAGAACCTGATATTGCTCTGTTTACTGCACATATAAGAAACAAGCTGCTGGCTGGTGCTCCTTCACACCTAAAAGTTGCATTACTTACAATGCTGAGTGCTATTGATGCTAAGAAGAAGGTTCATGAAGCAGCTGCTTTATTGGGACAATTAGGAGATATGGAGAGGGTCAGAGACAGGTTTAAACAAAGGATTGTGGAGGAGATAAAGCCTACAGGGAGACAGCAAATTTGCAAGAAAACAGATCTTTTGCAGTGGTGTACCAATATCAGACAATGGAAACAACCAAGGCAAAAAGGGAAGTTGAAATCCAGCCCACCCAAGGGGCGGGAGCAGAAGAGTTAAAAAAACACAAAAATGACATTTGGAAACAGAGGATGGGACGTGCCCACTCCTCTGCAGTGATAGGAGGGCAGTTCTTATGTAAAACTGGTTAAAGTTAACATGCTGAAACCAGAAAATCGCCACCAATATGTATCAGTGGCATTATATTGGCAGACAATGCATACCACAAAATGAATGGGCAGCACCTCCAAAGCGCTTTGTAAGTGCTTCAAAATGAGTCCTTTTTTTTTTTTTCTAGTCACGTGACATTAAAAAACTGGCCTTCTAGCGCTCGAAAAAGCACAGCTAAAGCAACTGGCAGCGGTTTAGAGCTGTTTTATTGGCGGAGGTTTTTGGGCACTTTTAAACCCCCCCAACAGCCGAAAAAGGGTTAAAACAACCCGCAAAGCGGTGCTTTACCAGCGGTTTGGCGGCACTGCCCATTCATTTCAATGGGCAGGAGCGGTGTATACCGCTCCTTCACCACTCCAAAGATGCTGCTTGCAGGAGTTTCTTTGACGTCCTGCCAGCGCATCGCCTCAGTGTGAAAGCACTTGGGCTTTCACACTGAGACTGCATGGGAGCCGTTTTTCAGGTACTATTTTGAGCCCAAAAGCACCTGAAAAATGCCTCAGTGTGAAAGGGGTCTAAAGCACAGTGGTAGTAGCAGTTGAAGGCTCTGAGGACAACATATATGGACTCACAAGTTGTACTGCAGATTGCAAATTGGTAAAGGCCCCATATTCAGGCCACATGTTTTAATCACAGAGCTACCTGATAACATACTAGGAATGGATATCTTGAGAGGTCAGACAATCCAAACTGATGCGGATGTGTTTTCATTTGGTATCTCAGTGCATTTGTTTTGTGTCGGCAGTATAACCTATCATCAGGGGAAATGCCAAGTGAATGCCAGAGTACATCTCTTCGCCCAAACACCACGTCAATCTCAGACATCGCCGCATCCCTGGAAAAAAAACTGTGACAGACACAATATAGGCCTGTGGTGAGCACCTTTAACTCTCCTATCTTTCTTAAATAGAAACAGAATGGAACTTAAAGGGTGACCATAGACTATCAAGTGTTAAACAAAGTGGCTCCACACCTTGCAGCAGCTGTCCCAGATATGATGTCACTGGTAGAGACTATTTCTCAAACTACTGGAGAATGGCATACAGTAATGAATTTAGTAAATGCCCTCTTCTTCATAGCCATTGGGGAGGAATCACAAAACCAATTTGCTGCCATGTGGGATAAAAAACAATATACAGTAACCGTTGTCCCGCAAGGGTACCTACACAGTCCAACAATTTGCCATGGACTGCTAGCCAGGGATCTGGCTATGTTACCAAAGCTTGACTGTAAAACAAACTTGACTACAGTGCAGATTCATATGTAAAACAGATGATGGGCCATTAACCCTACAAAGATTCAAAGACCAGCGACAGGTGTCAAATTTATAGTAATGATTTGATCTGGGCCTTTCAAGACTATTCTACAGCCTGTTTTAGACTCAAATGCAGTATTGAAGCCTCCAAAAAATGTAAAGGAAGCTTAGAGTTTTTTTTTGGTTTACTGAGCTTTTTGAGACCTCACATTATCTTGAGTCTTAGGCCAGTCTACAATGTCACTCGGAAAAAAAAAGAGACTGTATTCTTTTGGGGCTGGACCAGCAGTTGGGACTAGACACTACCAAGAGACTGTAAGGACACAATCGCTCATTAGGTCCCCTGAAACTAGATCAGCCTTTCATCTTAGTTGTGACTGCAACTGAACACAGAATGT
Organism: Aquarana catesbeiana; assembly: GCF_042186555.1. Lineage (NCBI taxonomy): Eukaryota > Metazoa > Chordata > Amphibia > Anura > Ranidae > Aquarana > Aquarana catesbeiana. The sequence continues at coordinate 373,213,006 of NC_133327.1, forward strand.
AGTGGGGTCTGTGGCAAAAAATCCAAGGGACGAGAAGATACCATTGGGATTTTGTTCCAAACAGTTCACCCGTGCACAGAGAAGGTATAGCCCTTTAAAAAACAGTTACTGGCTGCATACCCTACTTTACAACATTTGGAGGCAACAACAAAGCAGTAGTCAGTGACGGTGAGGACTGGCCTATCAATTTCGGGGTGGGTGAGACCTAAAGGCTTGCAAATTCACACCAGTGTGGCACAAAATCAAACACTACAGAACTGGCTCATTGCAGCCAGGTATCACAACAACTGGCTGGGCACAAACTTTGAATCAAAGGTTCCTGAGTTGCCTCCAATGCAAGTGGGAGAGTCCCCTTTTAAGGAGGTCCCTCCTTCTGCTGAGTTCTTTAATCAAGACCAACAAAATGTCTGGTTTACAGATGGGTGGGACAAAATCATCCCTCAAGGTAAAATAAGAACTGTAGCAGCTTTCCAGCCAGGTACTGAAACAGTAATCCATCAAAGTGTACATGGTGATGCAAGATATCTGTGGTGATTTTATCATCTATACTGACAGCTGGGCAGGATTTAAAGGCCTGACTACTTGGCTCAGGGCATAGAAACAAGACAACTGGCAAGTGAATGGAAAAGAACCTGGGAGTTTCTGTGGCAAGGACACAAAATAATTATTCAAATCTGACACATCTATGCTCATACTGGGGATCCTAACAATGACATGGTTGATAATCTAGTCCAAGTGTCTATTGCTAACCAAGAGAATGACACTATTCTGGAAATCTTGGGAAAATGGGCACACAGTCAATTTGGACACAGGGGTACACAAAGCACATGGCAATGGGCTCAGGACAAAGGCATACCTCTATCTCAAATTTAGGCAAAAAACATTTGCAAGAAGCAAAGAAATGGCTATAAATGATGCCCATGCCAGGAAATATTTATAGAGGACAGCAACCAGGGCAAGTCTGACAAGTAGATTTCATTGGTCTTAGAAGGATAGAGAGGGCAATCTGAAACAAAGACCTGAAGCGCCAAACTGTATGTTGTCTACTGGGCGCTTGGGTTCGGCACATCACGGATCTGGTGGACAAATTACTGGAAGGGGCTGGGGAAGACCCGGCTGTCATGGTGCACGTTGGCACCAATGAAAAAGGCCGAGGCAGATGGAGTGTCCTAAAGAACGTTTATAGGTATTTGGGAGCTAAATTGAGGAAAAGGACCTCCAAGGTAGTATTCTCAGGAAAACTATTGGTACCTCAAGCCACACCAGAAAGACAGAGGGAGATTAGAGAAGTAAACAAGTGGCTGAGGAGCTGGTGTAGTAAGAAGGGGTTTGGGTTCCTGGAAAACTGGGCCAACTTCTCAGTCGGTCACCAGTACTATAGAAGGGACAGACTGCACCTTAATGAGGAGGGGGCAGATCAGCTGGGAGTAAAGATGCCAAAAAAGTTAGAGGGGTTTTTAAACTAGGCGACGGGGGGAGGGCCCAGAGGTAGAGATGGTCAGCGCGGAACATATTCCAGAGGGTAGTATTGGGGGCATTAGTGGTAGGTTGACTAAAGCACATAAACCCAAGGTAAGTATATTAACAAGTCCTAGAACGCCCAATAAGAGGATAGTATGCAACCAGTCTAAACTACGTGGCATGTTCACCAATGCCAGGGGCTTGGCGGACAAGATGGGTGAACTTGAGATACTGTTTTACGAGGAGGATTTGGATTTTGTGGGAATTTCAGAGACCTGGTTCAACAACTCTCATGATTGGCTGGCAACCATTCAAGGGTATACCCTTTATCGCAGAGATAGAGAGGGTAAAAAAGGGGAGGGGTATGAGGGACGAGGTGGAAACCTTATGGGAAGAGCTCCAAAGGGATGAAGCTAAGGTGAAAATAATACTGGAAGTATGCTATAGGCCTCCTAACCTGAGGGAGGAGGGGGAGACTGATCTCCTATCACAATTTTGGATTAGCAGCAAGGATGGGAAGTTTATCATAATGGGGGATTTTAATTATCCAGACATAGACTGGGCAGAGGGAACCATGCATTTGTCTAAAGCTCGTCAGTTCCTAAATGTCTTGCAGGACAATTTCATGGTTCAGATGGTAGACGCAGCAACTAGAAATAAAGCGTTACTGGATCTACTGATTACCAACCATACAGACCTGATCACGGATGTGGAAATACGGGGCAATTTAGGAAACAGTACGCACAGGTCAATTGGCTTCAGTATAAATCACACAAATAGGAAACATAAGTGGAATACAAAGACACTGAATTTCAAAAGAGCCAACTTCCCTAAACTACGAGCCTTGCTAGAAGGCATAAATTGGGATAAAATCTTAGGAACAAAGAACACGGAGGAGAGATGGGTTTGCTTTAAGAGCATATTAAATAGGGGCATCAGCCAATGTATCCCATTGGGTAATAAATTTAAAGAGCGGACAAAAGTCCTGGATGGCTTAACTCCAATGGAAAAATGCATATAAAAGCAAAGGAGAAGGCCTTCAAAAATACAAGGTTGAGGGATCATCGTCAGCATTCAGACTTTATAAAGAATGCAACAATAAATGTAAGGGTGCAATTAGGGCAGCTAAGATAGAACACAAAAGACACATAGCGGAGGAAGGCAAAAAAAAAAAAATCCCAAAAAATTCTTTAAGTATGTAAACAGTAAAAAAAGGGAGGACAGACCATATTGGCCCCATAAAGAACGAGGAAGGACTGGTATATATTCTCTGGGGAACCTCACTCTTTTTTTTTTTTTTTTTTTGCAAAGAATCCCCCTCAAAATCTATCCCAGGGTCTGCTATTCTTTTTGGGCGGACTCTAAGCTATTTTTTTCCTTGTTTTTGCTGTGGGATGTGTTACAGACAAAGTGACATTTACAAAGAAAAAAAAATGAAACCGTTTAATTTACTGTCAAATTACATGTCGTTACATCTTCTTTGAAAAAAATAAAACAGCGCAACCCTTCCAAAAGTCCCCCAAAATACATAGTAGCTCTTGAGCCAACAGTGGATGGCTTTTCAACAGAGAGGAATGAATGTGGTGTCTAACTGTACAATCTTCTTTAGATCTACCAACATCTATATAGTGCAAGGGCTTTCCTGATTGGATATTTTAGGTAGGTCCTAAATCTAAAGGAAATTGTACATGTATGTTAAGCTTCATACTCAGTGGTGTAGTGGATAGCATTTCGCCTAGCGATAAAAAGGGTTGCTGGTTCGAATTCCAACCACGAAACTACCTGCCTGGAGTTGGCATGTTCTCCCTGTGTCTGCGTGGGTTTCCTCCGGGTACTTCGGTTTCCTCCCACACTCCAAAGACATGCTGTTAGGTTAATTAGATCCTGTCTAAATTGCCCCTAGTATGTGTACGTATGAATGTGAGTTAGTAACCATAGAGTGTAATCTCCTTGAGGGTAGGGACTGATGTGAATGTACAATGTATATGTAAAGTTCTGCGTAAATTGACAGCGCTAGATAAGTACCTGAAATAAATGTTTCAGTAACAAGCGCTAAACTGTGCACCTTAACGCGTTACAACACATGGCAGTGCTCTATGCCTGGTGCATTGTGCAAAAATGCACCCCTATTGGCTTGCCAAAGTGTGACTCCAACCTTATAGTACAATCATCCTTTAAAGAAGTTGATTGATTTGCAAACTTTCAATTTTATAGTTTTAAATGGATTTAATCGATTGAAAACAGGAACCCAGTCAAGAATCTGATCTGAGAAGAAAGTTCTACTATTCGTGGAGTTCAGTCAGGTTTCTTCAGCTTAACTGTCTAGCAGACTTTTAAAAATAGTTGAATATTATAGTTTTTTTTTCTTTTTTTTATGGAATATTGAAATATCATTTAGATAGAATTGCTACATGTGAAGCCATCAGAAAGCTAGAAACAATAGAACCAGTACATAACAGCACTATAAAGTTAGAAAAGTTTGCTCCTAATAACAAATGTATGGTTCATGTGCTTTTCACATATTTGTTGCCTTATGGCAGCAATGGAGAGACAAATACTGTATTTGGCTGCATTTTATTCAGATAAAAGAAAGTTTTAATCTGCTAGAAAGTGTGTTCATGAAGGCAAACACTTAGGAAAAGCAAAAAAAAACCTTTTGCTTTGACACTTTAAAATGTCTTCAATAAAGAAAAGCAAATTAATCAGAGACTCAATGGAAATAGGATACTTTAACCACTTCCCGCCCGGCCTATAGCAGATTGACCGGGCGGTGGTTCCGTTATCCTGACTGGGCGTCCTATGACGTCCAGCAGGATAAGATGCCGCCGCGCGCCTGCGGGGGCGCGCATCACGGCGATCAGCGGAGCGGTGTGTCAGCCTGACCTGAAGAGCTGTTGATCGGCTTTTCCTCACTCGCGTCTGTGAGACGCAAGTAGAAATGGGCACTGATTGGCACCATTATATTTCAGTTCTGCCCAGCAATGCCACCAATCAGTGTAATCAGTGCCACCTATCAGTGCCCATCCGTGCCACCTATCAGTGCCACCCATAAGTACCCATCAGTGCCACCCATAAGTACCCATCAGTGCCACCCATAAGTACCAATCAATGCCACCTATGAGTGCCCATCAGTGCCGCCTATCAGTGCCCGTCAGTGCCACCTCATCAGTGCCACCTCATCGGTGCCCATCAGTGCTGCCGTATCAGTGCCCGTCATTGAAGAAGAAAACGTACTTATTTACCAAAAATTTTAACATAAACAAAGAAACCTTGTAAACCTTGTTTTTTTTCAAAATTTTTGGTCTTTTTTTTATTTGTTGCACAAAAAATAAAAACCGCAGAGGTGATCAAATACCACCAAAAGAAAGCTCTATTTGTGGGAACAAAATAATAAACATTTTGTTTGGGTACAGTGTAGCATGACCGCGCAATTGTCATTCGAATTGGGACAGCGCTGAAAGCTGAAAATTGGCCTGAGCAGGAAGGTGTCTAAGTGCCTGGTATTGAAGTGGTTAAATAGGATACTTTAGTCTTTAGTCCTCTTGAATTTGTATTTGCTGATTATTTGATCTTTGTATAACTGAAAAATGTATGAATCCCAGCAAATGGGTTATGCTCTGATTATGGGACATAAATATATTCAGAATTGTAATTCACCTTCTTCCCAATTGATAGTCATCATTAGATCAGTTTATTCATCTTCTAAATAAGATGAGTAAGTGAGGTTGTGTTGTCTTTTTGAAACTTAGTACAGAATAAAAGTTCCTTCCATATGTTTCTAGGTAAACTTGCCTAGAACGAATAGATCTATAAACCTTTTTCCTACAGAGTACTATGACATGACCCTTACAGGGTGTTTATTTAGTAAGATAAAGTACAGCCTCGCTTGCTCTATCCAATGAACATCTGATCAGCACTAAGGGCTTACGGCATCAATCGGTCTAATTTCTGTCTGTTGCCATGGCAAATTCATTACATACGAAGGCTGTGGAGCTTTTACTCTACCTCCTCCTCCTCTTCATACATTTATCACAGCACTGTACTCTGCTCCTACATAATATGTATTTCCTAGATTTATCAAAATATGCTAATGATTTTTACTGCTTTGCTGCCATTTGCAATAGCAGAAGACAAAGACAGCTAAAATGCCAAATTGTGTTTTACATTTAAAACAAAAGAAAATTCAATAAATTTAAGCTCAGAAATGTAAAATTGAAGCAATTATGCTAATGTAATATGTATATTGGAAGAAAAAAATGATTGAGCGTTAAAATATTAAATATCTATTTTGCTGAATACAGTAGATTAAAAAAAAGTATTTTGGAAAAGATGGTTTTATATATATATATATATATATATATATATATATATATATATATATATAGATGTGTGTGTGTGTGTGTGTATATAGATATAGATATAGATCTATATATATATATATATATATATATATATATATATATATATATATATATATATATATATATATATATATATAGATATAGATCTCTATATATATATATATATATATATATATATATATATATATATATAATTTTTTATTTTTTTTTAATTCTGATGGACATAAGCAAGTGATTATCAAAATGTATGTGTTATTGGTTTGAAAATCTTGGTTACAGTATTGTTTGTAATTTTGTATGCACATAGAGGTGGCCATATTTGGTCATTACGATTTCATTGCGTTAGGCCCCCTTTCACACGGGACGGATCCGTGTTGATCCGCCCCGTGTTTATCCGCTGCTCAGCGGGGATCGCTCCGTTTTCCCCAGCTGAGCAGGCAGATGACAGGGCGGGACCCGCACACTGTGCAGGGACCGCCCTGTCAGATCTCCGCTCTCCCCTATGGGGGATCGGAGGAACACGGACCGTCTGTCCGTGTTCATCCGATCCGCTCTGCAGACGGATAGAAAAATAGGATTTTCTTCCGTCCGCAGAATCGGACGAGAGCGGAGCCGGACAACATCGGGTGTTAGCGGATGTACATCCGCTGACACCCGCTATCCCATAGGGATGCATGTATGTCCGTATTTCATCCGAAAACGGATGGATGAAATACGGACATACTGTCCGCATGTGTGAAAGGGGCCTAACTCCATGGTTATCAAATCTGACTGATTGAAAACAAAGCACTCTATGTGGGTAAGATTTTATTTCAGCGGTAGTTGAAGGGGGAGAGTGATTGCAACAATATAAAGGTAGCTGCCAGAGGAAGAAACAATAAAGGTGTATATGTATTAGGTTAATGGAAATATGGTACAACTTGACACTGTGAAGCTACAGTGTTTCATCACACACATACTGTAGCTTAACTCCATTATTTAACCATCTGAGCTCTGGAAGGTTTTACACCCTCGATGACAAGGTCAATTTTTGCTCTTTAGCACTGCACTTCTTCAACTGGCAATTGCGCAGTCATGCAATACTGTATGCAAATGAAAATGTTATCATTTTTTTCACACAAATAGAGCTTTCTTTTGTTGATATTTGATCACCACTGGGTTTTCTATTTTTTGCGATATTAACAAAATAAGACCACAAATTTTGAAAAAAAAAAAATGTTTCTACTGTCTGTTATAAAACATATTCAGTAAAATTGAAAGAAATACATTTAGGCCAAAATGTATTCTGCTACGTCTTTTGGTAAAAAAAATCCCAATAAGTGTATATTAATTAGTTTGTGTAAAAGTTATAGCATCTACAAACCATGGTATATCGCGTATACATATTTAAAAATTGATGTGCTGACGGCTCATTTTTTGAGGCCTTTAAAATGCCAGGACAGTATAAATACCCCCCTTTTTGGAAAGTAGACAGTCTGAGGCATTTAGTAAAAGGCATGGCAAGTTTTTTGAAGTTTAGTTTTGAAGTAATTTTTTGTAAATTTTTTTGGAAAATATAAAGAAATTTTATAAAATGTTTGTTTTTTTTCTCAAATGTCTTCAATCCAGAAAAGCAAATTGATCAGAGACTCAATGGAAATAGGATACTTTAACCACTTCCCGCCCCAGCCGATAGCAGATTGACGGCCTGGCGGTGGTTCTGTTATCCTGACTGGACGTCATATGACGTCCAGCAGGATAACATGCCGCCGCGCGCCTGCGGGGGCTCGCATCGCGGCGATCGGCGGAGCGGTGTGTCAGCCTGACCCGAAGAGCTGTTGATCGGCTTTTCCTCACTCGCGTCTGTGAGACGTGAGTAGAAATGGGCACTGGAAAATAAATATAAATGAAATATTTTTTGGAAAATATAAAGAAATTTTATAAAATGTTTGTTTTTTTTCTCATTTTTTTTACATACTATCACCAGTGCAGTACAGCATCATATAGCTGGTGTGGTGGTGATCAGGGATACTGACTGGTGACAGTATGTTAAAAAAAATAAAGAATTTTTTATTCAATTTTTTTTTTCTAACTTTTTTAATTGTTTACTATTTTTTTGTACATACGTTAATTAGAGTAGCTCGGTGTCACCGTAGTAACACTATACTACACTGAGGGGTGATCAGGGTTTTTTTTTTTTATACTTTGCTGATGATAATCATTGTAACAGAAAAGTTATATTCATGACAATTGTGATCAGCTGTAGCCAATCACATATCACTAGTAATTACATTGTACAGGGTGCTGTGGTTGGCCCATATACCATGTGATAGCTGTGGACCAATCACAGCATGAGAAACACATCCGCTATGAATGAAGCTTTGTTGACATTGTGATCATGTAATTACATCGCGATCACATGATTACCAGGCCACGGGTACCGGGATCCCCAAACCCATGCCTAAAATGGAGCAGGCTCGATGGCGTACATGTACGTCATCCGGACTGCCTGTGCCGAGCCTCCCCCAGTAAAATTACTGTGGGCAGTTGGCAAGTCGTTAAAGAACATATGCAGGTGAGGTTTTGCAATAAGCGACATGTAATAGCAAAACAGTTTTGCTCCCTACAATTGACCGTTTGTCCCATTGAAAAATTGCTTTGTGATACTAATCTACACCAGTACCTAACATCTATAATCTCTTACAATCAGCTGAGCCTCAACCATTTACAATCTCTTATGATAAATAAAGATTGTTGTCTTACCCCAAGCAGTGTGCTCTGCATGTAAAGCCAATGGCATTAACTGGTTTCACATATTCTGGTCTTGCCCCAAGATCTTTCATTTATTTTACCACTTGTATTTGTTTCCTACCGAAAAATTAGGTTTACTGGTTCCCCATACTCCTTAAAGCCCTGTTACTTTACCCCTGGTTATTGTTTAAGACTTTATCTCTTGGTCACATAAGAAGATCAGGTTTCTGCAGATCTGCTTCTATCAATATTATTATTATTATTATTGTTACAATTATTATTATACAGGATTTTAATAGCGCCAACAGTTTAAGCAGATTTTTATAACAGGAGGGCAGAAGGTACAGTTACAATACAGTTCAATACAAGAGGAATCAGAGGACCTTGTTCGTTAGAGCTTACATTCTAAAAGGGAGGCTCAGGTGATACAAAAGGTAATAACTGTGGGGGATGAGCTGATGGAGAAAATAAAAATACAGTGATTAAGTGAAGGTATGATAGGCTTCACTGAAGAGAAGGGTTTTCAGGGGACTTTAACAGAGCGGTGCTCATTCACAAGTACAACAGGGTTATAAAAAAACAGTACAACTCTTATTAAGGTTAACAAAAGAGAAAAGATACACATTACATTTACATTTCCATATAAATATGGAACGGACTAAAATACAATTCACCAATGTACATACCAGCATAATGAGTAGATCATTGTTGAATTACTGAGGCTGTACTCTCTATGCATTTCGCAGGACAACGCCCACTTCATCAGGAGACAACCAAAGTTGGTTTAAATGTCCATCTGTGGAGGAGCCATGTCATATAGAATAAAATAAACAAATGGTTTACAAAGTGCATCGGTTTTCAAAAAGTAAGCAGCATCCAATGTCCTAAACACAATATACTCATATAGCGGGGAAATCAAAGGTAAAATCTGCAGAATCAAGACCATATATTGATGGCTATGTAGAGCAATATTATCTGGATCCTAATGCTGTGGACCAGCACAGCAGAGGTTCCCCCTGGGAGCTGAGGGTGGGTGGACAGCCAGGCGGCGGGGAACATATGGAGGGCCCCCCACTGCAGACCCCCTGAGAGAAAGAGAGTGAGAAGTCCTGTGAAGAATATAAAGGGAAAGACACATGTAGTTAAAAATATAAAATTTGTGAATTGAAAAGTGTATCTAAGCGAGAGTTATACATTATGTACGTAAATGATAGTAACAAAAATACAAGTGACAAGTGAAGCCAGTAATATATACGATGCCCTGAATGTCCAAAAAAAAAAAAATGATGATCATGTGTGTGAAGGAAGCAAAAAGAGCAGTATAGAACTAGGCCAAGATTAGTGATGCACAACTAGGAGCAGCACTCTGTGTAATTTAAGAAAGCATTACCTTTCAATGCAAATGTCAGTAAAGAAAAGGAACCCACCATCATGGAGGGATGCTGGATCTCCAGAATGTCAGACAAGTCTGCAGACAGAGCACTCACCACAGATATACCCCCCCAACCTAATTGAAGGGCCGCCCCCCCACCCAACATCATGTGACAGCTGGAAACGGGATCCACCTGTACCCACTTAAACAAGAGTGGCAAAGAGCCACCATGGACGGAGGTGAAGGCACCATCGTGGACCAGCAGGTGAAGTGCTGGGGCGGAAGCCGAGCCCCTGTGCGTCATGGAAATATCATGATACACCCATACGATGCCAAAGTTTTAAATGGCCAAAGGGTGAAAAGATTCCTGATCCAAGCAATGACCCTAAACGAAGAACCCACCACAAAGGGGATCAGGAACCTCCAACTGCCAAAATTGTGGGGCAACAATCTCAGTCATTGGGCAAAAAGGGAGGATCCTCGGTACAACCTTCTCCTCATAAAGTTACTAACCCTAATACACCCGGAGCATCAGCATCTTCTATTTCCCCCATACCAAATTTAGAACTTACCAACTCAATCAGTTGCGCATGATTGGGTAATTGTTCAGTATACAGTCAGGAAAATGGGAACAGACAAATGGATGACCAACTACAGACCGGGACCCGTGAAATGATCAACTTGTCATCTTACACTTTAACTGATACTGAAAGACAGCTACTTCTTAAGGAACCCAGCTTCTGCCCACAATCCAACCATGATCATTTTGAGGTAAAGATCTGAACCTCTTTGTATGTAACCTCCTATTGAAACAACTATACCAAAAAGACAGACAACGAACCCTCGGCCCACCCCTGCCCACTGACTATACTAAACGGGATTTAAAGATGCTAAATTGGCTAAATTATTGGCTGAAAATGAACCCCCAGACCTTATTAATTGTATCGATTTAGAAACAATATTACGTTCGGTTAAAGGAAACACTGCCAATCCGAATATATTAAAGAAAAAATCTACAAAATTTTCACTCAACTTAAATTAACCCCAGCATAGCTTTACTTTTAAAGCAGGTCACGGCCAAAATTGAAAAAATGTAAGTTTCCAAAAGACAGAGTTCTAATCTAACTGCACAAAAAACGGAGGCCCTACAAAATCTTAAGACTTGGCAGGACTTGACTATAAAATCTTCAGACAAAGGGGGCAATATTGTTGTCATGGACACTAATAAATATGAACAAATGTGTTTGGATGTCTTATCCAATAAAAACAGGTACAAGCAAATCAACCCTCCTTCAGTTTCAACTGTTACTCAAAAATGTTATAGTTTAGTGGACTCATAACCAAGCAGATATGGGAATTCATTAGAATATCACATTCAAGGGAAGCATGTTTCTATACACTTCCCAAAACACATAAGTGTCAGGTCACCTTGAGGCTAGGGAGCAGATGCACACGGTTAGGATCAGGAGAGCACCGCAAGGTTTTGGACCCTATGGCTGACTGCTGCGGATGGGAGTCAGGGTGGTAAGGAAGGCAGGGCCGCTGTAACACCAACATGGATCCCACCGGGGTTAGAGCGTAAGATTCCCTAGGGCGCAGAGTCTAAGAGCCAACAGGTGTTCACCAGAGCCTTTAGTGGTGAGGATGGACTGGGCTGCAACTGGCTCCAGGTCGTGACCCCCAGGGTCTCCCCCAGCTCACACCCACAGTAGGCAACAGGAGGATAGGCATAGTAAGGGAATAAGCCAAGGTCGGGGCCACAAGCAGACAAGGACAACAGAGTTCACGCCAAAGGTTCAGGGTCACAGGCAAACAGGGATAGTCGGGGACACGCCAAAGGTCAGGGTCACGAGCAGACAGGAATAGTTGAGAACACGCCAAGGTCGGTAACAGAAACAAACGTAGAGCACACGGCAGGCAGGAAACAGGAAGCCAAACACACAAAGGTTGATCAGCAGAGCTGGCCTGCAGTGCAGAGCTTAATATAGGTTATTAATATAGAGATCTCTGATAGGAGCTGGGGTGGAGCCATGCTAGAGGAGAGATTATAAAAGCAGTCAGGTGAGAGTCAGCTGGTCTCTAGAGATGAACGCATGGAGACAGGTAAGCTGACAGACAAAACTCTATTGCATAACCATGACAGTACCCCCCCTCTTACGAGGCCTCCCCCTTCCCCGCCTGGAACCAGGTTTAGAGGGGAACTTCAAATGAAACTTACAGGTCATAGGAAGAGGAAGTTGAGGGTGTCTTCCATAAACAGTGACAAAGGGTGTTTTCTGAGAACTGACGATTATTGTGGGAGAACTCTGCCCACAGGAGTAGTGATGCCCAATCATCGTGATGAGCCGAGACCAAGGTACAGAGAAAGACCTCCAACTCCTGATTAACCCTCTCAGTCTGGCCATTGGATTGGGGATGGTAAAAAGAGGTAAAATCCAGGGTAATGTTGAGGAATTTGCAAAAGGCTCTCCAAAAACGAGAAGTAAACTGAACACCCCTGTCCGAAACGACATGGGAAGGAACACCATGAAGGCGGAAAATTTCTCGTACAAAAATGGGAACCAAGGCAGAGGCAGAAGGGAAACCAGGAAGCGGAACAAAATGAGCCATCTTGGAGAACCGATCGGTTACCACCCAAATGGCCGTATTATTCTCCGACAGTGGAAGATTGGTGATAAAATCCATGGCGATGTGAGACCAGAGCTCCTTAGGACTGGGCAAGGGCATGAGAAGACCAGCAGGGGCTTGTGTGGAAGATTTAGACTGAGCACAGACATGACAAGCCTTAACGTACTCTTTAACATCAGAACAGAGATTAGGCCACCAGTTGTGATGACTGATGAGCAGGAAGGATCGGAGGAACCCAGCATGACCTGCCACCTTGGAATCTTGTCCCCAACAAAGGATCTTAGCTCCGTGGGAACAAAGGTCTTGCCAGGAGGAATTTTTGATTCCAGGGTGGTAGAATGGGCAACAATAAATAAGTAGGAATACCGAGCTCAGACTATAACTTCTAAAAACCAAAGCCGCAACAATAAACCATCTAATATCTAATGGTAGTAATCAAAAATAAAATTAAAAGGTTGCGCTAAATTAATACCATGCAAAAATGACTGGCGTATAAAATCATAAATTGATACACGTGGACACCTATAAGTAAACTAGGAATCAATAAAAAGTGAATACAGGTAACAAAAAATCAAACAAGGAAAATCAAAACCTCAATAAATCCTTCAAAGTGTCCATAAAGTAATGCAATAAAAGCGTGTCTTCCCTTAGATGAGGAGGGCTAGTGTATAAACATATATGTGTAATAAAGTCCACAATAGCAAAATCTTGATGGTGAACTCTGTACTTCAATGTAAACAAACAAAAGGCAAAAACTTAAAATTACATAGATGAATAAAAGCCGGCTAGCTAAACAAACAGATAAAGATCACCCGTGTGCCGAGTAACATGTGGCGTGATTGCGTCAGCACAACGCACCGCCCTCGGGTTGCCTTTCGTTTGTTTACACTGAAGTACAGAAAACATCATCAAGATTTTGCTATTGTGGACTTTATTACACATATATGTTTATACACTAGCCCTTCTCATCTAAGGGAAGACACGCTTTTATTGCATTACTTTAGGGACACTTTGAAGGATTTATTGAGGTTTTGATTTTCCTTATTTTATTTTTTGTCACCTGTATTCACTTTTTATTGATTCCTAGTTCACTTATAGGTGTCCACGTGTATCAATTTAAGATTTTCTATGCCAGTCATTTTTGCATGGTATTAATTTAGCGCAACTTTTTTATTCTATTTTAGAATGGGCAACAATGCATGAGGTCGGAATGATCGGCTCAGGATTAGGGGTGGACTCCTCGTCCAAAGTGTCAAATGACCTAGAGAGCGCATCAGCCCGACCATTGCAGGAACCAGGTTTGTACGTAATCGTGAATTTAAAACGAGAAAAGAAGAGACTCCACCTGGCTTGTCTGGGGTTCAGACGTTTAGCATTCTGTAGGTATTGTAGATTCTTGTGATCAGTAAAGATCATTTTGGGGAGAGGGGAAACCTCCAAGAGATGATGCACTCCAATGCCAATTTAATTGCGAGAAGTTCCTGATCACCAATGGCATAATTTCTCTCTGCCTGAGAAAATTTTTTTGAGAAGAACGCACATGGTTGATGTCTCTTATCAAAGAACTGAAGAAGCACAGCTCCCACCCCCATCGAAGAAGCGTCTACTTTAATAAAAAATGGGTCCCCAGGATTTGGTCTCCTCGAGAGGTCCAGAAACAAAGGCCTGTTTCAGATCGTGAAACGTAGAGACAGCCTCGGGAGGCCAGTCTTTGGCATTTGCACCCTTCTTGGTCAAAGCGATAATAGGCGCAGCAATGGAAGAGTAATTCCTTATGAACTGCCTATAATAATTTGTGAAGCCAGAAAAGCGTTGTGTGGCCTTGAGGCTAGCAGGAAGGGGCCAGTTGGTAATGGCCGAGACCTTTCCGGGATCCATGCGAAGACCCAAACTAGAAACAAAACATCCCAGAAACATCCTCAGGACATTCAAAGGAACATTTCTCCAGCTTGGCATAGAGATTATTCTCTCTAAGGCGCTGAAGTATGGTGCGGACATGGTTTCTGTGAGCAAGCAGATTTTCGGAAAAGATGAGAATGTCATCCAGATAGATGACAACAAACTGGTACAGTAGATCCCTGAAGATTTCATTGACAAAGTTCTGGAACACAGCTGGAGAATTACACAAACCAAAAGGCATAACCAGGTATTCGTAATAAAAAGACAAATGTAAAAAATACTAAAGCGCTGATACGGATGTATGTGGGTGATGTGAGATAATACAAGCTGCAACCAATCTAATAGTGCTGTGTCACCGTGGTTAAAGAAATAATAAAAATATAAATTAGTGCGCTAAATAAATCAATAATGTGTCCTAAAAAATATCCAAAATTGCCAAAGAGCTATGTGATAACAAATGTGAATACAAATAAATATCCAAATTACCAGAGTGCTATGTAATAATCAATAAAATTGTGAATATATACCACAAATAAAGTATCATACAGTGTGCTGTATATGCGCCATATCACCGTGAAATAAGAACATACATATGGGGGTCACCATACAGTGGGGCAAAAAAGTATTTAGTCAGCCACAAATTGTGCAAGTTCTCCCACTTAAAAAGATGAGAGAGGCCTGTAATTGTCATCATAGGTATACCTCAACTATGAGAGACAAAATGTGGAAACAAATCCAGACAATCACTTTGTCTGATTTTTGAAAAAATGTATTTGCAAATTATGGTGGAAAATAAGTATTTGGTCAGTATCAAAAGTTCATCTCAATACTTTGTTATATATCCTTTGTTGGCAATGACAGAGGTCAAATGTTTTCTGTAAGTCTTCACAAGGTTGTCACACACTGTTGCTGGTATGTTGGCCCATTCCTCCATTCAGATCTCCTCTAGAGCAGTGATGTTTTGGGGCTGTCGCTGGGAAACACAGACTTTCAACTCCCTCCAAAGGTTTTCTATGGGGTTGAGATCTGGAGACTGGCTAGGCCACTCCAGGACTTTGAAATGCTTCTTACGAAGCCACTCCTTCGTTGCCCGGGCGGTGTGTTTGGGATCATTGTCATGCCAAAAGACCCAGCCACGTTTCATCTTCAGTGCCCTTGCTGATGGGAGGAGGTTTACACTTAAAATCTCACGATACATGGCCCCATTCATTCTTTCATGTACACAGATCGGTCGTCCTGTTCCCTTTGCAGAGAAATGGCCCCAAAGCATGATGTTGCCACCCCCATGCTTCACAGTAGGTATGGTGTTCTTTGGTTGCAACTCAGCATTCTCTCTCCTCTAAACATGACAAGTTGTGTTTCTACCAAACAGTTCTACTTTGGTTTCATCTGACCATATGACATTCTCTCAGTCCTCTTCTGGATCATCCAAATGCCCTCTAGCAAACCTCAGACGGGCCCGGACATGTACTGGCTTAAGCAGGGGGACACGTCTGGCATTGCAGGATATGAGTCCCTGGCGGCGTAGTGTGTTACTGATGGTAGCCTTTGTTACTTTGGTCCCAGCTCTCTGCAGGTCATTCACTAGGTCCCCCTGTGTAGTACTGGGATTTTTGCTCACCGTTCTTGTGATCATTTTGACCCCACGGGGTGAGATCTTGCGTGGAGCCCCAGATCGAGGGAGATTATCAGTGGTCTTGTATGTCTTCCATTTTCTAATTATTGCTCCCACAGTTGATTTCTTCACACCAAGCTGCTTGCCTATTGCATATTCAGTCTTCCCAGCCTGGTGCAGGTCTACAATTTTGTTTCTGGTGTCCTTCAACAGCTCTTTGGTCTTCACCCATAGTGGAGTGACTGTTTGAGGTTGTGGACAGGTGTCTTTTATACTGTTAACAAGTTCAAACAGGTGCCATTAATGCAGGTAATGAGTGGAGGACAGAGGAGCCTCTTAAAGAAGAAGATACAGGTCGTATCATGGTAGGTGACCAAATACTTATTTTCCACCATAATTTGCAAATAAATTCTTTCAAAAATCAGACAATGTGATTGTCTGGATTTGTTTCCACATTTTGTCTCTCATAGTTGAGGTATACCTATGATGACAATTACAGGCCTCTCTCATCTTTTTAAGTGGGAGAACTTGCACAATTGGTGGCTGACTAAATACTTTTTTGCCCTACTGTATACTAAAAAAAACCTTAATTTCGTGCAGAACTGAAGGGGTTGTCTATATGTTGCAGTGCTCGTGTTCACTGCAGTATATAGGAAGAACCAAGCGACCTATGTGGAAGCGTATACAAGAACATATACAGAACATCAGAAATGGCTTCCCTAAGCATAGCGTATCTCGCCACTTCGCATCATATCACAATAAAGATCCTACGTGTCTAAAATTCTGGGCTATAGATAAATACAAAGCCCACTTGAGGGGAAGCTCATAGCTCTTTGTCAATTTTGTATATTTTTTAGGACACATTATTGATTTATTTAGCAGGGTGGGAACTCAATATTTAGCACACTAATATATATTTTTATTATTTCGGGTATTCGGAATGCCCGTCCCTAGTCTTAATCGCTGTCTTCCATTCGTCACCTTCCCGTATTCGAATAAGATTGTATGCACCTCTGAGATCCAACTTGGTGAAAATGGAAGCCCCCTTCAACCTGTCGAATAGCTCAGATATTAGAGGTAAGGGGTATCGGTTTTTGATAGTCACTGTGTTTAAACCTCGATAGTCGATGCAAGGTCTGAGGGTACCATCCTTTTTGGCAACGAAAAAGATCCCTGCTCCTGCAGGCGACGAGGATTTCCGGATGAAACCTCTCTCCAGATTCTCAGCGACATACTCAGACATGGCCTGGGTCTCTGGAATGGACAGAGGGTAGGTATGACCCCTGGGCAGAGTTGCTCCAAAGACAAGGTCAATGGCACAGTCAAAAGATCTGAGGGGAGGAAGCACTTCAGCAGACTTCTTACAGAACACATCCCAGTAATCGCTGTATGCCGCGGGAAGATCAAAAGATATGGATGTGGTAGCAATGGGAAGTCTCTCCTTGGGGGCCACCTTGAAAAGACAGAACGAGAAACATGAAGGGCCCCAAGCCAGGATCTGCCCATAAACCCAGTCCACATGTGGAGAGTGGAGCTGTAGCCAAGGAAGGCCTAATACAATGGGGGTAGAGGCCTTGGGTAGAATGAGGAAGGAAATCCATTCCTGGTGGAGAATCCCTACTGACATCCTAATAGGTAGCGTCTGGAAACGGATAAGGCCCCCTGGGAGAACAGTGCCATCAACTGCCGAGACTACCAGTGGTGTAGCGAGGGGAGAGAGGGTAAGCTTCATAGAAGAAGCAGTTCTCCAGTCCATAAAATTGCCGGCAGCCCCGGAGTCCAGATATGCTAGGACCGATTGGGGAGAAGAAGACAAGAAGGTGATGTTTCTGGGTCCAATACTTCACCTTCTAAATGTATTAGACCCGAGCGTTTCCAGGATGAAGCGAGCACGAGTCATGAAAATGACCCTTGCCCCCACAATAAAGACACAAGCCCAGAGTTCTGCATCTAGCACGTTCTTCGGGGGTTAGTCTGGTCCGGCCCAGCTGCATAGGTTCCTCAGCAGGTAGAGGATGCTCCACAGGGCGACGGGGGAAGGGTTCAGGTTGACTAGGACCTAGGGAGTTCTGGCGTCTTTTTTTCTAGGGACCTCTCCTGGAAACTAATGTTAATCTGATTACACAAGGAAATTACATCGTCCAGGCCGGCGGGGATGGCTCTTCCTGCTAATTCGTCCTTCACTTGGTCAGAGAGGCCATGTAAAAAGGTTGCAACCAGGGCCTCATTGTTCCAGCTTAATTCAGCTGTGAGGATACGGAACTGAAGCGCATATTTTCCCACTAAACAAGATTCTTGGCGAAGGCATAAAAGGGCACTAGCCGCTGAAGAAACCCGAGCTGGCTCCTCGAAGATATTACGAAAGAGCTTCAAGAAGTCGGACAGGCTGGAAACCACTGGGTCATTTTTCTCCCAACAGGGGGGCAGCCCAGGCTAAAGCTTCACCGGAGAGGAGAGAAATGATATAGGCTACCTTAGCCGGATCAGACAGAAAGTTTTGAGGCTGGAGCTGAAAATGAATGGTGCATTGGCTGAGGAAGCCCCTGCAGGCCTTGGAGTCCCCAGAGAAACGGGCTGGAGCTGGCAGTAATAATAAATGCTTGGCTGCGATAGGTGCAGCTGCTGATTGTACTTGAGGCTGCAGGTTCGGGTTTCCCAAAGAGGCCTGGAGCTGCTCGAAGCGGGAAGCCAGATCTTGAAGGAATCGCATCACCTGAGTCTGATTAGATTCCTGGGTCTCGAGTCTGCGAACTATGCCCTGCAATGGATCGGCTGCAGGAAGGGGCACGTCAGCCGGGTCCATGGCTGATCAAACTGTCAGGTCACCTTGAGGCTAGGTGACAGATGCACACCATTGGGATCAGGAGTGCACCACAAGGTAGTGGACCCTACGGCTGACTGCTGCAGATGGGAGTCAGGGTGGTAAGGAAGGCAGGGCCGCTGGAACACCAACACGGATACCACCGGGGTTAGAGCATAAGATTCCCTTGAGTGCGGAGTCTAAGAGCCAGCAGGTGTTCGCCAGAGCCTCTAGTGGTGAGGATGGACTGGGCTGCAACTGGCTCCAGGTCGCGACCCCCAGGGTCCCCCAGCTCACACCCACAGTAGGCAACAGGAGGATAGGGATAGTAAGGGAATAAGCCAAGGTCGGGGCCACAAGCAGACAAGGACAACAGAGTTCATGCCAAAGGTTCAAGGTCACAGGCAAACAGGGATAGTCGGGGACACGCCAAAGGTCAGGGTCACGAGCAGACAGGAATAGTTGAGAACACGCCAAGGTCGGTAACAGAAACAAACGTAGAGCACACGGCAGGCAGGAAACAGGAAGCCAAACACACAAAGGTTGATCAGCAGGGCTGGCCTGCAGTGCAGAGGTTAATATAGAGTTCTCTGATAGGAGCTGGGGTGGAGCCATGCTAGAGGATAGATTATAAAAGCAGTCAGGTGAGAGTCAGCTGGTCTCTAGAGATGAACACATGGAGACAGGTAAGCTGACAGACAAAACTCTATTGCATAACCATGACAATAAGAATCTCACAAATTCCCCTGAATCCCCCGAAAATGCAAGTCGATACATCGATTCGGTACTGAGACCATTTGTAGTTGCTATTTCCTTCTACTTACAGGACACGATGCATCTCTTAATGATTTTGGAGGGACTATGTGTCCCAGAATCTGCTTGGCTAGTCATCATCGATGTTGAAGCCCTTTATTGTAGTATCCCTCATGAACGAGGGGTTGAAACTATAAGTACCTATTTGTCACAAAAGGGGCCCCAAGATAGAAAGCAGGATAGATTTGTAGTTGACCTGTTGGACTTTGTACTCAGAAATAACATCTATTTTGCTGGCTCCCACTACCTCCAGGTGTAGGGCGTGGCTATGGGCACATGCTGTGCGGCCTCTTATGCCACGTACACACGAGCGGACTTTACGGCAGACTTTGCCCGGCAGACTTTTCAACGTACTTTACGACGGACTTTCTGAATGGACGGACTTGCCTACACACAATCCACCAAAGTCCGTCGAATTCGAACGTGATGACGTACGACCGGACTAAAACAAGGAAGTTCATAGCCAGTAGCCAATAGCTGCCCTACCATGGCTTTTTGTCCGTCAAACTAGCATACAGACGAGCGGACTTTTCGACCGGACTCGAGTTCGACGGATTGATTTAAAACATGTTTCAAATCTAAGTCCGTCCAACTTTTGAGAAAACAAAGTCCGCTGGAGCCCACACACGATCGAATTGTCCGACGAAATCCCGTCCGCCAGGCAAAGTCTGCCGTAAAGTCTGCTTGTGTGTACGTGGCATTACGCCAACCTGTACCTGGGGGGGGTGGGAGCACCAGCTTTTCTCTGACGAGAGTCTCACTAGGTACCTGTGCTACATTCTATCGTGGCACAGGTACAGTGGGGAGAACAAGTATTTGATACACTGCCGATTTTGCAGGTTTTCCTACTTACAAAGCATGTAGAGGTCTGTAATTCTTTATCATAGGTACTCTTCAACTGTGAGAGACAGAATCTAAAACAAAAATCAAGAAACTCACATTGTATGATTTTTAAATAGTTAATTTGCATTTTATTGCATGACAAGTATTTGATACATCAGAAAAGCAGAACTTAATATTTGGTACAGAAACCTTTGTTTGCAATTACAGAGATCATTCGTTTCCTGTAGTTCTTGACCAGGTTTGCACACACTGCAGCAGGGATTTTGGCCCACTCCTCCATACAGACCTTCTCCAGATCCTTCAGGTTTCGGGGCTGTGACTGGGCAATACAGACTTTCAGCTCCCTCCAAAGATTTTCTATTGGGTTCCGGTCTGGAGACTGGCTAGGCCACTCCAGGACCTTGAGATGCTTCTTACAGAGCCACTCTTTAGTTGCCCTGGCTGTGTGTTTCGGGTTGTTGTCATGCTGGAAGACCCAGCAACGCCCATCTTCAATGCTCTTACTGAGGGAAGAAGGCTGTTGGCCAAGATCTCGCAATACATGGCCCCATCCATCCTCCCCTGAATACGGTGCAGTCGTCCTGTCCCCTTTGCAGAAAAGCAGCCCCAAAGAATGATGTGTCCACCTCCATGTGTCATGGTTCGGATGGTGTTCTTGGGGTTGTACTCATTCTTCTTCTTCCTCCAAACACGGCAAGTAGAGTTTAGACCAAAAAGCTCTATTTTTGTCTCATCAGACCACATGACCTTCTCCCATTCCTCCTCTGGATCATCCAGATGGTCATTGGCAACTTCAGACGGGCCTGGACATGCGCTGACTTGAGCAGGAGGACCTTGCGTGAGTTGCAGGCTTTTAATCCATAGCGGCGTAGTGTGTTACTTATGGTTTTCTTTGAAACTGTGGTCCCAGCTGTCTTCAGGTCATCGACCAGGTCCTGCCGTGTAGTTCTGGGCTGATCCCTCACCTTCCTCATGATCATTGATGCCCCATGAGGTGAGATCTTGCATGGAGCCCCAGACTGAGGGAGACTGACTATCATCTTGAACTTCTTCCATTTTCTAATAATTGCGCCAACAGTTGTTGCCTTCTCACCAAGCTACTTGCCTGTTGTCCTGTAGCCCATCCCAGCCTTGTACAGGTCTACAATTTTATCCCTGATGTCCTTACACAGCTCTCTGGTCTTGGCCATTGTGGAGAGGTTGGAGTCTGTTTGATTGAGTGTGTGGACAGGTGTCTTTTATACAGGTAATGAATTCAAACAGGTGCAGTTAATACAGGTAATGAGTGGATAACAGGAGGGCTTCTTAAAGAAAAAATAACAGGTCTGTGAGAGCCGGAATTCTTACTGGTTGGTAGGTGATCAGATACTTATGTCATGCAATAAAATGCAAATTAATTGTTTAAAAATCTTACAATGTGATTTTCTGGATATTTGTTTTAGATTCCGTCTCTCACAGTTGAAGAGTACATATCATAATAATTACAGACCTCTATATGCTTTGTAAGTAGGAAAACCTGCAAAATCGGCCGTGTATCAAATACTTATTCTTCCTACTGTACATCAACAACTTCCTCGTCATCTGGGATGGTGACAGAAGTCTACTTGATCAATTTACGACCCGCTCAAATTCGAATACCTGGAATCTACAATTCACCATGTCCTGCCACCAGTCGGTAGTTCCCTTGGACATTATTGTAAAAAAGAACACTAATGGGTCTCTTTTTACTACCCTGTTTCGTAAGCCCACAGCAGGCAATACTATCTTGCATGCTAGCAGTGCCCATCCCGCACCCTAATCTATTCATTTCCTTACAGAAAGTACCTATGACTAAAACTTAACTGTACGGACAGTGGGGTGTTTGAGGAGGAGGCTAGGAAACTGCAGACTCGTTTGCTCGCCAGAGGCTACAGTAAGAAATGTTTAAGAAAGGCAAAAAAACGCACAAAACTAAAACCCTGTTAAACGTTGCTATTTTGATATCTGATAGGTCGAGGCAGCGAGACAACAGAGTCGGATTTGTTACCCGCTATAATCACCAACATCAGGCTATCAAATTGCAATAGTCATTTACCACTCCACCTATACCTGCCTAAACAATGGCGGCAAAGAGCCGCCATGGACGGAGGTGAAGGCACCATCGTTGACCAGCAGGTGACGTGCTGGGGTGAGAGCCGCGCGTCATATGTGTGCGTCTCGGGATGGAGCTGTGCCTGACATCCAAGTCCAAAGACCAGGAGATCATGCGCAGAGACTGTCTCCCGTACAGTCGGCTCCCAACAAGTGCTAAAGAAACAGAGTGCGGGGAGAGAGGAGACATGGACAGCAGGGGGAGGGAGAAAGACATGATGGTGATTAAATGCAAGGATGTGGTCCTTCCCAATGGAAAAAAGTTTTATCCTAGACATTTTGTAAATTGTCATATACAAGCAGTTTTTCTGTGCAAGTGTGGTTCATTCTATGTCAGAAAGACCATTTGTTAATGTGTAAGTAAACCCCCCTATCATTTTCAGCCAAGGAAGCTGCCATCTTTGCTTCTGTTTAATCTACAACTACCATGATGCTGCACATGTGATCAGTCATGACACCAGCCATTGGATGGTTTGACAGTTTGATTGAGAGCACAACCAATGGTAGCGTTACATGCCGGAAATGAAACTGTTTTATCAATGGGTTTATTTCCGCTTTAATTCTGGCGTAGAATCCATGACCACATGTATGCCATAGAAATAGGTGACCTGTATTCACCTGTACATCATCCGCTGGTCCACGATGGTGCCTTCACCGCCGTCCATGGCTGCTCTTTGCTGCTATTGTTTAGGCAGTTATAGGTGGAGCCCATCTCCACCTGTCACGTGATGTTGGGTGGGGGGCGCCCCTTCAATTAGGTGGCGGGTATATATGTGGTGAGTCCTCTGTATGCAAACTTGTCTGACTTACTGGAGATCCAGCATTCCTCCATGCTGCTGGGTTCCTTTCTTTACTGACATTTGCATTGAAAGGTAATACTTTCTTACATTACACAGAGTGCTGCTCCTGGGTGTGCATCACTAATCTTGGCTTAGTTCCAGTGGCGGCTGGTGAAGTTTTAGGATGGGGTGGTGCCAGACTCCGCCCTTTCTTTTTGACCCCTCCCACTTATCTTAAGCCACACCCCTTATAGAATCCACCCACTCTGTCCCCAGTATTTTACTTGCTTCCACCCATAGTGTCAGGAGTATACAGCTCAGCATCAAAGGACAGAGTATACCGCTCAGCATCACAGGAAAGAGTATACAGCTCAGCATCACAGGACAGAGTATACAGCTCCACAGAGGACAGAGTGTACAGCTCAGCATCACAGATTAGGGTATACAGGTCGTATTACAAATAGGGTATATAGATCAGCATTACAGATAGGGTATATAGGTCGCATTACAGATAGGGTATATAGATCAGCATTACACATAGGGTATATAGATCAGCATTACAGATAGGTGTATATAGGTCAGCATGCAATGTGGGGAAAAGAGTACCTTTTGACACTTGCATCTCTGGGCTAGACATGCAGACAGTCCTGCAAAGCTATAATATCACTGCAAAAAAAAAAAAGCAATGGTTCAGTAGAGCCCAGATGCACAAACCCTCACGGTACAGGGAGATCAAACTCATTGAGTAATCCAGGGCATGCACCTGCATGAGCAAATGGAAATACACAATGGCGGGGGGGGGGTCATCTGGTTACCAAACGGTCAGTGGTAGACTTAACGTTTTTCATTAATAAGTGCTCTTGTGGACACAATTCCCAGGCCACCCACCTGTTGCAACCTCACTTTGATTGGTGTCTTATTGGTAGTAATAGAGCATTGCATGATTGCACCTGTTTCAGAGAGAACGCGCAATCATGCAATGCTCTATTACTACCAATAAGACACCAATCAAAGTGAGGTTGCAACAGGTGGGTGGCCTGGAAATTGTGTCCACAAGAGCCCTTGAGCACTTATTGATAAAAAATGTCAAGGCTGCCACTGATCGTTTGGTAACCAGGTGCCCCCCCCCACAGACAACAGCTGACAGAAACCCCCCCCACTTGAGGGACTCGCGGCTCTGACACCACAGACTCCCAACGGGGCTAGTGAAACTGATGACAAGAACCCCCGCAGGAGGTCCAGCACTTACTGGGCTGTGGATCGGGCTTCGAATTCTCCTGTGTTTGATCTCTCCTCCATAGTCTGCACACGGGGCCAGGGGAAACCGAAAATGATGACGTGCCTCCGGGGAAAGCACCACCCATGGTTTACCGCGGTGCCAATAGAAATCCCCACAACTAGGACAATGACTGTAGGATGGGAGTGTTGTGGCGGACAGCTTTGCGCCACAAACACAAAACCTGACAAATAAAGCGTGTCACCTGCAATCATGTGATTGCATAGACGTCACGCTACCCATAGTGCACTGCATCCAGCGCCTGTACACAGTGCACTTAAAGGACCTTTTTTTTTCTTTTTGGTGACCAGCTTTGGGGGGGGGGCAGCGGCTCCCATGCACCCCCTATGGACAGGCCGATCAAAGCATTCCCCTAGAGCGGGACTTTTAAGGCACTACTATCAATGATACAATGTAAGTAAAAAAATATATATAATTTTATTACAAAAATCAGAAGAACAACAAAAAATGAACAAAAATACAAACAATATGTACAATGGGATACATCAAAAAAGCAAAGACATGTAACTTGGACACAACTGCATCACAATAAAAGAGGACCAAAAGTGGAAATGTAATAAGTTTCACTGAACTGTCGCGTTTCGGGGAATCCTTCATTGGGGTTCATTAAGTGAGAGTTACCATCTAAGAAATTGCAGAATTAAAAAGAAAAATTAACATCACACACAAAAAACAGATAACATTCCCCCCACATCCAGTGAAGGTATATGTGAGAATCATACTCACTTCCAAAATACATGTGCTATAGAAGTATCCAAGGCAAAAAATCAGGTTCACAACCGTCTCCCAGGCCATGTGCATGCAAAGAAAGCCAAATCGCGGACCATGCAGAGTAATATTGTAATGACTGGTGCATAGAATGAAATCCCAATGGGTGCTGATTTTAATAGTCAACATAAACAAGTGTATCTCCTGGGGTTGAAAATATATCAAATCCCAGGGTGTGTAAGGAACATAAGCACGTAAATGTGGGGACTAGCCACAGGAAACATACCTGTAAGCTAGGTCCAAAAAGGGAGATCTACAGGTTGTAAAGTAGGGGAAAAGGAGGAGGGCTCAGGGTCCGGGCTGGCAACCATAAAGCTGCAGATAGTAAAAAAGAAAGATCTAATTAGAGGAAAGGAAAAGAAGTTCTAATATGGGTGAACATGTTTCAATGACATAAGCCAAACAGCACTTTAGGTATGCAGGGGAGTAAGGATAACAACAATCCAGATTGCTGAGGTTACCTGTTTGATCAGTCCAACAGCACAGGGTCAATGAGACATCCTCCTCCGATCACACGATGAGAGTGAATGAGCTCGGAATTTGTATCCAACAACTCACGCTGTCGGCTGATTGCAATACTGAACAGCTGAAGCCAAAATCTGTCCCCAAGTTAACTCCTCCCGCCTCCCAACAGCTGACTGATTGTCAGCCTGGAGGGATACACCCTACGTCAGGTCCTGTCAGTGGGCCCCCTAGGCGTGGACCGCACCACGCCTCCCCGCAAGCGTCGGCCCCGAACATGTACCGCGCATGCGCGCCAGCCAAGCTGGAACGCAGGATAGCGGCGGACGTCACGGCCGCGCCTCAGAGCTGCGCGCCGCCGTCCACCCCCACCGGCACGGCAAGCCTGAACTGGAAACAGCCATGCTGATCCAGATCAGGGATGGCAACCTGACAGAACTGGAGAGGATCTGCAAGGAGGAATGGCAGAGGATCCCCAAATCCAGGTGTGAAAAACTTGTTGCATCTTTCCCAAAAAGACTCATGGCTGTATTAGATCAAAAGGGTGCTTCTAGTAAATACTGAGCAAAGGGTCTTAATACTTAGGACCATGTGATATTTCAGTTTTTCTTTTATAATAAATAAGCAAAAATGTCAACCATTCTGTTTTTCTGTGAATATGGAGTGCTGTGTGTACATTAATGAGGAAAAAAAATGAACTTAAACGATTTTAGCAAATGGCAAAATAACAAAGAGTGCAAAATTTAAGGGGGTCTGAATACTTTCCGTCCCCACTGTATTACTCTTGCTTAGGTATGCTTTTCAATTCACAAATTTTCTTTTTAACTACATGTGTCTTTCCCTTTATATTCTTCACAGTCCTTCTCACTCTCTTTCTCTCAGGGGGTCTGCAGTGGGGGGCCCTCCATATGTGCCCCGACGCTTGGCTGTCCACTCACCCTCAGCTTCCGGGGGGGAACCTCTGCTGTGCTGGTCCACAGCATTAGGATCAATGTTAGTTTTGGCAGCACATTTCGATTTAGCTTTAGTCTTAGTCCTAGAACTAAAATGGCATTTTAGTCCCATTTTAGTCTTCTGCAAGTATATTACATTTTAGTCGACTAAAATCTAATGGGTTTAGTTACATTGTAATCCATTATTTAAGCATTTCTCTACAATTTCCAAACTGATTATATACTCCTGGTGTGAAAAATCGAATAGGTTATTATTTATGATATTAAGGTTTGAATGTGACACAGGTTTAGTCATTATATAGGGTCTTTAAGGTAAACCAAGTTTCGTTACAAGAATATTGCTTTTTTGACAGAAGCGTAACGTTAAACTAAAAAAAAAAAAAAAAAAAAAGAACTCTTTGCATGATGATGCCACCATGCAGTGCACATTTACATGAACTTGTTTGCTTTAAGAAATGATATAATGTTGGGGGGGGGGGGGTGTTTATTTAATCTTCAGGCCTAAATAGATTTTTTAGGCATGGGTGTAAAAATAGCTCTGGCAGAATAAGGGTAATCCTGCACAGATCAGGCAATGTGCTGCTCTCCCGTGGTGGACAAGCTGTGAAGCCTATTGAAAAGGAGCAGGTCTCCTTCAGGGGGCCTCTGTATATCAGTATAAAGTATGAGTGTGTGTATGAGAGGGTTAACTACCCAGCCCTCGCCATCCTAATAGAACATACCCCTGCAGGCTGCAGATAACAGACATTGAAAGTCTAACCTTCTGTGGACAGCCTCCTATCTACAAACACCGGGAGGAAGCAGGAGCTCCATGGAAACCGGAAGTTCTGAAGGTAAACGTCCCTGCCTGGCATATTCATTTCGTTTTCATTCGATAAACAAAAACAGAATTGATTTTCGTCACTGTTCTCAGCATGTGGAAAAAATGTGGTGTACTTTTCGTTTAGTTTTCGTCACTGTAAAAATGCCGCTGACGAAAATGATGCTGAAAAAGTTTTCGTTGACGAAATTAACACTGATTAGGATCCAGATAGTATTACTCTACATAGCCATCAATATATGGTCTTGATTCTGCAGATTTGGCAGATTTTACCTTTGATTTCACCGCTATGTGAGTATATTATGCTTAGGACATTGGATGCTGTTTATATTTTGAAAACTGATGCACTTTGTAAACTAATGTTTATTTTATTCTATATGACATGGTTCCTCCACAGATGGACATTTAAACCAACTTTGGCTGTCTCCTGATGAAGTGGGCGTTGTCCCGCGAAATGCATAGAGATTACAGCTTCAGTAATTCAACAATGATCTACTAATTATGCTGGTATTCAGAATTTACATTGGCAAATAATTGTATTTTATTCCATTCCATATTTATGTGGAAATGTAAATGTCATGTGTATCTTTTATTTTTTGTTAAACTTAATAAAATTTGTACTTTTTATATAACCCTGTACTTGTGAATGATCCCCACTCTGTTAAAGTCCCATGGGCAAACGTTTTTGTGTTTTGTGCAGACATTTTTGGGACTGAGTGCTGCCCAGGTTTGAATATATGGTGGCTCCCTTCTTTCCTTCTAGGGGTTTTCAGGGATCGCCTAAAAATGGACAGATTAGAAGATAGTTGGACAGATTGGGATAGGGAGTTCAAGAGGATGAGAGAGGTTCTGGAGAAATCCTGGAGGTGAGCATGGGAGGAAATGGAGAGGGATCTAGAGAGCAGGAGGTCTTGGGAGGAATGAAGGGAATGATTTGGTTGGTATTTTCAGACAAGGATAGTGATGTAGCTGGGGGCAGAGTTGTGGATGGTTTTGTAAGTTCTTAGTGTTTTGAATTGTATTACTGACTGAAGGGGGATAGCCTATTTAAAGGTAATCCAATGAGAAGGGAGTTGCAGTGGTCAAGGCAAGAGATAACTATGGAGTGAATTAGAAGCTTTGTGGTGTCATTGGCTAAGAAGTGGTGTATTTTGGAGATGTTGCGGAGGTTGAGGTGTCAGGATTTGGACAGCAATTGTATGTGGGCCAAAATGAGAGCTCAAAGTCCAGGATTACAACTAGCACCCTGGCATGCAGGATCAGACTGATAGTGGTGTCATCGATCTCCACAGAGAAGCCAGGGGAAGGGACACGTGCGGAAGTAAATATTATTAGCTGTGGGGGCTAGCTTGGGGAGCAGGCTCCTAGATCTCACCACTTTCAAAATGTGTTGAGCGACCTGACTATGAATACTTTACAGACTTTTTCTCACCAGATAAACTCCCATATAGTTACCCCGACAACAACTTTAGAGGTATAAGTTGATACTTATAAATATGGTTCAGTTGTCAAGGCCTCAGTAAGGGATCTCTGTTAACCCCACTTTATGTATATTAGGGGGCTATTCTGCCTTATGATACACAGCTGAGCTGTACTTTTTCTTGTTCTAAATTTGGAACATGATGTAAATGGAAGCTTTTTTGTTATCTCAATTTGTAATGCAGCATATTACAAATGGGCAGCACAGTGGTGTAGTGGTTAGCACTTTCACCTAGCAGCAAAAAGGGTCACTGGTTCAAATCCCAACCACGACACCATCTACCTGGAGTTTTGTTCTCCCTGTGCCTGCGTGGGTTTCCTCTGGGTACACTGGTTTCCTCCCACACTCTAAAGACATGCTGGTAGGTTAATCAGATCCTGTCTAAATTGGCCCTAGTATATGATGAATGTGTGTTAGGGACCTTAGGTTGTAAGCTCCTTGAGGGTAGGGACTGATGTGAATGTATATGTAAAGCACTGCGTAAATTGACAGCGCTATATAAGTACCTGAAATAAATAAATATGCCTATACAAATTTTCAATAAAATGTTTATGACAAAAAAATATTAGCTGTATTGAGAAAAACAATTCTTTTATATTGGAAAAATCCCTACCCACCTGTCTGTGATAAGGTCATCCAATTAGTTCATGTCGCCGTGCTTAAATATAGACTGGTATATGCTGATTGTGCCTTTCCCCAAAAATTTGACAAGATTTGGGGCTCATGGTTGCATCAACCGACTCCTGTTTTTGTAATTAATTTCTCTCAGTGAAATGTCTGAGGTTGATGCTTATATTAACACTGCCATGTTGTTTTAGGGAAGGTATGCCTGTGTGTGGATGTCTGTTTTTCTTTGTCTTGTTTCTGTAACAATTTACCCTGTTTTGTCACCCAGGGATATCTTGTACATGCGTACCACAGATTAACTGCAAAAAAAATTGCCTTAAAAAGGATCTTTAATAGAGGGGTTGCTAACATTTGAGCAATATACATAGCTGACCTAGAGCATTTTAGTTTTTTTTTTTTTTTTAAACTGCTTTATCATTTTTTTTACTTTTTATTAGAAAGGATTGCAGAATTTCAGTATGTAAGGATAACACATACAATGTCAACATATATGAATTGAAAATAATACTAGATTGTTGAATATTTTAAAGGTACACATTATGTACAGGGTCATAATGTTCTTTCAAACAGAATATTTGAATCACTTAAAGTAGGATTTTAGTCCGACAAGTGGAAAGCGATTTTCAAGGGAAGGTATAGGCCTCCAAACAATCCCTAATGGGACATAATAAGACCGGGCTACGCATGGCCTCAGTCTTGTACTAGTACACCAGACTGAAAAACAACTTTGTCGAACTAAACATAAATTCTACTGGAAGGGGAACAAACAGGACACCTTTCTAGCGAACTGACTATGTTATATAGACCCCAATTCATCTACCTCTCCCTTCAATTTCTCTCTCAAGCTACACGGCGAAGATCGTCGTAAAATTTGTGAGCTTACTCTCCTCTTTACTCTGATGATGCAACATTCCAACTGGCACGAGCTGAAACTGCTCACCTCCCTTAAGTTACCGTCACTACGAGAAGTGTTTTGTGAGGCCCTGGAGCAGCTTATTGGCTAGCAGCCATTAAATCTTTCAAAGCCAATAAACGACCTGGTCCTGATGGGTTCACTGCGACATACCACCAGAAGTACTCTGACATGCTCACTCCTCTACTACAGGATGCCTTTAAAGATTTGCAAAACGATCAACAATTTTGACCTGAACCCCCACTAGCATCTGTATGCATGATCCTAAAACCTCTTGTGGATGATACCAGTTGGGCAAACTATTGTCTGATATCTTTGCTCAATGTGGACGTCAAACTCCAATCAAAAGTGCTGGCAACCAGGCTTAACACTGGTACCAGGCAACTGATCCATAAGGACCAGGTGGGCTTTGTACTGATACGCCAGGCTGGAGACAATGTATGCCAAACCGCCCTCCTGTTTGAAGTCATACGACGTCCTACTGCTGTTGCTAGACATCAAGAAGGCATTCGACTCCCTCTAATGGCCTTATTTTACATCCTTTGGAAGTGGGGCTTTGACCCTCAATTTTGCAACTGGATAGCTGACGTTTATTCCACCCCTATGGCTCACGTAAAATACCCCGGCTATAGGTCTGCCGCCTTTTCTATACACAAAGGCACCAGTCAGGGTTGCCCCCTTTCCCCCTTGCTCTTCGACCTCACCATAGAGCCACTAGCACAACTTATTAGGACATATCACAATATCACTGACCTCAAGGTGGCTGTTTGCTGACGATATTATTCTATACATTACTAATTCCTTCATCACACTTCCCAACTTGACAGCATTCGTTACTCAATTAAGTAACATTTCTGGCCTCCATATTAACCACACTAAGTCCCAAATCCTAAAAATATCAATACCACATGAACAAGTATGTACCTTGCAACAATCCATCCCTTATCGGAATCCAAATGCTTGTTGTAGCTTGGAATCTATCTCACCCCCTCCTACTTAAAACACTGCAGGCCGATTGGAGCGACTACCCATTGCCCTGTCTTGGCCACAGAGTGGCAATCAAGAAGCCATATCTACCAAAACTACTGTACTTATTTAGGGTGTTAACCGTTAGAATCTGGGAACTTCAACAGCAGCTTTTCCACTTTGTTTGGCACCACCAAAAGTCAAAGTGTAGCTAAACAAACTCTATATCAGAGCTGTTCCCAAGGTGGACTGGGAGCCTACCACTTATTATCTGTCAGCCCAATCGGCCATCCTCAATAAATACCATGCTATGATCAAGATTCCCCTTTGGGCATCCCTCAAAGCGGCAGATTGTGCCTCTATACCGATTGCTAATCTGCTCTGGATACTCCCACAAGACAGACCCCCTCTGCAAAACCCAGTGACAATACACTCCCTGTCTATTTGGAATGCCGTTAAATACTCGGGGGGAGGGGGGCTGCAATCTCCTCATTTATCTTTAATGTCCTTTCTAGGCAACCCAGCTTTCCTCCCAGGGTGGGAAAACCCACGTGCATTCCGACAATGGCTAGGTCTCAAACTGACTGACTTGTATTGCCTCGTGATGTCTCATGGCCCTAAGTCATTTCATACTTCACAAGTGGATAACAATCTACCTAGAGCTGAACTTTTTAACTATTTACAAGTTAAATATTTTATCCAATCAATGATCATAGTCTCTGATAAGGGAACGAAGCTAACGCTGCTGCAAAGATCTGCACTCCCTGGGTTTGATCTCCTTGCTTTACTACCAACTTACTGCTGGCTCTTCACCACTCTATTACACCTACATACAGAAGTAGGAAGCAGATCTTAATATAACATTGGAGCCGCAACAATTTCAGCAATTCTGGGAAACTACCAAATCTTGCTCTCAGAATGTGCTTGGCCTTGAAATTAACTATAAGCTACTGTACTGTTGGTACTTGGTCCCAACACGAGTTGCGTGCTACACCCCGGGGACATGTAGGAACCTGCTTCCGCAGCTGCCTGGAACCAAGCTATTTTGTCTGTATGTGGTGGACATGTCCGTCTGTACAGACTTTATAGACCCAGATCTATGACATATTAAGAAATCATAGCTGGAGCCTGGCTGTCAGATTCCCTTTCCCTAGTGAGAGTAAAATCCCAAATTCATTGGTTGCACATTAATGACAAACTGACCTCTAAACTTACTGACACTATGCGTACCTTTCGCAAAACACTGTTGATATGTATCAAGAGCCTTGTTATACCGTATTGCTAACCTTTTTGAGAAAAAGGGCTTTTGAGAAGTGTAGTCCTGGAAGTGTACCTACATCAATAGGAACTGACTACTAGCAGCTGCCCCTGCAAGAATTTACCTTCCCTTGTACCTCTGTTCCTTTCCCCTCTGTTTCCCTCCCTCTTCCTTGCTCTTTACTTTTACAGTTCTCTTTTAAGAATTACTGTTTATACATTTCATACGCCTTGTAATACCTTATTGCTTTCTTATTGACACTCTGTGCCTCCCAAGATGCTTGCACAATAAAAATACTTTGTGATGTTTGCCTGTGTGCCATGGTGCTATTTCTGATATCTTTTGATGGCTCTGTATTCCTCTCTCTTGGATAAAAACTATTGAACAAAAAAACCAGGACTTTAGAAGTATGGGTGGGGCAATTTCTCTTGACAATGAATACAAAAACTGAAAAAACATTTATGCCAAAATTCTTGAACTACACCACATATTCACTAGCAGTAGACTTTATACAGGAATAACGCGCAATCCCTGAAACAGTCATACAGTATGAAGCATGAAATACCATTGCACAGAAAAGATAAGTATATCATGTTTATTATTTTAATAAAAAGGAAAATACCCTTTTCAACTGCTTTAACACCTTCAGATCTGTGCTATAGCCGAATGATGGCTACAGCGCGGATCTACTTTGCCGGGAGGCCGTCAATAGACGTCCTCCCCTTTGCACTCCCTGCGCGCGATGTGATCACCAAGTCAATGATACTCGGGTGATCACAGAACGGAATAAGGGGCCAGGACCATGGAGAACGTTTGTTCTCCATGGTCCCACTGTATGTAGCTACCCTTTCTTGTTCACCTCCGTGATGGACTATGAATTTTAATCTATGGACTATGTGACTTAGAGCAGTGCACATGACCACAACTAATGTGCACTGACTGTTCATACAAACGGAAAGGAGGGGGGGAAAGGTGAGGAAACAATTTTTTTTATTTATTGAAAAGTAAATTAAAAGGCCATTAAGAAGTAGATGTGTATAGATTCTTTTAGGAAAATAACAGGATCGCTTTAAGAAAATTTGAATATGTGTGGCTGTGGAGGGGGGCATTGCATGGGCTTTGCTTTTATTATAAAATGTGTATTCTTACACATTGTTAAATCACTTTTAGCATTGCTATTCCTTGGTGAATTACATGTTAGACTTAGCAGGAAAGACAGATAAGAAAAGTACCAAACATGGCAGGAGTAGAAAAGGGCTGTTTATATAGTAAACATTTTGTGTCCAAAAAAGGGAAAATGGGTTAGATATTCAAAACAAAGAGTGCAAATGGATTACGCAGACCAGGCAGTCACATGCACATTTGCTGTCTGAATCCTCTAGGCAACACGGAAGGGTCTCTTGTGACAGGTAAAATCCCATGCAGGCCTTTAGAAAACAGAGATTGTTTTGTGCCCTTGGATTTTGATGCAGATTATGCTTTTCATGTGATTCCCACCTGACATGTCAGTGTGCATCAAGCTGTCCTGCTGGAGTGCTCCATGTTCTTGCATAATAACTACAATAATAATGAAAGCTCTAGGTGACCTAAAAATGCATCACTTAAGTACTGATTAACCAATATGAATTTAAAGCTTATCAAATAGTGTTTTGTCACTTTTAATATGGCAGAAGCATTAGAAAATATCAGGGAACTGAGCTCAGTTGAATTTAAAGTTATCTTAACAGACCGTTACAGTACTTAAAGTGGTTGTAAACCCTCACATATACCCAGTGAAGTGAATAGCTTCAGATGATACACAGAGATGCACAGAGATGAAACAAATTCTCCTACATAAGTTTTTGTCTTCCTTTTTCTACACTCTTTGGAAAAGTGCAGATTGTGTTAGAAATCTTTCTTTCTCTTGCAGCAGTGGGTGTGGCGTCTGGGCTTACACTGTGTGAGAGCTGATTGGAGGAAAGGCACACACCCCTCCCCCCTCTACATAGGCTGAGGAACAAAGAAACGTGCAGAGCTGCAGTCTGAATAGACAAGCTCTCTGCTTATCTATCTCTAAGTTTCCTCCACAAATTTCCAGCTGCTTTTATCTCATATGTTGGAGAACTTGTTAGAAGTGACTCTGCTGATAACAGAGGAATGAAGCAGCAGAAAGAAATGGCACTTAGAGCTTTGGAGAGAGATAAGTAAACACTACATATAGATGTTCTTAGGTCAAATTTCATTAATGGAGTTTACAACCACTTTAATTTGCAAAAGAAGTGCAAAAAAAATCATAAAATATTTTACACAAATGATTAGGCGGCTTTTGCGGTGGCTAGGGCAATTCCTAATGTGTTTTTCTACCTTTTTTGTAGAAAAGCACACTCTCAATGTTTCTGTACATCACAACGGTCACTTGTGCAATTGTAAGGGACACAAAGAGCCCTTGCCCTCTCCACTTGTCCAGTGTATCACCGCTATCTCACTCCCATTATCTTCATACCCTGATGTGTTTAGCGACTCAACTGTAGACTATACTTTACTTGCATTACACCCCTTGAGTAACTTCAGACCAGGCAAAGGCAAAGTTTCAAAAGCAAAGTTTACGCAGTTAACAGTTCAACATAAAGAGCAGTCTTTCCCTAACTTCCCTAGTCCCTAACTCAGGCTTGTGGCTGCCTCAGCATACCTGCACAGGAAAAAGTCCATCTTTGGCAGAGTCCATAGTTAGTCTTTTCAAGGGGGACTGGAAGCCAGGAAGCAGGGGGAATTCCAACTCCGTCACATTACAGACTCCGGTAATGGCAGGGAACGGGTCTGACCAGACCAAACCAAACCTGCCAGAACTAAACCAGTAGAACCCTCTAGGCCATACGAGGTCCCAACCTCTGTCCCTTTTATAGCACACAGGAGGGGGGGGGGGTCAGACCAAGAAAAACATAGGAAGTACACATAACTACCAACTTCCAGACTGGGGCAGAGTTAACCACTACCTGCCTACATACTAGTTGTGCACTGCTCTATGCACACTACAAATTCCAATAGTTCCCCTTACATTTCAGTAAGAGCAAGAGACGGGCTACGTTCCTACATACAGTGGAACCATGGAGAACGTTTGTTCTTCATGGTCCCACTGTATGTAGCTACCCTTTCTTGTTTGCTCCCGAGATGGACTAGGGATTATAAACTTTGGACTATGTGACTTAAAATGTGCAAAGAGCAGTGCACATGACCGCAACTAATGTCCCATAGTCCCCAGTATATCCCAGTAAGAACAAGAGAGGGGGCTACATTCCTACATAGAGTGGAACAATGGAGAACAGGAGGTCAGATCACAGCAGCAGAATGTCGAGATTTAGAGGCATCTGAGAGCAATAGAAGGTATTTTTTGAGTTAAGAGTAAACACTTGAATATAATTTTTTTTAAACCAGTTTGGTGTCCCTGTAATGATAAACTTCTGTCTTAAGCCTTCCTACCTGCACCTTACTCTACATGGCAAATTAAAACATCTACTGTGAATGTAAACCAGCCACACCGCCTCACTCGTTTTTTCTGCTTATAATAAATATTGTCTGTAAGGATTAAGTGTCAGAATGGCTGTAAATTTTCCCTACCACAAGTAATGTTAATGTGATACACAGCTGGGACATACATTCCTATAAGCAAAATAATAGCAGTTCTGGCTTTGCCCCAAAAAGCTTTCCTTAGTCAAGAGTAAAGTGAAGGGCAATCATTTTGTCTCCAAGGTGTCCTTCCTATGGGACTTTGAAGGTCAAATGTAGGGATGCATCCATCTTGCTCATGTGCTGGTTCTCTAACTGATTTACATATCTGAAGTGCCTTGTAAGGAATTATGTGTCACGCACAAGAAAATGATAAAGAAATATTAACCCAGTGCTGTTTTAGACTTTTCTCCGAACGCACATTGTGTTGAGTTGGGATCCATGCACCTGCTCCTGTACACGTCAAATTATGACATTCAGCTGTGTTCGTGTAGCCACTACATCTGCATCCACTTCTATAGACTGCCTGCATGCAGCTCCAAGGTGGATGCAGATGCAAAAAACAGCAGCTCAGCATGCAGAATGGGTGTCAGCGACTGTCTGAATGAGTTCTTGGGCTTACAGACATTTTAGGTATTGGATTTATTTTGTAAAGCATAGTTTTGTATGTTATTTACTGAATGTAAAACAGGGTTGATGATTCAACATTGTCAAAAAAGAACTGTAGCACATACTTTTTAAATTCGGTTCTATATAGGGGTGAAGGGATAAAACCCCTACTTGTTTTATTTTATTAAAGTGTATAAAAAAAAGTGCTCAAAAAACGCTAATAGCCTAAAGTAGTGTGCATGGACACAGGATAACACTATTTAGCTTCTAGGAGCAAGAAAAATGCTAATAACAGCTTCTAGGAGCTTACAAAAATGCTAGTGTGCATGGAGCCTTCAGTTTGGACAGAGTGTGAAAGAATTAAAACACCTGCCAGGCTTTAATTTCCATCTGTTTCCCTTCTGGGTAGGTTTGTCTTCTCTGTGTGTCCTGCTGACCACTGTTGTCTTGACAGAAAGTGATGAGAAAACCAAAGTTTTGAGTTGTCACTGGAACAGAGATAGAGGGATATATTCCAATGGGTACACTTCTTTTGGTGACTGTCTAAAGCCGGCCATAAATGGACTG
The DNA here is from genome assembly GCF_042186555.1 of Aquarana catesbeiana. Lineage (NCBI taxonomy): Eukaryota > Metazoa > Chordata > Amphibia > Anura > Ranidae > Aquarana > Aquarana catesbeiana. The sequence continues at coordinate 373,250,640 of NC_133327.1, forward strand.
ACATTTGACTCATCTATGGGCTGTTTAAGAGGTGATTTAAAAACTTGCAAATGTGATCACATACTTGTGCACAAACTGTAAGGCACATGAAGAATTTTCCATGGCAAGTAATATAAAACCTCCACATTGAAGAATTGGCCACTAGTGCCCCCTACTGATATACAAATGTTTTATTTAACTAAACTACTGAAAGGGAATTTACACATTTGCAGGCTTAGATCAATGTTTTTCAACCTTTTTTTTGTGAAGGCACGCTTTAAAATTCTGCACAGTCTCGAGGCACCCCATTCTAAAATGTAAAAAGTAAGCTAATAGTTTTTCATATTGCATCAACATCCACACATGTAGACACCCAACGTTGGAGGTGATTTATGCTTACAAAGTCTCTGCACTGGTACTGACTAGTATTCCAGTGCTTCTCTTCTCCCTCACTCAGATAAAGTAACCCAGCGCTGAGGGGGAGGAGGCAGGGAAGACGGAAACAAGGATGCTGTCCTGGCGCCTGACATCTCCCCTATCAACCAATGATGTAATTGGCTCCAGGGTTGCCAACCTCCCGCAGCATTTTTTACTGACAAAACATGGAAAATTTACTGGCAACCTGAGAAATTTCAGAACTCCTATTGAAAACTAACACAGTGAATATTTAAACAGTATAAACATGATATGGAAACACTGACAATACCTATAACAAAGTAATTTGCTTGATTTACACTTAAAAAGTCAACACAGCAAGAAATTATCAGCTCCTGATATTTACTGGCAGTTGTAAAAAAAAAATCACTGATTTTTACAAACTGTCAGTAAATTGTTGGCGGCTGGCCCACATGATGTCCAAGTTTGGAATGTTGCCCAATGAAAACCTTTGGCTTTCTGTAATAAAAAGGCAGACTTGATTCACCCACATGCTTGTACACAATTTTTGTGCAATTTCCAGAAATTTTGCAAAGGTACCTTACAGTTGCCATTGCACCCTGGTTGAAAAAGGCTGAAAGGCTGGCTTAGGTGTTCAAATAAAGTATGCACTGTAATACATATATCTACACAGGGCCATCTTTAATATTGATTGGGCCCTGGGCACACATTTTCTTGGGCCCCCCCCCCCCTCAATTATGAGACATACCAAAAAATAGCAGATAGACTCAAAATCAGTTTACTGCAGCAGATCACACAGCGATTGCAATTGATTGCCAGAGGTTACAGCCTTTCCTTACCGCTCACTGACTGGTTGCTAGAGGTTTCTGAATGCCAATTGGTTGCTAGAGGTTACTGCACATTATTACTGCTCACTGATTGGTTGCTAGATGTTACAACACATCATTAGCACTCACTGATTGGTTTCTAGAGAGTACAGCAGATCACTACTGTTCACTGATTGGTTGCTACAGGTTACTGCACAGTATTGCCACTCACTGAGCCATGGAACAATCCCAAATAATTGAGCAAGTAAAGCAGCACATTAATACACATACTACAAAAGAGGGTCAGAGATTGCAGACATACTACAGTTGAGCGTCAGAGACTGCAAACATACTACAGGAGACAATCTGAGACTGTGGACATGATACAGGAGACAATCTGAGACTGTGGACATGATACAGGAGACAATCTGAGACTGCGGACATGATACAGTAGACAATCTGAGACTGCAGACATGATACAGGAGACAATCATTAGACTGTGGGCATGATACAGGAGACAATCTGAGAAGGCGGACATGATACAGGAGACAATCTGAGACTGCGGACATGATACAAGAGACAATCAGGGACTACGGACATGATACAGATGACAATCTGAGACTGCGGACATGCTACAGGAGACAATCTGAGAGTGCAGATATACTACAGGAGACAACCAGCAACTGTGGACATGCTACAGGAGACAATCAGAGACTGCGGACATGCTACAGGAGACAATCAGAGACTGCGGACATGCTACAGGAGACAATCAGAGACTGCGGACATGATACAGGAGACAATCTGAGACTGCGGACATACTACGGGAGACAGAGACTGTGGACATGATACAGGAGATGGTCAGAGACTGTGGACATGATACAGAAGACAATCTGAGACTACGGACATGTTACAGGAGACGGACAGAACTTTCAGCAATGCACAGGTTTACAATTGAATTACATGGCTCAGGGTTTCAGGATAGCAGTCAGGCATTCTATGGGAGTAAATACATACCTGGCCAGCCAAGCTCACTACATACCATTAGAGGTCTGGGGACGGGGCTTCCACTCTCTGTTCTCACTACAGCTGCTCCCTTCCGAGCATACAGGCTGCATGAGGTGGGGTCAAAGCGTCAGCGGAGCTCCCAGCCCCGCCCCCTCTCTGCTGGCTGGCTCGAGAATACAGCCTCCCGTATCCTCTGTGTGCTCTGCAATGCTGTCATCGGGGCTCCAATTCGCGAGTAGCACAGGCTCAAACGGCAGCTGCTTTGGGCCCCCCAACAAAGATTGGGCCCAGGGCAGGTGCCCCGTTTGCCCGCGTTAAAGATGACCCTGTATATACAGTATCTCACAAAGTGAGTACACCCCTCACACTTTGCTGCAATGTAAAGTAGTGAGTGTACAGCTTGTATAACAGTGTTTTCTGTCCCCTCAAAATAACACAGCCAATAATGTCAAAACTGCTGGCAACAAAAGCGAGTAGACCCCTAAGTGAAAATGTCCAAATTGGGCCCAATTAGCCATTTTCCCCTTCCCGGTGTCATGTGACTCGTTAGTGTTACAAGGACTGAATGGGAAGCAGGTGTGTTAAATTTGGTGTTATCGCTCAAACTCTCCAAAACATTGTAGCAAAGTGTCATTTCTTCAGTGTTGTCACATGAAAAGATATAATAAAATATTTACAAAAATGTGAGGGGTGTACTCACTTTTATGAGATACTGTGTATATATATATATATATATATATATATATATATATATATGCAGTGCTCGGCATAAATGAGTACACCCCAACAGATTTGTCAGAAAAGCTTTACTTGCCTTTCAGGATCAACATTTTCTATGGGACACTATACTACAAAATACTCCCACAAATGCACACCATTGATTGCAACCAAGATTTGTTAATTTGCACACACAAAAAAAGTAAAAATTTTGGAAATTGTTCTTGTGTTCACTGAGATGTTGATTAAAATCTTACTTTTCAAAAGGGGTTTACTCATTTATGCTGAGCACTGTATATATACATATACAGTGTATATATATATATATATATATATATATATATATATATATATATATATATATATATATATATATATATATATACACACATACATACATACTGCAGCCCCCAAAAATTCCACTCGCCTGCTGGCATTTGAGGGCTGGCGAGGAAGGGCTGCCTGGGAGCGGGGAGGCGAGTACCTCCGGCAGCCTGGGTTGAATGGGAGTCCTTCCAGCGGTTGTGGAGGGGAAGAGAGAGGAGAGCCGCCCGGATGATCAGAGTGTAGGGGAACACAGTGATAACAGCTTTTATTTCAATCACTGTGTTCCCTGCCGCTCACTGTTACATACAGCCCCTCCTCCTGGTCCCGAGACTTTGATAGATCCAATCCCGGGGCGGGTGATCTGTCTATCAAAGTTCCCCGGCCAGGAGGAGGGGCTGTATGTGACGGCGAGCAGGAACACAGCAATTGAAATTAAACCTGTTATCGCTGTGTTCCCCGCGCTCTGATCATCCGGGCGGCAATCCTGTTCCTCCCCTCTCTTCCCCTGCACAGGCAGACTGCATGGTGGGCACAGGCTGCATGGTGGGCACAGGCTGCATGTGGGCACAGGCTGCATTGTTGGGCACAGGCTGCATGGTGGGCACAGACTGCATGGTGGGCACAGGCTGCATTGATGGGCACAGGCTGCATGGTGGGTACAGGCTGCAATGTTGGGCACAGGCTGCATTGCTGGGCACAGGTTGCATGGTGGGCACAGGCTGCATTGTTAGAAACAGGCAGGCTGCATTGGTGGGCATGGGCAGGCTGTATTGATGGACACGGGCAGGCTGCATTGATGGACACTGGCAGGCTGCATTGATGGACACGGGTGAGGCTGCATTGTTGGGCATGGATAAAGTTGTTGTTAATATTTACTTTTATAACTTAATTCTGCATAAAACATTTAAGTGTTATTTCATGAGATAATTTATGAGGGCGTGTTTAGGGGCGGAGCAGGGGCGGGGTTGGGTGGGGCAACTGGTGGCCAGTAACCCTTGAGGCCTGGCTATTAGCTCAGGACTTTTTGAGCCCTGTTTACTGTATATATATATATATATATATATATATATATATATATATATATATATATACAGTGGGAACGGAAAGTATTCAGACCCCCTTAAATTTTTCACTCTTTATTATATTGAAGCCATTTGCTAAAATCATTTAAGTTAATTTTTTTCCTCATTAATGTACACACAGCACCCCATATTGACAGAAAAACACAGAATTGTTGACATTTTTGCAGATTTATTAAAAAAGAAAAACTGAAATATCACATGGTCCTAAGTATTCAGACCCTTTGCTGTGACACTCATATATTTAACTCAGGTGCTGTCCATTTCTTCTGATCATCCTTAAGATGGTTCTACACCTTCATTTGAGTCCAGCTGTGTTTAATTATACTGATTGGACTTGATTAGGAAAGCCACACACCTGTCTATATAAGACCTTACAGCTCACAGTGCATGTCAGAGCAAATGAGAATCATGAGGTCAAAGGAACTGCCTGAAGAGCTCAGAGACAGAATTGTGGCAAGGCACAGATCTGGCCAAGGTTACAAAAAAATTCTGCTGCACTTAAGGTTCCTAAGAGCACAGTGGCCTCCATAATCCTTAAATGGAAGACGTTTGGGACGACCAGAACCCTTCCTAGAGCTGGCCGTCCGGCCAAACTGAGCTATCGGGGGAGAAGATCCTTGGTAAGAGAGGTAAAGAAGAACCCAAAGATCACTGTGGCTGAGCTCCAGAGATGCAGTCGGGAGATGGAAGAAAGTTGTAGAAAGTCAACCATCACTGCAGACCTCCACCAGTCGGGGCTTTATGGCAGAGTGGCCCGACGGAAGTCTCTCCTCTGTGCAAGACACATAAAAGCCCGCTAAAAAAACACCTGAAGGACTCCAAGATGGTGAGAAATAAGATTCTCTGGTCTGATGAGGCCAAGAAAGAACTTTTTGGCCTTAATTCTAAGCGGTATGTGTGAAGAAAACCAGGCACTGCTCATCAGTGTTGCCAACCTAACAGATTGAAATTTACTGACACGACACCCAAAATTTACTGGCACAGCCACGTTTTTACTGGCAAAGTTACAAAACTACAGTTTTAAGTACAAATTTCACTATTTAGGCTATAAACAAGTACAATATGTAATTATCAATGTGATTTAAGGTAGATAATAAGGCAAAAAACATATTTCTTATTTTATTTTCGATATAGTAAGTAGGTAGCTCAGGGACAGGACTCAGGAGGGCAAGAAATTAAAATGGGCAGCACAAACATGAAATTGACTCTCACTGTGATACTGATAGCAGTGTGCAGCAGTACAGATTACCGACACGACATGTCCCCTCCAGAGTCACAGTGACAGTGTCTCTCCAAGCCAGGTGGTCCCTCCAGTCCAAACAGCACTGATGGTCCCGCTCCCAGCCTGCCTTGCTCCCATCTCGCAGACCCGCACACAAGGCTCTGGCCCCTCTGCTTGGCTCCATTGCACCATGACATCACAGGACATGCTCAGGCACCGCCTCCACCAGAGCCGCCCGAACACACTGTAGCAGGCACTCGTATGGTTTCGGGTGGCTCCAGGCCAAGCGTCACAGCCATATTTTTTACTGGCAACCTTTGCTTTTTACTGGCAGGAGAAAAATGCCTGTTTTTTACTGGCTGCCAGTAAAAATACTGACGGTTGGCAACACTGCTGCTCATCACCTGTCCAATACAGTCCCAACAGTGAAGCATGGTGGTGGCAGCATCATGCCATGGGGGTGTTTTTCAGCTGCAGGGACAGGACAACTGGTTGCAATCGAGGGAAAGATGAATGCGGCCAAGTACAGGGATATCCTGGATGAAAACCTTCTCCAGAGTGCTCAGGACCTCAGACTGGGCCGAAGATTTACCTTCCAACAAGACAATGACCCTAAGCACACAGCTAAAATAACGAAGGAGTGGCTTCACAACAACTCTGTGACTGTTCTTGAATGGCCCAGCCAGAGCCCTGACTTAAACCCAATTGAGCATCTCTGGAGAGACCTAACAATGACTGTCCACCAACGTTTACCATCCAACCTGACAGAACTGGAGAGGATCTGCAAGGAGGAATGGCAGAGGATCCCCAAATCCAGGTGTGAAAAACTTGTTGCATCTTTCCCAAAAAGACTCATGGCTGTATTAGATCAAAAGGGTGCTTCTACTAAATACTGAGCAAAGGGTCTGAATACTTAGGACCATGTGATATTTCAGTTTTTCTTTTTTAATAAATCTGCAAAAATGTCAACAATTCTGTGTTTTTCTGTCAATATGGGGTGCTGTGTGTGCATTAATGAGGAAAAAAAAATAACTTAAATGATTTTAGCAAATGGCTGCAATATAATAAAGGGTGAAAAATTTAAGGGGGTCTGAATACTTTCCGTCCCCACTGTATATATATCATGCATATAGACTGTTTTCATTCTCATCTGTATATTTGAAGTTTACCTTTACCTTTGCAGGAAAAATGTGCATTTATTATTTTTTTCTGACGAGCCTGCAGAACATTGCACCCGCGATCAGTAGATAATGGGTGCAATATCAGGCTCCTGTATATACTGCCTCCAGCTTCCCTGCCCTTACATTCATAGGGGAGACAGTTGCAAAGCTGGAGGAAATGTCAATGAACTGCGAGATCAGTGCCCTCGCAGTTCAATAGGGAACTACAAGCCGTCAGCGGAGCCCCACACAGCAACAGGGACAGCGGGTGCGGGGAGAGGAACACCTGTTCACTGTCATGGGATACCACTCACGATACCAAATTGCTAAGTATGAATGCGGCCTTATAGTTCTATCATACACAAAAATTTAAATGCACAAGTCTAAAGACAATGTTAAACAATATTAACTAATAAAGCTAAGGCTGGCTATACATTATACAATTTTCTAGTACAATTTTCTTTAGGTTTTATTTTAGATTTACCAAAACCATATAATATGAGGTCAAATCTAAACACTTTCATTTCGTATGCAATCAGGTAGGCGCTTGTACTACATAGTTAAGAGTAAATCTAAGAAAATTGTATAATGTATGCCCTTCAACAAATTCTCTCCAGTCATTGTTACCCTGCACAGCTGTGTCCCTATGCATGCTGAGGAGATTTGTCACTACTGATAACATGTTTCAAAGGGGTGCGCTTAATCTAGAGAAAGTGACAAAGGTGCCTTCTTGAATCCCGTCTCCCAGCTTCAAAGGTTGAAGACCTTAAGGCCTCTGTTATGGCACAGGGGCCAAGAAGGGAAGTTATTTGTTCCTTGAGACAGGTAAGTGAAAAAAAAAAACACTAGGAAAGCATTTAAAAGTGGAGGGAAACTGACACATACAGTATAAACATGTAGCCTTACCATGACTAAGCACCATATCTGGTGAGAAACGCGTCAGTAGCTGTGCAGATAGTCTGTATTGACCTGTGATGCCTTGATATTTAATTTTAAAATAAAGCTGAATTTTTGGAGTGCGGCTATCCAGCGTTCTATTCTTCCACCATGTAGCCTTACCTCCTTACAGCTTCAAACCCATTTACTGTCACTTTTTTTGGTAATTTTTTTAATCTTCCTACATTTTCTTATATGCAAACCAGTTTACTAAAGTCAAAATTATGCTGACATGTATATCATATATGAATGATATTTTGAGCATCTTAAGGTACTTAAAATTATTCATCAAAACCACAGGAGATGCAGTTATATGGTGAGGTAATGTATGTGATATCACCAAAGATTATAACCCGGTGAGCAGGTTTATAAATTTAGTAAATTAGCTCCTCCTATGTCTATTCTGCAGGTTTCTTTATAGCTAATTTATGGTATTCAAGCCCAACTCCAACAAATATTTGAGATTTAGAGAAGAGTTAGACATTTTTTTACTATCCGTCCCCATTTAGAGCATTTCTCCTCATTTCCTGTTCTAACACCTAAAAAGTAAGCGGTAAGAAATCTCTCTGAGAATGAACTAGGCAAAAATAAAATCTGATAGAGGTTCTGGCCCATCCTTACTCACTAATAAAGGTTTTTATTGCCATTTGTGTCACAGATGGGGAGATTTTCCCCTACTTCCTGTTCTGTAGAAATCAAAAGCAAATAATGGAATATCTCCTACAATGGATACACAAACAGCAGCAAAAGCTGAGTGGGTTTCTGAAACCTCCCCACTCTAATAAAACCTAAAACAAAAGTTTTGGCTGCAGTAGGGTAGTTGGTCCACAGCTCTCACACATAAGCAATGGTCTAGCTCACCTGTGGTCTGACACCACTAATTTTGCATGATATTCTAGTCAACGTCACTCTGGCTCCAGGAGTAGCGCTGTTAATTAGAACAGCATTCAGGGGGCATGCCAGGGAGCTGGGCTACTGCTTGTGTGTGAAAGCAGCAGTCCAACTCTCCTAGTGCTGCCAACCCTAACCCTTGCTGCAGCACTTAGCAGATGAAGATAAGTAAAATACAAGGCAAATTCATTCCTGTATATGGAGCCTGACTGCATTACAGCAAAAAAGTTTGGTGGATTTAATGGGTTTTAAATTTAGTAATGCACTGTTTTAGTAGCAGTCAGCTGTGTGCACTCCTAGCAACAAAGAAAATCCATAGAGAAAGAAAAGGAGCCGTAGAAGAAGCGCAATAACATCGTTTATAGTGTGCAAATTCATAACAAGCATTGTTAACATGGTAAAGGGGCATTATATTACATTTTTTTCTTTTAAAAAAAACTGTACTCACAACATTTTACAATATATTTTGCCAAAATATAATATAATTCTACATTTTTAGATTTTCTAAACTTTAATATACATATTTAACAGTGTCAAAAGAAATACAACAGGCATTAATGATGGGAAAATATTAATTACATAAAATAAAAATACCATAATTATATAGTACTGACATATTACATATGAGCAACAATTCAATTCATGGCAGTTCAAGCCACCAAAAAAAACTAGCACCTATGACACACTATACAGCCCCTTTGGTGACAACTTATTTAACCTACCAGCATTGTTTGGGTTGAGAAAAAACGGGAGCTCCTGTAGGGAAGTCATACAATCACTCAGAAGCACTAAACACTGCTAAACGATGTAACAAGCTTTTAGCCGCTTTTGGCATTTTTAGACGTTTTTACATTATAGGGAGTGTTTATACTGTAAAAACGCTAACGCCAAAAAAACATGCATAAACGCCCATAAACGTTAGTCAAAAACGCGTTAAAAGCACGTTTTTACAGCTGCTTTTTCCTGGCAGCTGCACTGGCGTTTTTTTTTAAACGTTCTGTCTGCATGACCCCTTAGTCTAAACAATATTTAATTAAAGAGCAACTGGGCGCCAAAATCAATCACTGAGTTGCTAATGCTATTAAGGAAAAGATGTCTACTGTACAGTTTTCCTTTCAGTAACATATTACAAAGTTCTATGTGGCCAGATTCAGCAGGCGTCATACGCTGTTTCTGGGACGACTCACAGTTTTTATTTTAAATGATTTTTTATCAGACAATCTCCCTCTTATGTCCCAATGGGTGTGCCTGTCCTCCAGTGGACTTAAGCTGGTCATACACTAGTAGATTTTTGTATGAATGTTTGCATGAAAAAATCTTATCAGTACATTCAATAATGCCATCAGAGACCTGACAAATGTGTAAAGCGTATATAGTAAATATCTCCTAAACAGTGCAAGTTTAGGAGATATTTACAGTACCTACAGGTAAGCCTTACTATAGGTTTACCTGTAGGTGCAATTAAAGGGAAAGACTTTACTTCCTCTTTAAGTAAGAGAATGGTGCTAGAAATACCCTGTTGTGCATTTTTAAAAGGTCAACCAGGTAAAGTAAATTCTAGGATAAAAATAAGAAACATTCAGCAATAGAACATTCAGGAATAGGCTGTGTCTTTAAGGTCCCGTTAAAGGAATGTAAATAATAGATATAACTGTTTTTTATATTTAAGTCCCGTGTATTTGTAGTGTTAGTGTAATTTTCTTGAACACTAATGCCCCGTACACACGGTCGGACATTGATCGGACATTCCGACAACAAAATCCTAGGATTTTTTCCGACAGATGTTGGCTCAAACTTGTCTTGCATACACACGGTCACACAAAGTTGTCGGAAAATCCGATCATTCTGAACGCGGTGGAGTAAAACACGTACGTCGGGACTATAAACGGGGCAGTAGCCAATAGCCAATCTCTTTATTTATTCTGTGCATGCGTGGCACTTTGTGCGTCGGATTTGTGTACACACGATCGGAAATTCCGACAACGGATTTTGTTGTCAGAAAATTTTATAGCCTGCTCTCAAACTTTGTGTGTCGCAAAATCTGATGGAAAATGTGTGATGGAGCCTACACACGGTCGGAATTTCCGACAACAAGGTCCTATCACACATTTTCCGTCGGAAAATCCGACCGTGTGTACGGGGCATAACTGCCAGTGGACCATTGTATATATAGGGACTCCCAAACCCCGTGGTTTCCATTAGAACTTCATAGAATGATTGTCATATAAAACATTTAAGTCCTGGATATGCTTCCTAGCAAATAGTTTCTCACTTGCAGCACTGGCAATTCTCCAACAGGGGCACTAATATATTCTTCCTCCCGAAGCAAGCGAAGAAACAGCCTCCCTGTATCTTCTGGCCAACGGAAAATGTGGGTGTTTCTAAGCCAGTTAGGTACATGATCCTGAAAAGGCAAGCACAAGAATGCAGACATTAAACACAATCAGAGTTCTTAAGAATCAGACTACATGGAACAAAGCTGATTGAGAAGGCACTGCCCAGCTATGGCTACACATGGCCCTATAATGAGTCACTGGAAGGCTAAGAAGGCTAAGAAAAAGGGTTGGCTGATGATCTTATACATCCACACTAATGGGAAGCATACGAATTTCCAAACGTCCCACTTCAATCAGACAGAAAAAATGAGGTTAGCCCACACACAGAGCAGCAGCATTGGCCTACAGACATATGGAAAGTTGTATTCTTAGCATAGTTGAGAATCAGTACAGGATATGACTAACTTCTGAAGTGGAATGATATAATTCATTAAGAATTAGCTCACTTATAATATAGCTAAGGCAGCCCACTAACAGGCCAGGTTTTCAAGATAACTGAAATACATCACAGGTGATATAATTTGCTCCTTAGCTATTGCAGTATTCTAGTCTGCATCTCCCCAAGGAAATACATAAAACCTGGCCTGTTAGTGGGCCCTGAGGACAGGAATTGAGAACCACTGCCATAGATGATTCAGGTGGAAGGAAAGAAAAGGTGGAAGGACAGGTGGAAGGAAAGAACAGGTGGAAGGAAACAAAATCGCTTGATTCCCCTATCAACACAGACAGTGTTGATGGGGGAATGCCTCCTGCAGCGCTATTGTGTTTTCTCAACAGGGTGGGTGCGGGGTGGCTGGCAGAACACAATTATTTCTGCTAGTGACTTTAGCCACTGGCAGTATTTGTATGTAAAAATCTGACAGGCTGGTTGTACCCAAGTCAATTGATGGATTGACTTGGGTTAAATAATCCTGCCCATACATGGATCCAATCTTGGCCCGTTCCTGCTGAACCAGGCAAACTTTGAACCAGGTATGGCAGGCTTAAGACAACCTTAAATTTAGTCTATTTATGTAATATTTTTTTGTACAGCATGAGGCACTATGGTAGTGGGCAAGATTGTGTACAGTGTGTGTGTCATCTAGGTTTCTCACATACACATGGTGTGTGGCATAAACAATTTGGGACATTTTTTAAAATAAAATGCTGTTTCAACCTTTTTATGATTTTTTGCATCTCAGTGTTGCCAATATCGTCCATCATCTTTCAAGCTTTGAGCCTGTGGGATGGGGTACATATCCTTTTTAGAGTGGTCCCTGTCCTGTTTCTAGCCAGTCTGGGCTGGACTTTCTCTCTTTGGCTAAGGTATATAAGGTGGTGCATAAAAGGAACTGCCCATTAAGATCTACATTAGGTGGTGGTAAGATAACCACGTGATTCCCTTTTGAGTACCCCAGTTTGGACCTGGTTCATGTCAGGGTGATGGACAGTGAAAGTAACCTATGCAAATTCTCAGTCAGGGGAATTCATAAGACTTGTCTAAAACACTCTTTAGAATTATGACGAGCCTCCTTGTGACAAATGTTGGGTACATGAATCTGGGGTACTTACCATGTGTGGCATTTTTTAAATTATTTTAAAATCTAAATTGGCTGCTATTATCAACAACTCCACTTTTATTCTCTTTTTGTTTTCTATAGTTATTAAAGAAAATCAATTATGAGAGAAACCTTGAGGCTGCCAATGCTGACTTTGCCTTCTGAAAATGCTCATTGGCTGTTTGTGTTGACCATTAAGAGCAGGAATGCAGATAAAGATTTCTGACTCTTGCCTCTTCCTAATTTCAAAATACTTGTGGGTCATTGACTCAGATGGTATTGAAACTAAAGGCTAACTGTAACGGCTACTATATCATGTTTATATATTAAGCTGGGCCCACTGTATGCTGGCACAGAGATATTGGGTGGGAATTAAAGGATAAATTCACCTTTGTTCACTTTTTTTTTCCAAATTCCAGCTCCCCTATGTACCAATATAGCATTCATGTACTTTTTTTTGCAAAAATATCAACGCTTTACATTAATTCTACATACACTTACTTTACTTGTCCTCATCCATGTTTCCAGACGTATGCATTTGTAATGTCTTACTTCCTGATCAGACTATAGGTTATGACACAGGAAGGAGTTGACCAGCTGACCTCATTAGCACAGCAAACACACATTTTGCCATGTGAAAAAAGGAGGGGCAAATGCTGCAAAACGCACAGTAAAAAATACGCAACCCACTAAAATGCCAAAATGTCCCATTAACCACATGTAGTGCAGCCAATTGAACTCAACAAGCTGCCCTATGCCTATCACAGGAAAAACGAGCCACAAAATGTGCACTACCACTATGCTAGATGGGCATGGGGCCTGAAAATGAAATTGGTGCGTTAACACAAGAACAATGAGGCTCCATTCACATCTGTGCGTTTCCTTGCATTTCAGAAATGCGCTGCACCAAAAATCACAGTAAAAAATGCACCAAGCTCCGCTAAAAAAAAAGTCCAGAAGCTTCTTTGGGGCGATTGCTGTGTGTAGGGCAGTCCATTCAGGTGGATGGACTGTCCTATGTGTGATGAGTGAAAATGCTCCAAAACGCTTCCCCACCTCGCTAAAAAAAAAAGACGCATGTGGGAATGCGAGTTCCCGCTATGCAGAGATGTGAACGGGGCTTGACAGCTGAGTGTTTCTGTCCACTCCCTTCTATGTACTTGTATAAAGATGGCCATACACTATGCAATCTGATTGTATATTGTGTATTTAGTGAGAAGGGTGATCACTGATTGATTGCATTTCATTTAAAAAATGCACAGCTGGGAATGGGATGATGCAGGTTGTGTGCTAATGAGATCAGCTGGTCAACTCCTTCCTGTGTCATAATCTAAAGTCTGATCAGGAAGCAAGACATTACAAATGGATATGTCTGCAAACATGGATGAGGACAAGTAAAGTAAGTGTATGTAGAATTAATGGAAAGCGTTCATATTTTTTCAAAAAAAGTTAATGAGTGCTATAATGGTACATAGGGGAGCTGGGATTTAGGGGAAAAAAGCGAACAAAAGTGAACTTATCCTTTAAATGTTAGATTCTTTATTCAATTAAGCCTTTATGGTACCTGTAGACATAAGATGACTGTCACCCAATCCAGCTGATAATGGTTGTTTTAGAAAAGAATCTTATGTATATGGACCACACCAAACTTGTCCAGAAACCCTTCAGCTAACAGAATCTCTGGTAAACAGTTTACTGTGATGGGTTTTTCCTAGGGACAGCTATCTACAGCATAAATCATGCTTGAGGGCACTATCATGTATGTTTATATAACCATTGTTTTATGGAATATATATATATATATATATATATATATATATATATATATATATACAATTCTTTAATTGTGCAAAAAATTAACATTTTCAGAACACTTTGGAATGAACAAATATAATGCTCTGCCCCATTTGTTGCCTGCCATGTACAACTTACCTTTGTTGCATTTGGAAAAAGAACAGGGATGAACCTAAAGTTCATGCTTCCTTGTTTAATGAATTCCATCTGCATCTGGAATAAAATAAGTAAAATTCTGATTTGGTGTGCATTTTATATAAATTTATTACTAAACACATGCAACAAAATTAAATTACAACCACAAATTAAGCTTGCTCATACCCAGCTGTCAAAGCTCCATGGCACACACAGCATATACTGTAATCAACTACATTTATCCAGACAGACATCAACTCTTTTGTGGACAGAGCTGTTTTCCCATTTTTCACATACATGTTAAAACGCAACTTTTTTTTTTTTTTTTTTTTACATGAAACACACTTATAACCACTAAACATAATATATTTTATGAAAGCAGAGGACCCATAGAATAAAAACATCATCGTTACAACTTTTTTTGTTGCTTGATATTTGAACAACTGTTTATCAAATCGATGTTTTTGGTGAAAAAATAGATTCAAATATATTTTAGTGCACACTAATACAATAAAATCCTCACATTTTTTGCACATTAAAAAATTTGACGGCCATAAATTTTCCATAGATGAAGCTTGAAAACCCTATTGAGGCTATACTCGATCAGTTGTTTTCTTGGTCGCATCAGCTGGGATCTGACAGCTCTGAACCCAGAAGTGCTCAGTAGGGATGAGCTTCGAGTTCGAGTCGAACTCATGTTCGACTCGAACATGGGCTGTTCGCAAGTTCGCCGAACAGCGAACAATTTGGGGTGTTCGCGGCAAATTCGAATGCCGCGGAACACCCTTTAAAAGTCTATGGGAGAAATCAAAAGTGGGACACGAACATGAATAATCAAAAGTGCTCATTTTAAAGGCTTATATGCATGGTATTGTCATAAAAAAGTGTTTGGGGACCTGGGTCCTGCCCCAGGCTACATGGATCAATGCAAAAAAAAGTTTTAAAAATGACCGTTTTTTCAGGAGCAGTGATTTTAATAATGCTTAAAGTGAAACAATAAAAGTGTAATATCCCTTTAAATTTCGTACCTGGGGGGTGTCTATAGTATGCCTGTAAAGGGGCGCATGTTTCCCGTGTTTAGAACAGTCTGACAGCAAAATGATATTTCAAAGGAAAAAAAGTCATTTAAAACTACTCGCAGCTATTAATGCATTGTTACACATAGAAGTTCATTGATAAAAACGGCATGGGAATTCTCCACAGGGGAACCCCGAACCAAAATTTAAAAAAAAAAAATGACGTGGGGGGTCCCCCTAATATCCATACCAGGCCCTTCAGGTCTGGTATGGATATTAAGGTGAACACCACGCCAAAATTTAAAAAAAAAAGGCGTGGGGTCCCCCCAAAAATCCATACCAGACCCTTATCCGAGCACGCAACCTGGCAGGCCACAGGAAAAGAGGGGGGACGAGAGTGCGCCCCCCTCCTGAACTGTACCAGGCGACATGCCCTCAACATTGGGAGGGTGCTTTGGGGTAGCCCCCCAAAACACCTTGTCCCCATGTTCATAAGCCCCCCGGCCAGGGTTGTGGGGGTCTGCGGGCGGGGGGCTTATCAGAATCTGGAAGCCCCCTTTGACAAGGGGACCCCCAGATCCCGGCCCTCCCCCCTGTGTGAAATGGTAAGGGGGTACAAAAGTACCCCTACCATTTCACTAAAAAAACTGTCAAAAATGTTAAAAATGACAAGAGCCAGTTTTTGACAATTCCTTTATTTAAATGCTTCTTCTTTCTTCTTTCTTCTATCTTCTGTCTTCCTTCATCTTCTTCTTCTTCTGGTTCTTCTGGTTATTCTTCCGGTGTTCTCGTCCAGCACCTCCTCAGCGGCAGCGGCGTCTTCTTCCCTTCTTCTCCTCGGGCCGCTCCGCATCCATGATGGCATGGAGGGAGGCTGCCGTTCTTCTCTTCATCTTCTTCTCTTCATCTTCTTCTCTTCCTCTTCTTCTCTTCATCTTCTTTTCGGGCCGCTCCGCATCCATGATGGCATGGAGGGAGGCTCCCGCTGTGTGACGCTTCTCCTCTTCTGACGGTTCTTAAATAACGGGGGCGGGGCCACCCGATGACCCCGCCCCCCTCTGACGCACGGTGACTTGACGGGACTTCCCTGTGGCGTCACGGGGAATGCTGTCAGACTGTTCTAAACACGGGAAACATGCGCCCCTTTACAGGCATACTATAGACACCCCCCCCCAGGTACGAAATTTAAAGGGATATTACACTTTTATTGTTTCACTTTAAGCATTATTAAAATCACTGCTCCCGAAAAAATGTCAGTTTTTAAAACTTTTTTTTGCATTGATCCATGTCCCCTGGGGCAGGACCCAGGTCCCCAAACACTTTTTACGACAATAACTTGCATATAAGCCTTTAAAATTATCACTTTTGATTATTCATGTTCGTGTCCCATAGACTTTAACGGTGTTCGCGTGTTTGAATAGATTTTTTGCCTGTTCGCATGTTCTGGTGCAAACCGAACAGGGGGGTGTTCGGCTCATCCCTAGTGCTCAGAGCTGAGGGCTTCTGGGTTCATTGATCACATAGAGAAACAAAGGTTTCTTGGTTTTCCTTTGCTCTTCATCCTGAAATCAGTGTTGAATGTCCTGGGTTCACAGAGGGAACAGATGAGTCCAGGACATACATTGAAAAGGGGTTGGTCGGGGGGACCACACAGTTTCTGGGCTACAGAAGTGACTGGGCGGCTTTAAAGGTACCTAAAACTCTTCTATATAAAAGCCCAAAGCTGGCTCTGTAAATACTGAAGTATTAGTTACAAAGTTGTTTACATCCCAATACTGTTGCGCTGTCAAAGTGGTGGCAGTAAAATAATTAAAGTGAAGCTAAAGTCTATATCATGGTGAATGGACACTTGCCATAATGTTGAAGCATACACATTATACTTACACATTATGGCACAGTTACCCTCTAAAGCCCCCTCCTTAAGTGATGCAATGCCCACAATCTCCACTGTTGCTGCTGACACCTTCACCCGTTCTTCTGGTTTTGGGACCTTGACAAGCTGGCATGAGATGATATGTGCAAAGTTAATTTATCCTAACTCCCAATGCATTAGGTTCCTTTTAGAGGCTGAAATCTTGGCACTGCCTACTTAGCCCAAGGCACCCTGAGCAGGGGAACTATAGTCTTGCTTTTCGTGTAAGCAGCTGTCCTAAGGAAAAATGCACTCCAGATTTTCTTTGTTGATTATTTAATATTTAACTTATTTAGATAGCAGTCTAACAATGGGGAGGGTACATATTATACAGATATACGATTTTTACCAAATTTAAAATGTGAAATTTCAAAGTGGAGCTTTAAAGAAGAGAATGGCATGGAGTGTATGAATATGCATACAAGTGTATGTTACTTATCCAAGTTTCACATGTGCATTTATCCAAGATTTACATGCATTACAATGCATGAAAAAACGTGCTACAAAAATGCATTGCAAAACGCATGATTATGCAGCAGTACTAATGTGAACCTATACTAAAAATCACCAGTGAATACTTGCTGCGTGGACTTGGAATTACATTTTATAAATGTGTCTTGCAGCCTTACCACTTAACACTACAGTTGTCCCCTGCAAGTGAGGGTACGCTTGGAGCTGTTAATCAAAAGTGCTGCTCTGCAAGTGCCCCACAACCGTGTGCTAGTGTGGGGTTAAATTCTCTCTGAAGAGTGATCCAAATACTGAATGCTCTTCAGACAGCAAAGCACATGTGAGTGAGCCCTTCATTTTTTTTTTTTTTAATGGTGACAAATTATATTTCTAATTCAGAAGTCTGCTACGATGTTAGCTGTTATGCCGTGTACACACGGTCGGACTTTTCGTCTACAAAAGTCCAACGGACGCTGACGGACTAAAGCTGGCTGGTAATCCGATCGTGTGTGGGCTTCTCCGGACTTTCAACTGACTTTTTCAGCCTCAAATCCGACGGACTTTAGATTTGAAACATGCTTCAAATCTTTCCGACGGACTCGAGTCCGGTCGAAAAATCCGCTCGTCTGTATGCTAGTCCGACGGACAAAAACCCACGCTAGGGCAGCTATTGGCTACTGGCTATCAACTTCCTTATTTTAGTCCGGTGTACGTCATCACGTAAGAATTCGACGGACTTTTGTGTGATCGTGTGTAGGCAAGTCTGTTCGTTAGAAAGTCCGCCGCAAGTCCGCCGCAAGTCCGTCGAAAGTCCGTCGAAAGTCTGTCGGACAGGCTGTCGGACTTTTGTAGCTGAAAAGTCCGACCGTGTGTACGCGGCATTAGATGTCAGCTGACAAAAAAAAACAAATACGGCTTCTTTGTATGGGGGCATTTTGTAAACTGTTGGTATACATCTCCCCCAGAAATGTAATTTTCTGGTCATGGATCAGTGCTGTTACAAGCACTTTTCCTCTTATTCCAGCACTTGGACTGATCATGTGTCTATGGCAGGGTGACCCTCCTACTCCGCACTGAGGAAGTAGGAAGTGACTGCAGGATGTGAGCTGAATCCATGTGTTAATTTTATTATAAATAGCAGCAGGTATGATTGTGCATTGAGATTCACCAACATTCTTAAAATGTATCTAATTGGTTAGAGGTGAATTGTTTTTTCTTTATTTCTTTCTTTATTTTTTTAAGCAAAAATGGTTACATTATAAGTAACAGAAGAACATGTAAGTTGTACTCACCATTCTGTGAATGTACCGTGTGTGTAGACCATGGTCATCTCTCCCCTGACCAAAATCCTCGTCTACGTCTTTCTTGTACTGTGGGCTTATCGCAATGATTATCATGACACCTATCTATCCAGGACAGAAACATAAAACAGATGTTTTCTGTCAAATGTAAGGCTCAAAGTCAAGCTATATACACCAGTTGCACATATTTTTGGCATTAAGGAATTATGGCACACGTAGCTGCCAGGTAATTTTTTTATATTACTTACATCACTAAGATAACGTTCCATCCACCTAATGATGTCCATCCCCCGGAGTGATCCTTCAAAAATGTCAATCTAAAAAAAACAAAACAAGAGAGTGTAAGAAGTTTGTAGTGCTAGTTTGTGATTTTATTGTAATATTTATTTAACATGATTGTGCCAGTAACTGTATTAGATATAAGCAATGTTTTGTGGTGGTTTACAGTGATGTCGCAATATAAAAACTGAAAGCACGAAATGTGACCACAAACAGCTAATCATGTCCAGCCAGTCCATTTGTGATCTGCCCAGACTAAAACTGCATTATATATAAGAAGGTTTTTTTTACTTCAGTGCTAATCAACATTAGGTTGGCAATGAACACATCGAATGGCTGGGAAAGAGTGTATGAAGTTATCTTACAAACGGTTCTATAGTCATTAGTATCATTTCAATAATTGCAGGAAGGGTCAATTTGGTAGTTTTGTAGGCTGGCTGGTAAGTGTGCTGGGGAATCTTTTGTTTGTTTGAGATTGCCCGGTGAAATGTGCAAAAAAATTATGTGGATTTTATTCTGCATTAAAAGCCTGACTCAACTCACTTGGGTTGTTGCAAAGGCTTTCATATTTGACCCTCCAATATTTATGACCAAATCAGACATCAATACCAAATAGTGTCCACCACATTTAATCAGTGTGCACATTAGATGGCTGGGTCAATTTTGGTGTTTTTCTTATACTCAATACAAAAGAAAAAGTCTGCAATAGACCCTCCCATATGTGAGACTAAAGGCAAGTAAGCAGCCATTCACTGTCCCAGTGAGTTGTCAAACAACTTTTAAGCCTCGTACACACGATCGGATTTTCTGCAGACAAAACCTCGGACTTTCGTCCGATGGCGTGTGCCTGGATTTTGTCTTACATACAAACGGCAAGGAATTGTCGGTCAACAAACACGAACATAGTGACGTACTATGTCGTTTTTCAGCTCTTTAGCGCCACCCTTTGGGCTCCTTCTGCTAATTTCGTGTTAGTAGAAGTTTGATAAGTGTTGATTTGCGCTTTTCATAAGCGCTTTTCATAAGCGCTTTTCATTTCATGCTTTTCAGTTTGTTTCTGAACGGCCGTTCGTCAACCAGACATGTTGCGGAATCGGAGGAGATAACGTGTTATTTATTATTGGCCTTGGAGTTATTGCTTTGACCCAAGTCCAGTCCAGGAACAGGAGAAGAAGGATTTCTTGGACCAAAAATTGGCTGCTTTATTAATCGTGACCAATTATGTCATATGCCTTTACTGCGGGAGCTCCAGGAGAATAATTCGGATGATTTTCAGAATTATCTCTGGATGACGGACCCCTGCTTTTACCAACTCTTGGCATTGTTGACCCCTATATTAAGAAGCAGGACACATGCATGAGGCTTTTATTTTATTTTTTGGTTGAATAATGATTTGATTTGGTATATTTTCTTTATTTTTGGATGCATAGAATGCACTTTTTGGTTAAGTTCTATTGGCAGATAGCATGTCTAATTGTATATTTTTTTTCTTTAAAAACTACGGGATAATGGTGTTGTGGTAACTTGCCCAAAAAAACCCAAAAAGCATAATAATATTATTCTTGATATCACTAGAAAATAAAAGCCTTTTAAAATACGTTTGGCAGAACTCCATCAGTATCACCAGCAAAGCAGCTTCATCATTATCCTATTAAAGAAGAAGAGAATGTGCGCTGCATTTCGAGATTTCATAATTTGCCGCGTCACAAATTCTCCATTACGAACGCTAATTTACAAGACCAACCTCTTCTGGCTTGTCCTTGCTTCCGAGCATGCGTGTTTGTACTTTGTACTTTTGTCTGACGGATTTGTGTACACACACTTGGAAAATTCAACAACAGACATTTGTCCATGGAAAATTTTAGAGCTTGTCATCCAATATTTGTCTGTGGAAAAACTGACAACAATTTTTGTGCTGTGGTTTTTGGAGCATTTGTCACACAACAACATAGGACTGCTCATTCACTTTAATGTAAGCTATAGGGCTGCAGACGAATTTGCTGGCAACCATGTTTACCTACTGGTGCTGTCCACTCCACCCTCTTAAATTTTGTATTTTTTCCCTTTGTGGATGTGCACAACTTGATTTTAGTCCAGAGCTGTTTTCACCTCCAGCTGTGTGTACACCATATTGCCACTATATATCCACAGTCTCAAGAGAGTAGCTATTTTAGCACATAAGAGTTGGACAAATCTGCAAGACTGATTAGGGACTGGCCAGAGAGGGATCACTTTGACGTAGCTGGTCAGCTTGAATATGTATCGCAATATATGGTAACTAAGAATCCCCATTTTACAAGCAATAGTTTGCTATAGGTAAGGGTAAACAAGTTGGCAACACCTCCTTAGTATCTGATGTGTTGCATCTAAGCTATTTAGGACCTGGGCATTCATACCTCCATTTCTACTGCATGGTGCAGGTTGGTGACTATAAAGGGCAGGGCTGCCTGAAGTTGCTATATTACTGGCTACAAGTGTATACTTACTGTGCTCCTCTACTATGCTGATGCCAAGCTGCATGGCAATGGAAAGTGCTTTAACGAGGATTCTTCCAAAAAATGGGGGTCCCTCTGTCAAAACACCAGCACCAACTCATCTGTTAAATGCGGCCTTCTGTAAGTGGCTGTGTGTGTGCTCGACAGGTGAGTTGTCTCAGTAGTGCTCGTTTTCCAGTCTGAAAGATGATTCTTGAACAGGGCTACTCCTCTCTTGGGCTGGCTACAGGAGAATGTCACCTTGTGATCTGTTCAGCCATGCCTATTCTGGCTGAACGTTTACAGCATAGACGTTCATTTTATAACATCAGTATTAAAAACAACAGTTATTTTTGTCAATTCAATATATACGCTTACTTGGTTTCTAAGGACTACACATCCCATAGTACCTTGCTGCCTGTAAGCAGTGATTCCTGTACTGCCTCTGCCTCTTGAAAATCCTACTCTCAACATCTCTGTAGTTCAGAAAGCAGGCTCTGTGAAATGCGTGACACAGCAATGCCTACTCACAGAGCATAGTGACTATATGTCACAGAATTTAAAGTATAACTAAAGGCAAAACTTTTTTTAAAGTTTTGGATAGAGTGGAGAGGGATTAGAACACCTGCCAGGCTTGTATTGCTGTCTGTGCCTCGGTTAGGGATTCGCCCTCTCTATTTGTCCTGTTTACTATTATCATTGAAAGTGAAAGTAAAAGAAAATCCTCAAATTTTGGGTTGTCCCCATAAAAGTAATAGAGGGGAAATCTTCCAATGGGGACACTAGTTATTGTGACCCCAAGGAATTCCTTTAGTTTTCAGGGATTTCCCTCACTTCCTGTTTGGCTATGGGACAGGAAGTGAAATGACATTGGACACAGATGACAAAAAAAAATCTGACAGGGTATAACCCTCTTGCATTCTATCCAAAATGGTAAAAAAAAGTTTAGTTCTACTTTAAAGTAAGTAAATATGAGGGGATCTTCACAAAGTAAGTTTAGAAACTTCAAAATTAGGAGTAGACTACAAATAATTGAAATTCAATGTAGAAATGATTATATGATTTTAGATTTTGACCATAGATATGCTCTAATGCTGGTTTAAAGTGGCTCTAAAGGCTCAAGGTATTTTCACCTTCATGCATTCATGCGTGAAGGTAAAAAAAACCTTCTCTGTGCAGCAGCCCTCCCTAATACTTACTTGAGTCCCATCGCGATCCAGCAATGTGCACGAGAGCCTCAGACCCTCCCTCCCTTGGCTGAGTCAGCAACAGGAGCAGTTGACTCCCTCTGCTGTCAATCACAGACAATGAGAAGAGAGAGGGGCCGAACCGCGGCTCTGTATGTGAATGGAGATGCGGAGCAACGGCTTGGGAGCAAGCCTGCTTTGGTGCCCAAAATGCAAGCTGCTTGTTCTGGGGGCACTCAGCAGAAAAAAGAGGCCAGGAGCGCCAGCGGGGGACCCGAGAAGGGGAGGATTGAGGCTGCTCTGTGCAAAACCACTGCACAGAGCAGGTAAGTATACCATGTTTGTTATTTTTAAAAAATAGCCTTTAAAGTGTTACTAAATCACAACAGTAAAATCAGTTTGTTATATGCAGTAAAGTATGCTTATTATACTCACTGTGGAACCTAGGGGGTGAATCCTCCGCATTGTGTAAAAAGGGTGTTTGATCTTGTCTTCTCAGATCCTTCCACTGTCCCCAATCCATCTCCTGATAGTACAGAGCATTGGAGGCACTCGGCACATGCTCAGTTTGGTGTGTATTTCTGAAATTTTTTTCTTTTTGTGGCGGAGGGAATGCATATGATCAGCACAGGGCCAATTAGCACTGTCCAGAGAGAGGGTCAGGGGTCCTGCAGCCTCATAGGACAGTCAGAGGAGAATGAAAACTCCTCCTACAAGCTTTAACGCATGCTTGGCCAGACACTGTTAGAAGTCACAATACTGCTATATACTGCTGATGAGAAAAGGTATTTAGCAATTTATATTTACTAATAAAATTGCATTTCCGTGTTCTGTGGGAGACCAGATATAGTGAATGTAGGGTCCTGAGTTTAGTAACACTTTAATATCACTTTAAGCCTGGGTGCACTGGATTCCTGTAAATGCATTATGAGCATTATTATTATTTTATTTAATAAGTAGTATGATCTGCCCTATTTGTTGCACTTGTGTTTTGCTTTGACTAATTGTGTAACATAATTAATTGCTTACATTGTTTCACACTGTTTAAAACTTTTCACAGATATATCTTAGATGTTATTTGACAATAAAGTGAGTGTCAAGTGGTTCTTACTGTCGCCTTGAATCCATTAGCGCAGAGAAGATTTGCCAGCTGTATAACTAGGGCTGCAGAATCCAAAGAATATGTTATGAAAACTCGCCCTGAAAGATAGGTCATATAGTATGTCAACAACAATGCAATCAGTACAGAGGAACCCAAAACATAAAACCAGACATGGAGGTGCAGAATCAGCAAGAATCTGAAAAGTAGAAACTCATTTGTATGTACAGTATGTACACAATCACTTAGTGAGCAGCATACTCGCAGCTAAAGTGTATTTCCACTTTTTGCATCCAAATTGGAATAACACTTACCCTATATTTGTTATATGTCCCCATTCACATATCATAACTTAAAAGAGAAGTCCAGCCAAAGCTCGTTTGGCTGGGCTTCTCCTATGGGTCATAGGAGTGCAGTTTGTTTTGCACTCCTGTGACCCGTTTTCAGCTGAGAGCGGGCTGAAGTTCGCTCTCTGCTGACATCACGGATGTCAGTCCAGGCACCTCGTCATTGCGACAATAAAGTCTGGATCTGCCAGGTGCCTGACTGACACCCGGCTTAGCCTCTCAGTGAGCCGCTGAGAGGCTGAGCTGGCTGTCTCTGCCCCCTCACAGCCCAGCACTCCAATGAGCGAGGAGGGGGAAGAGCAGAGAGCTGTGACTGACAGTCTACAGCTCTCTGCTCACAGAGCTCTGAAAACCGAGCGTTCAGCGATGTTCAATCGCTCGGTTCTCAGTGCAGAGGCACCGGGCGAAAGATGCAGCATCGGTCTACCTAGTTATCTATGAGTATGAGTCTGAAAAAAAAAAAAAAAAACCTTTACTTCTTTTTTTAAAAAAATAAATAAAAATTGCATCTAACCTTTTTTAGATGCTCTATTTTGGACCCTCCGGCAAGAAAAAAATGCTACTACTTTGTCTTTATTTATGAGGAAGCTGGGCAGCCGTGTTTGCCATAATTAACCCTGTCTGTACTGTGCAGGCAGACCTTCATTATCAATTGTAACTAAATTTGAACAGTCTGTCCTAATAAAAGGTTAAAGGTGTAGAGCAGGCATGTCCAAAGTCCGGCCTGCGGTCCGGTTTCGGACGGCCCGCCTGGTAATTTTGACATATATATCTTTTGTGGCCTCCAACGAATCCCCGAGCGCCGGGGGCCACAAAAGATAGATATGCTGGCTGCCTTGGAGGGGACGGGACGAGCGCAGTACAGGATACAGGAGAATTTTCTGTTTACACGGCGTCCTGTGTAAAAGGAAGTCCCGTCTCCTGCGCTGCCATTGGACAATTGTTTTGTCCATCATAGGAGGCGGGACTTTCAATTAAAGAGGCTGCCAATAAAAACAGGAGTTTCTCCTGTATATCTGTTGGCGCTCGTCCCGCCCCTCCCTGTCTCCTCCAAGGCTGCAGATGGACATGAATCAGGCTGCACTGACGGCAATGGTGAGTCTGCATTCATGTCAATGTGGGGGCTGCATTCATGTCAATGTGGTGGGGGCTGCATTCATGTTAATGTGGTGGGGGCTGCATTCATGTCAATGTGGTGGGAGCTGCATTCATGTCAATGTGGTGGGGGCTGCATTCATGTCAATGAGGGGGCTGCATTCATGTCAATGTGGGGGCTGCATTCATGTCAATACGATGGGGGCTGCATTCATGTCAATACGGTGGGGGCTGCATTCATGTCAATACGGTGGGGGCTGCATTCATGTCAATACAGTGGGGGCTGCATTCATGTCAATACGGTGGGGGCTGCATTCATGTCAATGTGGGGGCTGCATTCATGTCAATACAGTGGGGGCTGCATTCATGTCAATACGGTGGGGGCTGCATTCATGTCAATGTGGGGGCTGTATTTCTGTCAATACGGTGGGGGCTGCATTCATGTCAATGTGGGGGCTGCATTCATGGCAATACTGTGGGGGCTGCATTCATGGCAATACTGTGGGGGCTGCATTCATGGCAATACTGTGGGGGCTGCATTCCTGGCAATACTGTGGGGGCTGCATTCATGGCAATACGTGGGGGCTGCATTCATGGCAATATGGTGGGGGCTGCATTCATGGCAATACGGTGGGGGCTGCATTCATGGCAATACGGTGGGGGCTGCATTCATGGCAATACGGTGGGGGCTGCATTCATGTCAATACGGAGGGGGCTGCATTCATGTCAATACAGTGGGGGCTGCATTCATGTCAATACGGTGGGGGCTGCATTAATGGCATTAGGGTGGGGGCTGCATTCATGTCAATACTGTATATGAATGTGAGTTAGGGACCTTAGATTGTAAGCTCCTTGAGGGTATAGGGACTGATGTGAATGTATAATATATATATGTAAAGCGCTGCGTAAATTGACGGCGCTATATAAGTACCTGAAATAAATAAATAAATAAAAATAATAATACTGTGGGGGCTGCATTCATGGCAATACGGGGGGGGCTGCATTCATGGCAATACGGTGAGGGCTGCATTCATGGCAATGGAGTGGGGGCTGCAGATAGGCACTTATTAGGCTGCATTAATGGGCACTGACCCTTATTTTGCTTCACAGTTCTTTATTTAAAATTTAAAATTTTTTTCCTGAAATTTCCTTTTCAAAGTGAAGGTGCGTGTTATAAGCCGATTGAATACGGTATATCCAAATAACACGCCCAAGCTCATCTATTCACCACACACAGCACAAAGGCAAAAGAATTCTTGTTGGGCCGTGTATTAGTGCTCGGACGAACACACTTAGACCAAATTTTAATGGTTTAAAGAATGTCAGGCAAAATGGTCGGCCCTCAAGCATGTTCTAATCATCAAATCTGGCCCTCTTTGAAGGGTCCTGGTGTAGAGGCTAGGCTTCTTCCATTATATGTTACTGAGGACATACTTAGGACAGGCTCACTTGACATTATTTAAAGAAACTTGCAGTTAGCCATGACACCTTCTGCGAAGAAACTTCTAAAAGGTAGTAAGTATTTAAAAAAAAAAAATAGGCATACTGTGTAAATGGGAACACATAATAAACATACAGTGGGGTTTCCTCAGATTTAACTGCAAAAGTGAAAATACACTTTAAGAACAAACCACTGGACCAATAGGACACTAATGTTAGGTTGAAAGACGGCTACAGCGCGGGCATCCATGTACATCCTTCTGTGCATGAGCTGCCTGTGCGCACCCTGCGATGTGTGCGCGTCACACTCTGTGATCAGCGAGTCAATGAGACTCGACTGATCACAGATCAGAGTAAGGGGCCGATCTCGGGCCCTTACCACGTGATCAGCTGTTACCCAATGACAGCTAATCACGCGATGTAAACAGAGCCGTTAATCAGCTTTTTTTCCCTTGTGCTAACAGCATGAGGAGAAAAAAAAAAGCTGATTACCGTTTGGAGTAAACGGGACATTGGTCACAGTCCATACCACTACTGCTGAGCAGTGCCCACCAATGCCACATACCAGTGCATATCAGCACTGCTAAGCAGTGCCTACCAGTGCCACCTATCAGTGCCCATTAGTGCTGACAATCAGTGCCTCATCATCTGTGCCACCAATCAGTGCTGCTTATCAGTGTCACCTGTAAAAGGGAAAAGACCACCGCGCTATATATATGCAGAAAATTAACACAATCAAATAATTGAATTAATACGTGACAAACAAATAAATTGAATAGCAGAAGCAGCCGCTAAAGGTGAGATACACACACTAAAGACAATCAATAAAAGGAGCAGCGCTGTGAATGTTGAAGGCTTAAAATTGAGCCAATATAAGTATAAGTGAACAAATGTGATACATTGAGTGAATATTTAGGATAAATAATAAATAATAAAGTTCATAGTCAAATCATATAAATTTTGATAACAGTCCTAATCCGTGATCAAAAATCCAAAAGGTGAGGTAAGGTGAAGAACCAGAGGCAGGGGTCCCCGTCTAAGGCAAGAATGTAGGTAAGGAGTGGGTAAATCCTTCACCGCACCACTGTGATATAGGTAAAAAATGCGCGCTTACCAACCGGCAAGCCTAGGAAAGCTTGCGACCTTAACCCAGGCGGGGCCTTTCTTGGGATGGAGACACCAATATACCACTTCATAAACCGTACGGTAGGCCCGCTGTCCACCACGTGCAGACAATCCCTGGATTATGGGGATACTATACTCCTAGCTAGGAGTTATTCTCACAGGAAGTGCCCCAAAAAAAAGGAAGAGCAACATAGCGTAATCAGTGGACGTGTTCGGTTTTCGTATATTGGTTTTCCCACATCAAACATGGACGCCAAAGCCCATCAGTGTCACCTACCAGTGCCTATCAGTGCTCATCAGTGCCCTTCAGTGCCGCCTATCAGTGCCATTCAGTGTCACCTATCTCATCAGTGCAGCCTCATCAGTGCCCACCAGTGCCGCCTCATCAGTTACCATCAATGCAGCCTTATCAGTGCTGCCTATCAGTGCCCATTAGTGTAGCCTATCAGTGCCGATCAGTGCATTCCATCAGTGCCCATCAGTGCCCATCAGTGCAGCCTCATCACCGCACATCAATGAAGGAGAAAAATTACCTGTTTGCAAAATTTTATAACAAACTATGAAAACTGTTTTTTTTTTTCAAAATTTTCTGACTTTTTTGTTTGTTTAGCAAAACCCCAGCAGTGATTAAATACCACCAAAAGAAAGCTCTATTTGTGTGAAAAAAATGAATGCCTAGTAAGCAAGTGGTTAGAGCAATATTAAACCCAAAACCAAAAATGTAATATATTGCAGCTTACCAATCATATGTGGCTGCACTAGTTTTTTTTTTACTTTTTTCCCTTTGTTTTTACCTGGTGATCTGGCCAATAACACACCTCCTGCACTAGAGTGTCCCTATTCTGGATGAAGGAGCACAGGGGGCACCTTTGGACAACAGCATTGTCAGTCTGGGGGGAGGGGAGTGTTAGATGTATTAGCAGATTTAAATACTAAAACAAATTGAAGCCAAACTCCAACTAATACTTAATAAGCAGTTACTGGAATAATTTTGTTTATTTTGAGATGAAGGTTTTCCATAAATTAATAAAAGTGGGCCATTGTAAGCACATCTGTTAGTGGTAAATGGCTTGTCTCAACCTCTAACCGCTACATCTGTAGGGCAGCTTGTTCTGTTACAAAAAAACAGAATTTCTGGCTGGTGAACATATGAGAAAGAAAGCCTCAAAAAAAGTAAAGCAAGGCAGCAGTCACATCTAACAATTGGTAAGCTGGAATAATGTTTGCTTTTGGGTTTAATACCCCTTTAAGCTAAAGAAAATAAACTTGTGATCTTGACAGAGAAAATATTTCCCCTGCCTGGATAAAGAAGCCATGCAGCTTCAAAACAGCAAATTCTTACTAGATCAATAAATGGCCTTTTCTAGATTAATCATTTGGCCATATCCCAACCCATTTCCATATCATTTCCAGGGCACTTTCGGTGCAAAAGCACCTGCTTTTCTTATTGTAGCACCATCCTAGGTATATGCTAGAAGAGAGTATAGTTTTTGCACTTTCTGCTTACAAGGGAGATGGTCAGTTAAAACTCTGCGCCTACCAGGGAGCAGGATCTATTCTTTAGGTTTGCTCATTGTACTCAGGTGCAGCTCAGCTTGTTCTGACTGTCCATCACTGGTCCAATAGGGAGGCATATTGGACAGTGGGAGGGGACCTGACAAGTGAGTGCACAGGCTTTGTTACAGTCCTAGCAATTGACAGAAGGAAAGTGCTGCATTGCATTGTGGGATACTTTATATAAGGCCAGAGTACATGTACTGTACTTAGAGTTCAGTTGATCTGGGGAACAGAGCCCAGGAGGGAGAGGGGCAGCTGCCCTCTCCTCCACGGAGGCGGTTGTGCGGCAGTGGGTGGTCAGCCCAGGGGCCTAGAGAGAGAGAAGCTGAACCCAGAGGTCCTGCAGAGCTGACTTGAAGGGAGACACCAGGAAGGATCTGATTCTGCCTACTGTGAGTACAGAGCTGTGTCTTTGGGACCTGTCGAGTAAGGGCCGCCCCCTTCAGCTAGAAGAGTCAGTGGACAAGTGTCAATAAAGGGGATGCTAGAGAGCGTCCTGAAGATCATTTAGTGCATCAAGTTTGCTGCTAGTGAGAGCAAGATGACTTAACCCTTCCATATGCGTGGCTATACGGTTAAAGCAGCGTGTCTGCTTCCACAGATAATTCGGTGAGGTTGAGTGAGAGTTGTCCTAATCTATTGTGAATAGTTCCAGTTGGAGTATCCCACTCATCCCTTCTCCCATCCAAGTTCCAAATAAAATACGAAAACCCAAATAACCTGGACTGGACTTTGAGTAACAAGCAAGCAGAAGTAGGGGTGGAACAAGTGGGAGCTCCTAGCAAACAAGAGGAAGCTCTCAGCAACCAAGCGGGAACCCCTAGCAACATAGTGGGAAATCCTCAGCAACTGAGCGGGAACCCTCCGCACCTAAGTGGGAAACCCTCTGCACCTAAGTGGGAACCATTGGCAACCAGCTCTAGGTAACCAGGGAGAGACCTATGAAGTTGTAGTGAGGTCCTGGACCTCTAGAGGCCTAATAGTGACCTCCAGAGTCAGGGAAAGCTGACATCCTTCTTGGTAGAGTGGGTTAAAAGGCATGGTGGGTGTAACACAAGCTGAAGTGATGGGCGCCAGACACTTTTTGAATGCAAAGAGATTTATTGTCTCTTGAACAAGAACTGTAGGAGAGAGGGTTAGGGCCAGGACACCTTTAAGGTTTCAATAAGGAGACATGAAATACATTCGAAATATGCATATTAGAAGGAAGGTCTAATGCATAAGCCACTGGGTTAATCCTGAGAAGAATACGGAAAGGCCCAATAAACCCAGGTGCTTCACTTCAATGAGGGAACACGAAGTTGGAGGTTGCGAGATGACAGCCAGACCCTGTCCCCAACCTGGTAGGAAGGCGCAGGCAGGCGTCTGCGGTCAGCGTGGAGTATGTACCTATCATTAGCATGTCGCAAAGCCTCCTGGACTTGTGCCCAAGTGGAACAAAGACCACAGAGATGCTCTTCTAACACAGGAGTATTCTGCGGAGCAAACGAGTAAGGCAACATGGAAGGTTGGAAATCATAATTTGCCATAAATGGGGGAATCAGGAAGCAGAATTCAAGGCACTGTTGTGAGCAAACTCTGCCCACGTTAATAGGTCAGACCAGTTGTTATGATGGTCAGAAATATAGCAACGTAGGAATTTCTCCAAGGACTGATTGGCTCGTTTTGCGGCCCCCATTAGACTGTGGGTGATACGCAGAGGAGAAAGCAAGCTGAATTCCCAACTGTGCACAAAAGGCTTGCCAGAACCGGGACACAAACTGACTACCCCTGTCCGAGACAATCACCTTGGGTAGCCCATGTAAGCGAAAGATCTCCCGAGCAAAAATGGAAGCCAGTTCCTTAGAAGTGGGCAACTTCTTACATGGAATTTAATGACACATCTTTGAGAACCAGTCAACCACCATAAGGATAACTGTGTTGCCCTGGGAGTTGGGTAACTCCACAATGAAATCCATAGACAGGTGGGTCCAGGGCCTCTCTCCATTGGGTATGGGTTATAGGAGGCCCACTGGAAGGTGTCGTGGAGTCTTACTCTGAGCACACACAGAACAAGCTGCTACAATGGCAGTTACATCAGCACGTAGATTAGGACACCAGAATTGTTGGGAAATGGCCCAAAAGAGTTGATTCTTCGCAGGGTGGCCAGCAGCCTTGGGAGAATGGTAAGGCTGGAGCACGGCAGAATGGAGACAAAGCAGCGGTCACAAGGTTTCTCAGGAGGAGCATGGACCTGAGCAGCAAGAAATTTGCCACCCAAAGGAAAAGTGAGACTGGTGCAAATCGTAGCCAGAATACGATCAGGAGGGTTCACAGGAACCGGAACCGACTCCAACTTGGAGGTGGAGGAAAATTGTCGTGACAAGGCACCAGGCCTTACATTCTTAGTACTGGTAAGAATTAGACAATGGAATTGAAACTAAGAAAAGAGCCCATCGTGCCCTTCTAGGAGAGAGGCGTTTAGCCTCAGACAAGAATGTGAGATTCTTATGGTCAGTAAGAATGAGAACTGGCAGAGTCGTACCTTCAAGGAGATGTCTCCATTCTTTCAGGGCTAAAATGATCGCCAACAGCTCTCTGTCACCAATCTTGTAATTGCACTCCGCAGGTGACAATTTCTTGGAAAAGTAGCCAAAAGGATGCAAATCACTCTCAGAGGTAGGACGTTGAGACAGAAGGGCGCCAACTCCAGTCTCAGAAGCATCAACCTCAAGGATAAAAGGTAACGTAGGATCAGGATGTGCCAACACAGGAGCAGAAACAAAGGAAACCTTGAGACTCTCAAAGGCCTTTACGGACTCCGGAGACCAACTCTGTAGGTTACCGTCCTTTCTGGTCATATTAGTCAGGGGCTTGACCAGAGATGGAAAGTTAAGAATAAACTTCCGATAATGGTTGGCAAAGCCCAGGAAACGCTGCAGAGGATGTAAACCCATGGGTCGGGGCCACGGTAGGACTGCTGAAAGTTCCTCTGGGTCCTTTGAAAAACCAGCAAGGGAAATGACATAACCCAATAATTTAACCTGTTCACGATGGAACTCGCATTTCTCCAATTTACAATAGATATTGTTCTCTCTTAGTTTCTGAAGCACACGACAGACATCTGTGTGGTGGCTCTCCAGGGACTTGGAAAATATGAGGATATCATCGAGATAAACCACCACACATAACTGCAACAAATCTCGGAGGACATCGTTAATGAATTCTTGGAAAACTACCGGGGCGTTACAAAGGTCAAGAGGCATTATGAGGTACTCATAATGACCTTTTCTGGTATTAAACACAGTTTTCCACTCGTCGCTCTCCTTAATCCTCACAAGATTCTATGCCCCTCTCAAATAATGCTTTGTGAAAAACGTTGCTCCCTTGAGGCGGTCAAATAACTCCGTAATTGCCGCAATCAGATTGGCATTCTTAATCGTGAAACGATTGAGACCCCTATAATCAATGCAATGTCTCAGTTCACCACTCTTCTTCTTCACGAAGAACAAACCAGCACCATCAGGGGATGAGGATTTGCGGATGAAACCTCGAGAAAGTGCGTCTGCAACATACTCCTCTATGGCCTTATCCTCCAAAACCAAGGGTAAACCCGGCCACGAGAGGGTATGGCACCAGGTTGAAGGTCAATTGCGCAATCATACAGCTGGTGTGGAGGCAAACTACCGGCTTGACCTTTGTCAAAGACGTTGCTAAAATCGCAGTACTCCTCTGGCAGGGAGGAGAGTGAAGAGGTGCACAGGACCTTGGCTACCTTCTGGAAGCATGTCTTACTGCATTGTGGCGACCAGGAGAGAACCTCAGCATGGAGCTATTTAAAAGAGGGGTTGTGCCTCTGTAACCAAGAATAACCAATAACCAGTGGAAACTTAGGTGAGGAAATAACTTGGAATTGGATTATCTCATGGTGAAGAGCCCCTATGGCCATGGACAACGGAACCGTCTCATGAGTCACATGGGCAGGCTATAGAGGTCTCCCATCAAGAGCCTCTATGGCAAGTGGAGTGTCATGCAGCTGCAGCGGAATCGAGTGCTTCGATACAAAGGCAGCATCAATGAACAGGCCTGCAGCCCCAGAGACGATTAGAGCCTGTATCTCGACGGGCGACCCAGCTAAGGTCTGTCCGTGACAGGACCTCAAGGTTCGGGTGTTCCCTGGACGGGTAGGACAAGACTTCAAAAAGTGACCTGCCTGGCCACAATAAAGGCAAAATCTCTCCCTCCTCCTAAAGGTTCTCTTATCCGCAGAGAGACACGTGAATCTCAAGTGCATGGGTTCATCTTCACTGACCGACTCAGTACCAGGAGGCATGGGAGGTGAGGGAGGCACGGGTGGGGCTGCAAAGCTAGGAGGCAACCATGCTGCAAGCACCCCCTAAAAGAGAGTCTTTCTCTGAGTTTGGAGTCAATGAGCATGGCAAACGTGATCAACTTCTCCAGCTCAGTGGGTATATCTCGGGCTGCTATCTCATCCTTGATGGCATCTGAGAGACCATGAGAAAAAGCAGCCATGAGGGCCTCATTGATCAAAGCAACCTCTGCTGCAAGAGTGCGGAATTGAATGGCATAGTCGGCAACAGTTCTCGCAATCTGTACGATGGACATGAGGCACTTGGCAGCAGAAGTAGAGCGTACGGGAACGTCAAATACCCTTTTAAACAAAGCCACAAGCTAAGGGTAGATCAAGATGACAGGTTTTTGCATCTCCCATAGAGGGTTTGCCCAGGCCAAGGCTCTTTCTGAAAGCGAAGATGTCACGAAACCTACTTTGCTTCTGTCCGTGAGAAATGCCTGGGGCAGCATCTTAATGTATATCTCAACCTGGTTGAGAATCCCTCTGCATTGGGCTGGATCACCCCCAAATCGCTGGGGAAGCAGAGCAAAACCAGACATACCTCTTATAGAGGTAATTCTCGAGGCGGGTGCCTGCACAGAGACTGGCACAGCAGCAGGGATGGCCTGCAACTCAGGTTGTACCGGAGAAGCCACAGTGGGAAATTCCAGGTGAGCCGTGCGACTTAGGAGCGTTTGTAATGCCATGGCAAACTGATCCATGCGGTGATCTTGCTCATCCAATCTGGAAAAAATATTACCAACAAGTGGATTGACTGTATCTTCTGAATTCATGGCCTTCGCCTACTGTCAGAAACCATGAAATTAGACCGAGACAGAAGTGCAGTTAAATCACACTTGTTTAATAATAAAAGTAAATAGAACAAACATAGTCAAAACATAGCCAGAGTTCAGGAACCGGAACGGATAGTCAGACAAGCCAAACGTCAGGGAGCCGGAGATGAGCGCAGTAAAACAGCAAGCAGGATCTGGAGCCAGAAGGGATGTCAGCCAAGCAAGTCTTATAACAGGAATGCAGGAGAGCGTCTCTGTGATGTTGACTAAGGCGAAGGCAGAGCTCTTCTGGACTGGATGGCTTAAGTAGGCAGGGCTGACAAGCAGGATATCAGCAACAGCTGAGTAACTGTGGAGAGATAGGAGCTGGTAATTAGCCTACAGCTGAGCGACCAGCTCAGAGAAGGAAGGGCTTGACCCAGCCCTGACAGTATCTTCCTCAAGCGTCACCCCCATTTCCCAGCTGGGTCCCTGGCTTGGCACTCACAGATACTCCTCAAGCTTCACCCCTGGTGACCCGCTAGGTCCCTGGCTTGGCACTCACTGATGCTCCTCAAGCGTCAGCTCTGCTGCCCAGCTGGGTCCCTGGATTGGCACTTGCTGAAGTTTTCCCACTTCTTCACCGTCCCCGGCTGGTAAGAAGACTGCTCTGGTACTGGCTCCAGCTTACTCACAATGGTCTCCGGTAACAAGGTGGATGGTCCCTTAGTGGCGACAGCTTCCCCTCTACCTCCGACCTCAACCGGTTCCCCGTCCGGCTGAACCGTTACTCTCAGTTGGACTCCAATCCTGCAGTCCCAACCCTGCGCTGCTTCTGGATAGGCCCTCAGATAGCCTAGCAGCCAGATGTCCCCGGAATAAGCTTCAGGCTTCCTGCCTAGCAGCCCGGGGCAGCATAACACACATCTACCCAGACAGCCATCCAGGTGGCACAGAACCCCGATCACCTGACTCCACCCAAATAAATAGGCTCTCCCAGCAGGCCAAGGGACTAAAGAAACCTCCCCCAATTGGCTGAGACACCCCATCAATTCATAACCTAACCTTGCTAAGCAGGGCTGGTACAGGGATTTTTGACACCCTAGGCAAAAACCTAATTTTGCCGCCCCCATTGGCCCCACCCCTGACTCCACCCCCTTTGCCCTGCCCATGTGACAGAAGGCACCGCCATACAGGAAGCATCGGCTCTGCTTCTTCTAGCGCTGGCTCCAGTGCTTCGCTGCACCTCTGATTACATTACCGGTCGGACTGAGTTAGTTACATGCTGCAGCCTGCAGAGCATGCAGACGCAGAGGGAAACCAGCAGCTGGGCGCCCCTAGGCAGTAGTGCACCCTAGGCGGCTGCCTAGTTTGCCTAGTGGTAGCACCGGCCCTGTTGCTAAGCCCTTGTCGATCTAATGTCACCAGCATAACGCCACCTAGCAACAGAAGAGAGAAGGTGCAGCAAGTCCAGAACTAGAGAGGAATCAGTGGATCTACTAACAATTAACCAGGGCAACTAATGCCTAGCAAACTAAATTTACTCAGCAACCCTGCCTAAACACCAGTGTGCTACAAAGTTAACACTCAGCAAGCCCTACGGGGACAGTGCTACATTATAAATAGGACTAGGTAAAAATATTTGCCACATACACTAAATAAAGCAGAAAGTATAATAATAAAGCACTTACGTTGATCTGATGGTAAGTTACTTGTTTTAAATCCTGTTCCCAGTTCTGGAGGGGGGCCAAAGGGTGGCATGCCTACTTGAGGTCTTTGGCAATAGGCACGCCTATCAATACCCTGAACGTTGCATGGAGTTGGTGTTGCAAATCCTTGATTTTGACCACTAAAAAAAATTGTTAAAAATTCACTAAATCAAAATGTTTAATTCAAATATATATAAAATTTAGTAAAGTAAATCAGGAGTTGCTGCAAGCGGCGTTTCTGCAGCATTTGTAGGGACAGAAAAGCAGGTAGCAATATCACTGCAAATTCGGATTTGTACATAATGATGCACTTAGAAATGTCTTTACAAACATTCTTAAAGTGGTTGTAAACCTCAGACATGAAATATGAGCAAAGCATATCTCTCTATAATGTGTGCTTGTCTCAATTAAAAGCACTAAGTCTCATTTCTGTCTGTTGTTTCGTTCCTCTGCTATCAGCATGAGTCACCTCTGACAAGTTTTCCTGACATCAAGAGAAAAAAGGTGACAAGGGAGGGACCTCCAGCCGATTGACATCCTCAGCTCTGTTTCTGTGAGCTGTGTGAATGAGGGGTGTGTCACTTCCCTCCAATAAGCTTTAAGAGCTCTTCTCACTGAGCTCTGCAGAGTTTAATTTCAGTTCTCCGCCACCTTTTTTTCTGAACTCTTAGAAAAGCTGTATACATTCTTTACTTTGAATGGCTGTAGAGAAAAGAAGACTGCAGAGAAACAGGAACAACGTATGTGGGAGGATTTGTTTCATCACCTGAGGCCAGTTATTTCACTGGGTATATGTAAGAGTTTACAACCACTTTAAAGCTGATCTGCAGCCTGACCAATCAAGTTATAGTTCTTGTTGCCAATGATGCTGTAAAAATCACTAAAGTCTGTGACAGGTGGGGGGGGGGGGGGGGGGGGCACTGGTAGATTCGGCTGCTTCTCCTGCTCCTCATTGATAAGAATGACTGCAGTGCCACTTCTGTCAGACCCTCTCCTCCCTCCAATATCAGCCTGCTGTGGGCAAAAAATAACCACCAATGAGACTGAGAACACACCTCAGTCTCAGCGCTGGGCTGCTGGGGAGTGAGGGCAGACTACCCCTTTTTTTTTCTTCCCTTGTCATGTGACATATCACATGACTTGGATGGGAAGAAGGAGAAGCTGCCTGAGTGAGAGGGTGGGGGGAGTAAGCAGTTGAGTAATAATTTGTTAAATTGTAAATAATAAACAGTACAAATAACAGTACAAATGGTTACTAGCTACTGTATGTCGTACATACCACCAGTTTGGTTGCAGCTGTGGTTGGCATACAAGAGGGTGTTGCATGGGAAAGCGGATACATGGTCCATACTGTTGCAGTCGTGGATCTGAAATAGTAATGTGAAAAAAATGACATATTTGTGTTTTTACCAAACACAACAGTGAGAATAGAAAGCTGTTCAATAGATTATAACATGGAGAGCTGCTAGTTACAAATGGATACATTTCTTCCCATTTTCACTTTGATATATTAGATTCAATCAAAAAGACTGCAATTTCACTGGGAGAGTCTGGATTTTTCAGTTGTCACTGTACCTCTAGGACCCATTCACACTTTTGTTTTTTAAAAATACCAGCAAATATGTTCCCATTCATAAATTAGTTAAATAAGGTAGAATGTTTTTTTGGTCTCTGAGAGACTCATAACACATTGGTATGCAATACTGCCCAATCAGACAATTGTAGCGCCAGTTGGCAGCTCCTTCAAGCCAACCGGCAGAACATTTCATTCAGGTGGTTGCACTGCTCATTGCTTCCTTTCCTGCTTTGCTGAGCACAAGGAGAAAGGTAAGCCAAGGAGGACATTTATTAGCTTGCTCTGAGGAAACCCGGGTGACGGGTGAAACGCGTCAGCATGACGCCATCACGCTCCCTAAAAGCATACAGGCTGGTCCACCCAGACGCTAAGGGATACCTCCGTGATTTCCACGAGTGCCAACAGAAAGCCCTGGATCTCTGTGACGGCCGTGCTGTCTGGGCTACAAATTTAAAAAGACTTCCTTATTCCACTTGGCAATGTATGGAACGGTGATATCCCGCATAGCTAAGGAAGTTACCCTGATGAGCTGACAGAGGACTTTACACAAAGAAGCTGCTCGCACATCCGTGCGGTGGTGGTGTTCACTGTCAGGAAAGCGGTGAGATCCTACCTTTTACACCTCCCGTCCGGGAGGGTTATATACACAATTTAACCGCCTTCTATCTACACACACACCAACCTGCCAATACCGATGTTTGTGAGTCTTCAGTAAGTCCCGTGCAATGATAGCTCAGACATAGGATCTTCCTTCCAGCATACCCTGACTGATTTAGTCCATAGACTAATGGGACGTACACACGGTCGGACTTTTCGACCGGACTGGTCTGACGGACGCCGACAGACCAAATCCGGCGAACAATCCGATCGTGTGTGGGCTTCACCGGCCTTCAGCGGACTTTTCCAGTCGCAAATCTGACGGACTTTAGATTTGGAACATGCTTCAAATCTTTACGTTGTAACTCCGCCAGACCCAGAAATCCGCTCGTTTGTATGCTAGTTCGACGGACAAAAACCGACGCTTGGGCAGCTTTTGGCTACTGGCTATCAACTTCCTTATTTTAGTCCGGTGTACGTCATCACGTACAAATCCGTCGGACTTTGGTGTGATCGTGTGTAGGCAAGTCCGGTCGTTAGAAAGTCCGTTGAAAGTCCGCCAAAAGTCCATTGAAAGTCTGCCGAAAGTCTGTCGGACAGGCTGTTGGACTTTTGTAGCTGAAAAGTCCGACTGTGTGTACAGGGCATTACAGTGAGCTCTGTGTTCAATGACTAATCATGAATGGCCAGTGCAATAAACCACTATATTGCAGTTGTTGATCTCTGACGGTTTATAATTCAGTGGAGAAAAAGGTATCAATAACCGTATGACCCCCCCCCCCCCTCTGAACCCCTCTTTTTCACTTAGTTCGTGATTTCTGAAGGACAAATACATTTCCTTTTAGATGATCCAGCAGTGACCATTACTTCTATCAGTCATTTAATGGGGGAATGTATGGAGGAATGTGTGGTGGCCATTAGCATGTGTAGACAACGTTGTCTATTTTAATGAATTGTTGGTGGTATTTCCTTGATGAATTTTGTTTGATCAGTGTTTAAGTGATTTGCATAATAAAACTTTATATTTTTTGCTAAATTGCCTGTTCCTCCTTGAAGAATTGCTTTCTTGGAATTGGTGCTTCAATTCCTGCCTTTTTTCTATATGCCCAATCAATTCAGAGGAACTCACCTGCAGT
The DNA here is from genome assembly GCF_042186555.1 of Aquarana catesbeiana. Lineage (NCBI taxonomy): Eukaryota > Metazoa > Chordata > Amphibia > Anura > Ranidae > Aquarana > Aquarana catesbeiana. The sequence continues at coordinate 373,290,370 of NC_133327.1, forward strand.
ACTACATTATTTAATCTGAGGTGTGTGCAAGGAGCTAACTATTAGCAGTCGCTGTGATCTTCAGCAACTTGCCTTTTGAATCTAATCTGCTTAGGTTGAGCCTATTAGTTCTTTTTTCTTCTTTTTTATCATTTTTGTGTCATTTATTAGCTACCGCTGCAGTCAGGGACTGGACCTGTTCCTAGCAAAAGGACTGGGACCCCACCAGGGGCGGCGCCCCCCTAATCAATGCGCCTGGCCCCTAATTTACATGCAGGGCGCTGGACACATGGTTCCAAAGGGGTTTTTTTTTTTTTTTTTTTTTAGAAGCAAGTGTGTAGTGCAGGGGTTTTTGCCACCTAAGTTACTATGTAAATATGTGATGTTCTTTAAATAAGAGTTTGGCTCCCTCTAGCGTCCATTCTACTTAATGTTATTAAGACTTTTGTTTGGTTTCATGATATAAAGCATTGTGGGAGATGTAGTGAAGGAGGAAGTGACTCATGTGCTAAAACTCAGTCTGTGAACTTCTTACCCACAATGCTCAATTCACCTACCCACAAGGCCAAGTCCCCGAACAGCCTGCTGGGTAAGGGACAGGCATGGCATGTTTCCGGCCTCTTGGGACGCCATTCAAAGCCTGCTTGCAGGGAAGTCTGTCTGTGGCGGAAAAGGTGCGGAGCGGAATCGTTTGGCCTCTGAGGAGCTCCAGAGCACAGTCTGCGGGACCAGCGTGCAGATGGACTGGAGGATCCAAGATTTCGAAAGGTTTCCTTCACTACAGTTACATCAGCCATCAGAAGGAGCAGCGCGGTGTGACAGTGCCAGCTCGGAACAGACTGAGACACGTAAGAGAAGAGCCTTGCAAGCATCTGGAGCTGTGTTGGTGAGCGGGCACTTGTCCAGATAAATACAGTGTACTGTTGCTAAACTAGTTCCAGACTGTTGCTGGGATCTGTAGTACCACAGGAGTAGTTCATTCAGACATAGACTGTGTACAGTACAACTTCAGGGTTGTTTTCCCTGCACTGCAAAGTAATATTGAGTTGCAACCTTTATTAAAGAAGAAGCTCTACCAGTTTGTTCTCTGTGCAAACTTTCAGTTACCAGCACATCAGTTCTATTATTAATTTACTACCTACTGATTTCCTTACCTGGATTTACTTACACTGCAGTATAATCTAATTAAGCTAGCTGAAGAGGAAGAAGAAAAGAGACTTTGTCATTTCCTATACAGCATCACAACTTCAGGTTCACAGAGCTGAACAGTGTACTGCAATCTACGGGGAGCCCTTGAGTACATTATATGGACAAATGTATTGTTTCAGTGCTGCATTGTGTTTAATAATTTTCTGCAGGTTTGGTGTGTGCTCTGAGGTTGGAGTGGGAAGGTGCTCAATATCAGGGCTTTATCATATTAAGCATAAGTCCCACTCCTTGCCTGTCTTGCATATGCTTCTCAAGTGACCATTGAGTTTTGGTTTTCACATACACCTTGATTGTTATTACTTTCATCCTTTATATTGGAATGACCCCTGTGTCCAATGTGTTACGCAAATTTCTTTCAGTAAACTGTTTATGTGGTTAATTTACCATTTGTGTGAGACTCTATCTATTGCAATCAGCTGGTGGAGTGACGAAGACCAAGGTGACGGTAAATATACAGTACAGTGTGTTATTACTGTGTTTCTCTTTACCATTGGGTCTTACACTAACATTGCTATACAGTTGTGCCAAGGGGGTCGAGCCATTTTTTTGGGGGTTGATAGGCAGAGTGCAGGCCCAATCAATTATCAGCAGCTTCTTAGGGGGTCAGTGCTACACACGTGATTAGAGCCGGAGGCTCTAATTGGCTTAAAAAAAGGGTGGGCTCGGGGCATAAAACACTGCGCCCAGAGCCCATCCAGTTCTGTGACAATAGCGAATTAATATTTGCTATTGTCTTCCTGATTCTCCTCCCAGCCAATGTCGGCTCAGGAAACCACCGAGGAGGAGGAGGGAGGAGATGCAGGCAAATCGACGCCGCCGTGAAGCCGAGGAGAGGCAGGATGTAGTCACCGCCTGCCGCCCAGGGGAAGCTGGATTGCCCCCCTCCCAAAAAAATATACCACCAGCTGCCACTGGACCCAAACTTGGACTTGGAGAGTGGCAGGGATTCATGGAGAGTGTTGGTTTTTGACCCAAAAGTGCTACTGTAAGCCCAGGAGCGTGCTGTGCTACTGTGCCTGGTTGCTGTAATAATAAAAAAGTGATACTGTGTGCTGTTAGAGTTGCTGGGCTAGTGCTCCAGGGTTGCTCTGGAGCAGTGTTTCTCAACCCTTTTTCAGTCAAGACACCCTTTAAAAATCTTGAGGCACCCTTTAAAAATTATGGAAAGTCTCGAGGCACCCAATTCTAAAATGTAAAAACAATTCTAAAAGTTTTTACATAATGCAGCAACATCCACACACATAGGACGCCCAATGGTAGAGGTGATTTATTCTTCCAAAGCAAATACGCTTTTGCAAACTGATACTGACTATTCCAATGTTTCTCTTCTCTCTCAGTTTTTCTCCATCACTCAGCTAATGTGACCCCAACACTGATGGAGAGGGGCAGGGGAGGATCAAACAAGTATGCTATGCAGGCGACTGACATACTCCTTATCAGCTGATGACGCCATTAGTCGTTAGGATGCTGGCAGCTAGAAGGTTGTAATGGTGGACAATGAAAACCTGTGGCTTTGTGTAATTAAAAGGCAAGCTTTATCCACATGCTGGTTTTTATACAATTTTTGGGCAATTTCTAGGCATTTTGCCAAGGCATCCCCGAGGAAACCTTAAGGCACCCCAGGATGCGTGTATGGGCAGACTGGTTGTACAGAAGTCAATCTACTGATCAACTTCTGTACAAACAGCCTGTTGGAAAATTTCTGCATTATTAGAACTGCCGGCTATAGCAGGAGGGATTCCCCCATCCACCTTGAATCCACTTAGAATCTCCCTGTAGATTACAAAGCTCTCCACTATAAGTGAGTGGAAGTCTTGTATTCATTCAAAAACTGCATGATAATGATGGAAGATAAGGGGGAAAAAAAGGGGCAGCATGGTGGCTGAACATTACCTTGCTGCAACCATGAGCTTGTTGTAGATTACTTTAACAGGGCTCTGAACTTGGACCCCCCTTCCTCCCACTTCTCTTCTTGCACATGTTGGTTCTTGGGCTCTCCTGTTCCTCTGAAGAGGCCAGGACCACGGTAATCAACTTAAACTTGGAGAGCAGAAGGATATTTGGGAACATCTATTCCATGACCCCCCCCCCCGGGACCAATGAACACGGAAATAATGTGTATTATGTCACTACTGGGTTCAGAGTTGTCATTCCCTGTCTATTGTAGCTGGAATATCAGCTAAGGGCCAAGCATGATTTGTATTTGATTTGATGCAGTGAAGGGCAGATTAGACATTAGGGGTCTAATAGACCCCCGATGTCTCCATAAAGAAGACCTGTCACCTGCTCAATGCATGTTAACCACTAAAAAACTTCACGGCTTCTTCTATAAACTCTACACATCCTTCACTTAAAACCTCTGTTTACATCCTCCTTCATAAACACCTGGGTAAGTAGATTTAATTAAGTACAAAAAGAAGTAGCAGTCTGTAGCAATAAGCTTCCCAGAAGGCATTGCTGCCACTTTTACTGTCTGAGGCCCTAAGAAGTGAGCAAACTGTCACAGAGGACGGTAGCTCTCTCAGTGCTCTGGCGAATTTCACTTGCTTCTAGAGATCCTTATACAGAAGGAAGTCACATGAGAAGGAGAGGAAAACCTCTAGGTCACAACTGTAGATCCTCTAGCTTAAGCTTGTACTGGATCAGTTTTGGTAGCAAAACCTTGATAAAGGTTTTTGATGTAACGTAATGTAAGTAAAACAGCCTAATTCATAATTCTGTTTTAAATCGCTATGAAGCAAAATACTAGAAGCATAAATCAGTTCCATTAATATTAGCTGTCTTTGGTTGACCATGGTGAATGAAATATAGAAGGCATTGGAGGGGGAATATACTTTAGTTTTCCTCACCACAACATTAAGACTTACCTTGAGGAATTTGCTCTTCAGGAGTGAGAAATGACCTAAGCGTTCGAGGTCCATCTATGGATTCCCTGTCCAATATTTCTGCATCTCTTTTAAGGTATGGAAGCTGGGGCTGGGGAATATCACTGGGAGATGGACTTGACCCTCCTTCCGCCCCTCTGAAGCTAAGCTCGGAATTGTGTCTGGAGTGTCGTGGCCCCATATTGTGATGCATAGACTCATCATCCTCCTCTGGTATACTCCTGTTCATCATAACTCTCTGTGCAAAATAATAAGAAGACATTAGTGTTAAGTACTGCATAACCAAGACCCAGGGCCAGGTTGAAATGTATTGTGGTCTTAAAGCAGATCTATACTCTCTCAGCCAACATTAAATATTTTTTAATCCTTATGCTGCTTGCATTAGTAACTAGATAGGAATCTATATTATATTTATTTGTTTTAAAAGAGAAGTAAAGGAATATTTTTTTTGCACATTCATACTTACTTAGGTGGATGCAGCATGGGTCCAATGCTGCATCTGTCCCCCAGCGCCTCTGCACTGAGACCGAGCGATCGATTTTCAGTTTTCAGAGCTCCCCGAGCAGAGTGCTGCTGTCAGTCACAGCTCTCTGCTCTTCTCCCTCCTCGCACATTGGAGCGCTGGGCTGTGGAGGGGGCGAAGTGGCCATCTCAGGCTTTCATCAGCTCGCTGAGGGGCTGAGCCGGGTGTCAGTCCAGGCACCTGGTGGGTCCAGATTCCGTGGTTGGGATGACGCAGTGCCTGGACTGACATTGGTGACGTCAGCAGAGAGTGGAAACGGGTCACAGCAGTGCAAAACGAATTGCACTCCTGTGATCCATAGAAGTACAGCCAAACGAGCTTTGGCTATACTTCTCCTTTAAACTTTTTTTTACATTTCTTCAGTTGCTTTCTGGTTGCTGACCTGGGCCAAAATTATGTCTTCAGGGACAGTTTTTTCTTTCATCTCAAGGTGGGGAGGAGGAGCTTTCTCAGCTAAGCACACCCTCCTGCCTGCACAGCTGAGCTATAGGCAGATGGATTCCAGGAAGTAAATGCTACATGAATCATCTGTCCTTAGATCAGTGTTTCTCAACCTTTTTTTTAATTAAGGCACCCTTTAAAATTATAGACAATCTCAAGGCACCCTCTAAAATTATGGACAGTTTCGAGGCACCACATTCTAAATAATAGTTTTACATAATACATCGACACCATCACCATGGAGGTGATTTATTCTCTCAAATCCAATACACTTTTGCACATTTGTACTGACTAGTATTTCAATGTTTCTCTTCTCCCTAAGTTTTTCTCCATCACTCAGCTAATGTGACCCCAGCACTGACAGAGAGGGGCAGGGGAGGGTCATTGGTTGTTAGGATGCTGGCAGCTAGAAGGTCTTAATGGCGCACAATGAAAACCTGTGGCTTTAGGTAACTAAAAGGCAGGCTTCATCCATCTGCTGACTTGTATACAAGTTTGGGGCAATTTTTAGGGCACTTTGCCAAGGCACCCCTGAAAAAACCTCAAGGCACCCCAGGGTGCCTGGACACCCTGGTTGAAAAAAGGCTCCTCTAGATTGTCATGTCTGGAAATGCTAGGAGATAGCTTTTAAAGAGATTTCTCAATAAAATAAAGCATGGAGGCATGGATAGATGGGTAAGTTTGCTTTGAATATTAGAAATGAATTACCGGTATATAGCATTTCAGTTTGTGGGGCTCAGGTACAGTTATGTTTCACTTTAACACTGTAATCTGGTTTAATGGTGCCCTGCCCATGTGCACCTTTTGCTTTTTCAAACATATCAGAGAGGCTGCAATTGTTTTTATTTTAATAGTGGACCTATTGTTGTGACCTTCCTTTATGGATTAAAGAAAAATAAAGTTCTATCTGAATATCCTTGGGACATCCTTGAGACATGAATCACACGTTCCTGCTGGAGTTGGCTTGGCATGCTAACAGAAACAGGTAAGCTATGGTGTTATCTGTGTGTACGTTACACCTTTTGGAGTTGAATACAACTGAGTGGCACATTCTCAGTTCAGCAGGATCAAGGTGGGTTGGTCTCTTCAGTTTTCTCTAAGTATGTTGTGGACCAACCATATTTACTCAGCTAATATACTATTCCTATTTTCAGTAACCTACTTAGAGTAAATGAGTGCACACATTTAATTGATATATAATTGCTTAAACATTAATAGGACTAGTGATAAGTGAATCTGTCCAAGTTCGGGAGTTCAGAGTATTCTGTTAGATATTTGACAGATTCAAACCTTGGGGTGCCTTGCATTGAAGTTTATATGTGGGTGAATCTTGAAAGAAAACTCTGGTCATTTGTAGATAGTATAGAAAAAAGGGCATGGGAAACCATGTTCTGCCATGGGGGATCGATGTCAATGTAAAAAACAACTTAGTGTCGAGAGGGTCTTGTTTTTACTTTGAGGGTGATATGGAAAATACACGCATCCTGTCAATTACAGGTTTGGGGAATGATGTCTGAAAGATGTATTTGGTGTTATGGAAAAGCATTATTTTTTTCTTTGCTTTGCTTTTTTTTAGATAGTTTTGGAAGACAAATGTGTATTCATCAGGTGGTACGAAGCCTATATTGACTGGCAAAAGTAGTAGCCTCAACAAACCTAAATGTAGAATATGAGGCCACAGAATGGTGTGGCTAAAGCCCTTAACTGTAGCTTGGTAAAAAAAAATGACTAGTGAGAGGGTATGTTCAAGATTGCCAAAGCAGTGTAACATGGAAGCTCTTTTGTTTACTTGTAATTAGCCCCCCCCCCCCTGCAATAAACCCTTAGTCCAAAAGGCTATTCCTGAACCCTCTGAACAACTGAGGGTATGCCAAGAGCTAGGCACTCCCTCAGCAGCAGCCATTCGAGAACCCCTGACTGACCCACATACTGGCAGGAGAAGACACACTTTTATGCAATGAAGCAAACAGACCCACCGGAATGTGACATTGAGCTCACCCAGACCTGCAAAGCATCATTCAGTGTCTCATCTTGCCAGTCCACTCTCACAGCCAAGATCAACTACCTTCAGTCGGACATAAGAATTATTCGTAACCAAAGTAAAAATCCTTGAATAGATAGTTGAGTGCTCCAAGAACAAGAATCAGAGAAACAACCTTGTTATACTGGGTCTCCCAGTAGGTATGCAGAACCATGACCTTACTGCCATTGTGTAAATTCAGCTACCTGGTGTACTTGCTGATGCCGCCTTCTCCAACTTCTTTGCATTAGAGAGGACACACCACACACCCACCCAGTGCTCCCCCCAGCTTCCCACCTCACACCTTTATTTTTAGTTTCCTACTATACATACAGAAGAGCATACTTACCCAAAATAGATGTAGTATAATATACTAGGTGTCCATGAAAGAAAAAAGGGTCAATGACTTTTAAAAATAGCCTGCCGGCCCATGGGAGGGCAACCAACAGGTTAAAGTATCAAGTCGAGGTAACCTATATCAACCAAAAAGAAGGAAAGGTATTAGCTAGCAAGAGGGCCTCTTGCTTGCTAGCTAATTTTTTTCCTTCTTTTTGGTTGATATAGTTTACCTGGCCTTGATACTTTAACTTGATGGTTGTCCTCCCATGTACCGGCACACTATTTTTTTGAGATCATTGACCCTATTCCTTTCATGGACACCTAGTATATTATACTACATCCAATTTGGGTAAGTATGCTTGTTTCTTCCCAAAGGGATGAATTGATATACAGTAAAACCTTCGGTCCAAAGCACTTGTATATCAAAGCATTTTTTTTACAGGGTATAAAAGAGAAGAGAGGCACCTCTAAGTGTAGCAATAAGTTGCTAAATGTTGTATCTTCATTAAATGTAACCATATTGCTACACTTTGAGGCTCCTCTCTTCTTTTTTATACTCCAGTTGTGACATGACGCTACTCATGACTACTCAAGACATTGCTTGTATAGCAAGGCAAAATTTATTAAAACATTTGCTTGTCTTGCAAAACGCTCTCAAACCAAGTTACTCTCAAACCAAGGTTTTACTGTATAATATTAAATACATAAACGATTTTTTCATGTGGGTAGGTATAGCCATATAATTACCAATTTAACATATTATATTTTGTATACAGTAGCATGAAGTAGGATCTAGTTAAATGTTAGGAAGATGGAAGGGGACCATCCTGTGGAAAAAGAATGCTCCCTGCTTTAGCATGGGATGATAAAGTAGCATACTAATGATGGGCCTCCCAAGATGTTTTAAGTAGATATGGACTGATGATCTTTTGACTTTAAGATCAAGGCATCTTAACTTGCCAGTATTGGGCAAGTTAATTTGTAAGCTGCTTTTTAAAAGGATTAAACCCCTGTTTATCACCCTACATAAAAAAAATCTGCTACACAAATCCCAGAGTATATTTGAGCAAATTAGGAACTTTGGCATAGTTGTCCAAAGAGCAATTTTCCTTGTAAAGCAATCCTGAGAATGTTTGAGTCTAGGGGTAACCCACCACCCAAACTAACCTGCATGCTGTGCCAATTGAATCAACAAATATATACTGTACAGTACATCCACGGCCACCTACACCTCTACAGACCTGGACACTTTCCTTAAGGGTGTAGAGCCACCTCACCTGACCCCTTCCCAGTCAGCTGCACTGAGGCTCTCTCTCTAGCTCACTCTAACACTTTTACCCAAGTTATTACATCCCTTGATACGAAAAAGGCACTTAATTCAATGGAATGGCAGTACCTTTTGGCAACACTATTAAACTTGGATTTGTTCACAAGTTTATCTCCTGGGTCAAACTCCTATACTCTGGCCCAACCGCTAAAAGGAACCCCTACAATGCCCTCTTGTACCCCTTTTACCTTTCAGTGGGGTACAAGAAAAGGAGATCCCTCCCTGCCCTGACTATAATTCCTAGTGGCCTTGATACAAAACTCAAAATTTAAAGGTCTAATGATAGGCTCCCCAAAAGAAAAATATAATTATATATGTATATATATATATATATATATATATATATATATATATATATATATATATATATATATTTGTCATGTTTAACAGTATCATTGAAAGTGAAAGTAAAAGAAAATCCCAAATTTTATGCTGTCCATAGAAAAGCAATAGAGGGGAAATCTTCCAATGGGAATCACCTCTGTGGTTTTTATTTTTTGCTAAACAAACTAAAAAAGACCAACATTTTTGAGAAAAAGTTTTTCTTTGTTTTTGGGGGCACTGATGAGCACTGATGAGGAGGCACTGATCTATAGAATTGATGGGTATTGATAGGCGGCACTGATGGGCACTGATAGGCTACATGGATATGCAGCGCTGATGGGCACTGATAGGCGGCACTGGTGGGCACTGATAGGTGGCACTGATGGGCACTAATAGGTAGCACTGATAGGCGGCACTGATGGGCACTAATAGATGGCACTGGATAGGCAGCACTGATGAGGAGCTACTGACAGGCATTACTGATTGGCATCTGAAGGGCACTGACAGGCATTACTGATAGGGCACTGATTTGCACTGATTGGCACATTTAATGGGCACTGATTGGCACTTTGATGGGCACCTCTCATACGGGCTGTGCTGATAATCAATGTGCTGATTATTAGCACAGACCCCCCCTCCGATAGGGAGAGCCGCCGATCAGCTCTCCCTGTCAGCCCGAACCGAGGAAAGCTGTTTACTGGCACTTCCTGGTTCATGTTGTGACCAGCTGTGATTGGTGACATGCAGCACCAGCGATCGCCACGCTGAGCGCCCCCCCGCCCCGGGCACACGCCAGCATGTTTTCCTGCTGGACATCATATGATGCCCAGTCAGGATAACAGAACCACCACCCGACCAGTATTCTGCTATAAGCCAGATGGGAAGTGGTTAAACATGCCCTCCTGGCCACAGCCTCTAAAGCAAAGAGAGGAAGCTCCCGCAACATAAGAGGCTAGTCTCACCGGCACCATGTACCATCTAAGCAGTACCTTATAGTTTGCCTCTATGATGGAGGTGTTGATATAAGATTTGGAAGCCCAGCCCACTATTGCGTTCCATTCAGCTAAATCCAGTTCCATATTAATATCACAACTATTTATCTTTCCTGCAACCAGAAAATAAATTTGCATGATTCCCCCATCAGTACAAGCAGCGCTGACAAGGAATCCCTCCTGCTGAGCAATTGTCTGATTTTGGCAGGGGGGCGGGCGGGGGAAGCCATCCCGCCTGGAGAAGACAGTAATTATTGCTAGCAGCTATAGCAGCCACTAGTGATAATCGCAAGTGAATCCAGCAGGCTGGTTGTACCCAAGTTGATTGACTGATCAACTTGGTACATTCAGCCTGCCCACACACGGTTTGAATCTCAGCTGTTTCCTGACGAACATTTGAGCCATCTATGGCTGACCTAAAGCTCTGAAATATGATGTGTGTTTATCAACAGATCTGCACAAAGATTCAAAAGCAGTGAATCCAGACATATCAAATTTCCCCATTAAGGGGTTAACAAAGTGTGTTATCTGAGTATAACGAAAGAGTTCCACATATGGCATTTGGTAATGTTCACAAATAAATTGCAGAGATAAAACCTATCCCCCATTACACACATGTTCAATCTGTAGGAGCCCCTTATTAATCCACCAGAACGCAGAAGGTGTGAGGTTTGGGGTAAACAGGGGATTATGGAACAAGAGGGCCAGAGGACTATATGAGAATTTGAGGCGATAAGATGCACACAGCCTATCCCATAGATTCAATGAAAATTATAACATAGTGTGGAGGGGGGGTCATTCCTTGGCAGGTAAACACATTAAATGACTAATAGGTCTCAGGCAATAAGGCATAGATTCCAGGAACATCCAGGGTAAAAAGAGTTGTTGGGTGTGATACCAAACTAGGGGCGCTAATTGTGTGGCTTGGAAATATTTAACAAAGTCAGGAGGTCGACCTCTAGGAGATGGTTCCCGGAGACTTGATTAACTGGCTGTTCCCCTGTGCACTTACAGTTTGTCTCTTTTTTACAGGGTCTTTCAGGGATTAGTCTCTATTCGCATTTAGTATAGTCACATAGGTAATCGTAAATCACTCCCTGCTGCTGGTGCAGTCTCTGCAGCACATGTATTGTGGAATTCTAGTAAGTGCCACATACCAATCTGTTGGCAAGCAGCTGGTTTTGCAAAGTACATCTTGGAATCCAGGGTATTTGGTCAAGGACCGCTGTACTATTAGGTTTAAGACATGGACCAGGGAAGGAAGTCCACATCATGGAGCGTAATTTTTTTAAGAGCACTGGCACGCTCTGGGCCACCCTCTCTCTCTTTGCTCAATCACTTTGTTTTTTGATTACAGAAGAGGGGAACACATGCGTGTCACTGTCATCTTCTACAAGGCTGAAATTATATGGTCAAACATTTCCACTGACTCCTCATAGCCAGTTTGCAGGAGTATGATGGGATTAGGAAGTAGAAAGAGGAGGAGGATAAAGAGGACAATGCAAAAAAATGACTTGAAAAATCTTCTTTCATGTTGACAGTGGTGCTTGTCTGCTGGCCATCTCTTTCCACAACTTCTTGGATATCCATGTATGCTTTGCAGCTTCTCCTCTGTTGTTTAATTTCAATTTCTATAGACTACAAATCCCATGGTATCTTGCTCCCTGCAAACAGTGATTCCTGTACTGACTCCACCTCCTCCTCTCAGCAACTCTGTAGTTCAGAAGGCAGGATCTCTGAAATGTGTGACACTGCAGTTTCTACTTACAGGGCATGGTGGTTCTTTGTTACAGAATGTAAAGAAATAAATGTGTTGGGACCTTCACAAAGTTGATTTACAAACTTCAAGATCGTTCAGAGTAGACTAGAAATAACTGACATACAATATGAAAATGAATATATGATTTTAAATTTTGACTGTAGATACTCTTTAAAAATAGGCCAATAAAAAAAAACTAAAAAAAAAAAAACACAAAAGAAACGCAAGCTCCAAAACACTGTCTCTGAAACAAAAGCCCACTTTTTTTACAGGAAGTCTTGAATAAAAAAAGCATTTTAAGCTAAAATAAATTCTCTGTCAATATAAGGCTTCATTCACATGGGCATTCTAATCTGTACATCCGTGTGAAGGACTTCACCCCATGTGAGATGCCCAGCAGTCACATGCAGGCAAGTAACTTATCTGAGAAGAGAACTGCATGATCTCCAAACGCACATCTGGCCAGACCAATGCAGGAATCAATAAACAGTATGTCTGCGTCCTGATCCATGTGTTGGTCCCACAGGGATGTACAATTGTTGATGCATTTGGAGAACTGTGCAGGTTGCTGCAGTTGCCCACGAGTAATTGATTTTAACACGTTGCCTGTACTTGTGCATTCCACGCTGGCAAAGACAGCCCTTCGTACAGGTGTATGAATGGGTACTTGAGTGTGAATGAGGCCTAAAAAAAACAAACCAATATACCTCCAAAATAAATAAAAACTGCGAATTATCAATCCCCCAATTGAAAAATTATAAGTAGAAGATCCATCATCAAATTCCTTAGTTAAATGGACAGAGGCACAACAGTTATACCGAACACTGTCCCTGAAGAAGGCGAAGAATAAAAGGTTCTTTCTAAAACAAGCCCATTATGAAGAACGAGAAAGTACAGGACACATGCTGGCCCTCCTGGCAAGGTCCCAAAATACCCTTATGCCTACCCCAATGTCTATTGGGACTTATGCTGGTAGGGTGACAGTGTGTCCAGTCGAAATAGTGGACAACTTCAAAGATTATTACTCTGATTTTTACAGGTCCAAGGTGGGAGAGATAGGCAGGGAAATGGGAGAATTCATTCAGGGATTAACTATCCCACATCTCTCGGATGAAGATAGGGCATTGTTGAAAACACTGATCACTATTGAAGAAGTACAAGAGGCGGTATTGCAGTCAGCTAACCATAAAACACCAAGGCCAGATGCACTACCAAATGAGCTTCATTGGGAATACAGGGAGATAATGCTGCCAGAGTTACTACAAAGTATTAAATGGGGCACTGGAGAAGGCAGGATTACAGTTGTCTATGACAGAGGCTATGATTATAATAATACCAAAAGAGGGGAAAGACCTAACTTAACCTGCATCATATAGACCAATCTCCCTGCTTTGTGCAGATGTTAAACTAATGGCAAAAGTGTTGGCCACTATATTGAGTAAAATAATCCATCCTGATCAATGTGGTTTTATCCCCGGTAGATCAACATCCTTAAATATAAGGAGATTGTTTTTCAATTTACAAATCCCACCGGAAGAGACTGGTTCAAAGATTGTGCTGTCCTTCGATGCTGTTAAAGTCTCTGACAGTTTTGGATGGCAGTATTTATGGTGGGTCCTGTATTTACAAAATGGGTGAAGCTATTGTATACTGGCCCAAGAATGAAAGTGAAAATTAATGAAAAATACTCTGAATAGTTTTCGCTAGCTCGGGGGACAAGACAGGGGTGTCCGTTGTCATCCCTGCTCTTTTGCCTGGCGGTGGAACCTCTGGCAATAGCTAATAGAACAGAGGGTAATATAAAAGATTTTAAAAGGGGGACAAATAAAGAAAATATTTTGCTATACAGTGGGGCAAAAAAGTATTTAGTCAGCCACCAATTGTGCAAGTTCTCCCACTTAAAAAGATGAGAGAGGACTGTAATTGTCATCATAGGTATACCTCAACTATGAGAGACAAAATGTGGAAAAAAATCCTGACAATCACATTGTCTGATTTTTTAAAGAATTTATTTGCAAATTATGGTGGAAAATAAGTATTTGGTCACTTACAAACAAGCAAGATTTCTGGCTCTCACAGACCTGTATCTTCTTCTTTAAGAGGCTCCTCTGTCCTCCACTCATTACCTGTATTAATGGCACCTGTTTGAACTTATTATCAGTATAAAAGACATCTGTCCACAACCTCAAACAGTCACACTCCAAACTCCACTATGGTGAAGACCAAAGAGCTGTTGAAGGACACCAGAAACAAAATTGTAGACCTGCACCAGGCTGGGAAGACTGAATCTGCAATAGGCAAGCAGCATGGTGTGAAGAAATCAACTGTGGGACTAATAATTAGAAAAAGGAAGACATACAAGACCACTGATAATCTCCCTCGATCTTGGGCTCCACGCAAGATCTCACCCCGTGGGGTTAAAATGATCACAAGAACGGTGAACAAAAATCCCAGAACCACACAGGGGAACCTAGTGAATGACCTGCAGAGAGATGGGACCAACGTAACAAAAGCTACCATCAGTAACACACTACGCCGCCAGGGACTCAGATCCTACAGTGCCAGACGTGTCCCCCTGCTTAAGCCAGTACATGTTCGGGCCGTCTGAGGTTTGCTAGAGAGCATTTGGATGATCCAGAAGAGGGCTGGGAGAATGTCATATAGTCAGATGAAACCAAAGTAGAACTGTTTGGTAGAAACACAACCCGTCCTATTTGGAGGAGAGAGAATGCTGAGTTGCAACCAAAGAACACCATACCTACTGTGAAGCATGGGGGTGGCAACATCATGCTTTGGGGCTTTTTCTCTGCAAGGGGGACAGGACGACTGATCCATGTACATGAAAGAATGAATGGGGCCATGTATCGTAAGATTTTGAGTGCAAACCTCCTCCCATCAGCAAGGGCATTGGAGATGAAACGTGGCTGGGTCTTTCAGCATGACAATGATCCCAAACACACTGCCCGGGCAACGAAGGAGTGGCTTCGTAAGAAGCATTTCAAGGTCCTGGAGTGGCCTTGGCAGTCTCCAGATCTCAACCCCATAGAAAACCTTTGGAGGGAGTTGAAAGTCTGTGTTGCCCAGCAACAGCCCCAAAACATCACTGCTCTAGAGGAGATCTGCATGGAGGAATGGGCCAACATACCAGCAACAGTGTGTGATAACCTTTTGAAGACTTACAGAAAACATTTGACCTCTGTCATTGCCAACAAAGGATATATAACAAAGTATTGAGATGAACTTTTGATATTGACAAAATACTTATTTTCCACCATAATTTGCAAATAAATTCTTTCCAAAGCAAACAATGTGATTGTCTGGATTTGTTTCCACATTTTGTCTCTCATAGTTGAGGTATACCTATGATGACATTTACAGGCCTCTCTCATCTTTTTAAGTGGAAGAACTTGCACAATTGGTGGCTGACTAAATACTTTTTTGCCCCACTGTATGTGGATGATATCCTTCTGTCTCTGGGAGATGCAAATCGTTCCCTGATAGCAGCAATGGATATCATAAATACATTTGGGTCATTCTCTGGGCTCTCCATCAACTGGGAGAAATCTGTTCTTCTACCAGTTGATGAAGTAGAGCAGGAGTTAATGGAGAACACTAGACAATTACAGGTAGTAGAAAGTTTCAAATATCTGGGAATAAATATAGCGGTAAATCCTAAACTGTATGTATTAAAGAATCTAGAACCCTTAATAAGGGCATTTAAAGTAAAATATGGGACATGGAACTGTCTCCCCCCTCTCAGTAGTGGGTCGATGCAGTTTGATTAAAATGATATGGTTGCCCCAACTTCTTTATATTTTGCACAATTTGCTAATATGGATTCCCGGAGTATGGTTTAAGAAATTTGAGGGCCTTTTTAGAGAATTGATTTGGAAAAAACAAGCTCGAGTCGATTTGCGAGTGCTGCAGCTGCCAAAAGATAGAGAAGGTTTGGCTTTCCCGCACCCTTGGAGCTACTTTTTGGCAGCTCAGCTACAACAGGTGGGGGGTTGTAACATTACTAGTGGTAATGTTACCACTAGTTACAACTCATGAGCGGTGTAACTAGCGACTTGTACCCCACATACATCTTTGATAGAAGCACCATAAGCAGACTCAAGGGGGGGAGGGGGGCAGTGCCCTTCGGCAAAGCTGTTGATGAAGGTTTGGACATTTGGCCAGCTCTCCCAGAGGTCTTTCCTCCTGGCAGTGGAATTTTCACTTTCAGTATTTTTTTTGGAAATTGTAACAGAATACAAAACCACCAGAGGTGGAAACAGTATACTTTGTATATAAGAAAGAAACATTTTTAGATAACAGAAAGTCATACAAGGATACACATCCCAGTCTCCAAAGTTCAGGTAGTCCATGAACATCATCAGATAACACAGGGGGAATAATTCAGACCTGGAACCATACCATTCAATAAAAGTGCCCCTTTAGCCATACCATAGAACCAACAACAGCAGTAAAGCTCAGTCTATACCATAGATTTCCAGTGTATGGCGAATAGGCTTGATGTCCAGCCTCAACAAAAAAAAAGAAAAGCAAAGAAAAGATTGAAAAAAAAAAAAGAAGAAATAGGAAAAGAAGAACAGAGTTACAGGTCCAGACTATAACAGAGGAGACACTCATCCCACCGCATATAAAGAACCATCAGGTTTAAAAGGTAATTTGGCCCAGGGTTCCCAGGTCAATTCAGATTTAGCAACCGTGTCATGAAGCACACTAGCGTTTTCATGCAACATGATCCACGTAATTTTTTTCTTTGCCTGTGCGAGAGAAATGGAGGGTTGCTTTGAGGCTTTAGCAATAGTCATTTTGGCCCCCAATAAGATAAAGAAAATCAAACGTTGAAGGTGATGAGGGACAACCTCCACCAGGCCATTGAGCAAAGCTATATGGGCCTCTAAAGAACAAACACCCCCATGACTCTACGCAACAAGGCAAAGACTCTGATTTAAAAACGACAAATCCGTGATCACTCCCACTATAGATGGTACATAGACCCTTGCAAACTGCACCTTCGAAAACACAGAGGAGACACAGAGGAGTACATTCTGGCTAACCTGGCTGGGGACTAGGTAACATCGTGTGAGTATTTTCAAATTGGCTTCCGCCAGAGCCAATTTCATAATACCAGTGTAAATCCTAGAAAGCACTTATGCCATAAGTCTAAATCCATATCCTCCCCAAAGTCCCGCTCCCAATCAAGCATATAGGAAAACTTAGGGGTATGCCCATTAGCAGCCCATAAATGAGGGAGATACCCCCTCTCTGGCCTGAGTCAACCACTGCGTACACCACTTTTCATTAGACATGTGCAATTCTTTTCGGTTGTAAATTCGAAAACATTTTTGGTTATTCGGAGATTCCAATGTATCCAAATCTCTGAATAACCAATAGTATCAATTTAGTAGAAAATTTGTTTAATTTAATTTCATTTATTCATTTTCTAACAAATTAGACATTTTTAGAATGATTCAAATTGTGTGTGAAGAGCTGGTTGTTAAGGAGCGGGCCGGGAAGTTGGCCGCCGTCTCCTTAACAACCGATGACTTATCAGCTGTCGCGGGCTTCCCCGCTGAGAGCTGAAATGTAAACAAAAGAATGCCAACAACAGAAAATTCAGAAAATGAAACATTGGGTCCCCCCAATCCATGTAAAAGGAATGGGGATGAGCAAACGCCCCCTTCTTCTGAACCATGCCAGTCCACATGCCCTCAACATGGGGGGGTGCTTTGGGGCAGGTGAAGTCAGCGGATGACCCCGCCCCCTTGTGACATCATCGACTGGGGCATGCTGGGTCGATGACGTCACAAGAGGGCGAAGTCACCCGCTGACATCATCGGATGACTCCATCCCTTAGTTATTTAACCACCCTTCTGGTATGATTATGTCAGATTTTTGCGACTCAAAGCGGCACAATTGTTTTGCATAGAAATTTGGCGTTTTATATTGTAGGCCTGTAACTCTTAGTAATAACACACTTAAATCTGTCCAAACAAGAGTCTAGTAGTTATCCCGGGTATGATAAAGTTTGAAACACGCAATCATGAATTATAATATAATAAATAACTATAAATAATAATAAAAAATAATAGTATAATCATAATAAAATGAATTTCCCCATGATTCACCATCGCTCAATTCTGCAAGTGTTCTAATTTACTATCACTGTTTTTTAGCTGGTCTAAAACCACTTATGATGTAAAGGGACACTTTTTGGTTGCCATGGACAATCTCAAGTTTCCAGGCAGAAAGAACAGTATATATAATATAAAACTGCATGTAGGCATTGGACAAAGCATTAGGGACAAAAGGGATGTGAAATGATTTCATACAATAATGTAATCTGTAAGATTACAGTGTACTGTATGTGTTATGAATTTTGTACTTTTTGAATTTGCCGCCGGGCTCCGTCTCCATGCATAGCGACGTTCACAGGGAATGGAGCCCGGCACACAGAGCATCGAGCGGAGTACACAGCCCGCAGACACAGCGGGGGGGGACATCGCAGGATCCTGGGGACAAGGTAAGTAACCTGCACCAGGACCCTGCTGTCAGGGCTGGGCTCAGCCCTTCCTTCTCTGAGCTGGTCGCTCAGCTGTCTGCTAATTGCCAGCTCCTATCTCTCTACAGTGACTCACCTGTTGATGATATCCTGCTCGTGAGTCATGCCTACTTCAGCCGTCCAGCCCAGATGATCTCTGCCTTTGCCTTGATCACATCTCTAGAGACGCTCACCTGTGTTCCTGTTAAAGACTTGGTTGGCTGACATTCATTCTGGCTCCAGATCCTGCTTACTGTTCTACTACACTCATCTCTGGCTCCCTGACATTTTGGCTTGTCTGACTATCCGTTCTGGTTCCTGAACTCTGGCTATGTTTTGACTACGTTTACTCTGTTTACACCTGCAATGTGCATGAAGCTTTATAAAAAGGGTGCCAGTTTATCCAAAAGCCCCTCTTTAGGGTGAATCTGCACAACAATTCACCAGGATCATGAATCTTGGAGCCAACAAATTTGCTTCTAACCCATGGTAGCAGCAAACCCAAACCCCATCCTTAACCACTTGACCACTGGGCACTTAAACCCCCTTAACAACCAGACCAATTTTCAGCTTTTGGTGCTCTCACACTTTGAATGACAATTACTCATGCAACACTGTACCCAAATTAAATTTTTGTCCTTTTTTCACACAAATAGAGCTTTCTTTTGGTGGTATTTAATCACCGCTGGGTTCTTTATTTTTTGCGCTATAAAAGAAAAAAGACCGAAATTTCTGTAAAAAAATGAATTTTTCTTTGTTTCTGTTATAAAATTTTGCAAATTAGTAATTTTTTCTTCATATATTTTGGCCAAAATTTATACCGCTACATATCTTTGGTAAAAAATAACCCAAATCGGTGTATATTATTTGGTCTTTGTGAAAGTTATAGAGTCCACAAGCTATGGTGCCAATCTCTGAAAATTGATCACACCTGAAGTACTGACGGCCTATCTCATTTCTTGAGACCCTAACATGCCAGAAAAGTACAAATACCCCCCAAATGACCCCTTTTTGGAAAGAAGACATTCCAAGGTATTTAGAAAGATGCATGATGAGTTTTTTGAAGTTGTCATTTTTTCCCACAATTCTTTGCAAAATCAAGATTTTTTTTTCTTTTTTTTTTTTTCACAAAATTGTCATATTAGCAGGTTATTTCTCACACACAGCATATACATATCACAAATTACACCCCAAAACACATTCTGCTATTACTCCCGAGTACGGTGATACCACATGTGTGAGACTTTTACACAGCGTGGCCACATACAGAGGCCCAACATGCACGGAGCACCTTCAGGTGTTCTAGAGCACCCAGGCCAATTCTGACATTTCTTTCCTACATGTAAAAATCATAATTTATTTGCTAGAAAATTACATAGAACCCCAAAACATTATATATGTTTTTTTAGCAAAGACCCTAGAGAATACAATGGCGGTCGTTGCAACTTTTATCTCGCACGGTATTTGCACAGCAATTTTTCGAACGCGTTTTTTTTTTTTTTAAATCTGTTTTGTGCTTTCAAAAAAAAAAAACAAGTTAGCTCAATGTTTTTGCATAATGTGAAAGATGAAGTTATGCCGAGTAAATAGATACCTAACATGTCACTCTTCAAGATTGCACACGCTCGTGGAATGGCGTCAAACTTCGCTACTTAAAAATCCCCATAGGAGATGCTTTAAAATGTTTTACTGGTTACATGTTGTGATTTACAGAGGAGGTCTACGGCCAAAATTATTGCTCTTGCTCTACCAATTGCAGTGATACCTCACTTGTGTGGTTTAAACACCATTTTCATATGTGGGCGGGACTTACGTATGCGTTCGCTTCTGCATGCGAGCACACGGGGACATGGGGGAAAAAATGTTTTTTTTTTAATTGTTCATTTTACTTTATTTATTTTAGTTTGATGCTTTTTTCCAAAAAATAAATTTTTTTGATTACTTTTATTCCTATTACAAGGAATGTAAACATCCCTTGTAATCGGAATATGGCATGACAGGTCCTCTTTATAGTGAGATATGGGGTCAATAAGACCCCACATCTCACCTCTAAGCTGGGAAGCCTGAAATAAAAAACAAACAAACCGATCCTGGCTTCGATCGTAGCGGTGAGTCGGTAGAAGCACCTGAGGGCGGCGGGAGGGGGGGGACATCCCCTCTCACCTCCTGTAAGAACGATCAAGCAGCGGAACAGCTGCTATGATTGTTCTCAGGGTGTAGGGAATCGCCGGCTGAAAAAGCTGATATCTGAATGATGCCTGTAGCTGCACCCATCATTCAGATATCCCCGCACAAAGTCAAGGACGTCGTATGACGGCCGGCGGGCGGGAAGTGGTTAAAACACATTTTTTTTAACACAAAGTTGTCCATTTATACAATATTTCTAACACATAGCATGTACATACCAAAAATCACACCCCAAAATAGATTCTCCTACTCCTCCTGACTCGAGTACGGCAATACCACATGTGTAAGACTTCCACAACCTGACCACATACAGAGGCCGAGTACAGCCGAGTATGGCAGAGTATGGCTGAGTATAGCCGAGCATGGCTGGGTATGGCTGAGCATGGCAAAATATGGCTGGGTATCACCAAGTATTGCAGAGTATGGCTGGGTATGGCAGAGTATGGCTGGGTATGGCTGGGTATGGCAGAGTATGGCTGGGTATGGCTGGGTATGGCGGGGTATTGCAGAGTATTGCAGGGTATTGCAGAGTATTGCGGGGTATTGCGGGGTATTGCAGAGTATTGCGGGGCATTGTAATGTATTGCAGGGCATTGCAGAGTATTGCGGGGTATTGCGGGGCATTGCAGAGTATTGCGGGGCATTGCAGAGTACTGCGAGGCATTGCAGAGTATTGCGGGGCATTGCAGAGTATTGCGGGGCATTGCAGAGTATTGCAGGGTATTGCAGAGTATTGCGGGGTATTGCAGAGTATTGCGGGGCATTGCAGAGTATTGCAGGGTATTGCAGGGTATTGCAGAGTATTGCGGGGTATTGCAGAGTATTGCGGGGCATTGCAGAGCATTGCAGGGTATTGCAGAGTATTGCACAGTGAATTGCAGAGTATTGCACAGGGAATTGCAGAGTATTGCAGGGTATTGCACAGGGAATTGCAGAGTATTGCAGGGTAGTGCTAGGTATTGCTGAGCATGGGGGGATGGCTGAGCATGGAGGGATGGATGGATGTGACTGCACATGTCACTGAGCAGCGCTGTGGGCACTACACATCCAGCCCACAGCGCTGCTCCCATCCCATCCCTCCCCCTCTGTACCGATCGATACAGAGAGGGGAGAGAGGAACCGGAGTCATTACATGACCCCGGTTTGTTTACATGTGATCGCTTTGTCATTTGACGGAGCGATCACATGGTAAACGGCCGCGATCAGCGGCCGTTTACTGTGATCTATGATGCGCTGGGTCCTCTGGACCCGGCAGTCACGGATGTTCCCGTGTGCGCGCCCCAGGGGGCGCGCGGGAGCATTTTTCTGGGATCACGTCATATGACGTGCTCCCAGAGTTATCCAACCGCCCTGCAGCCGTCATTTGGCTATGGGTCGGTTGGTAACTGGTTAAAGTATAACTAAAGGCAAAACTTTTTTTTTAGTTTTGGATAGAGTGGCGAGGGTTTAGAACACCTATCAGTTTTTATTGCTGTCTGTGCCACCTTTAGGAAGATTCACTCTCTCTTTTTGTCCTGTTTTCTATTATCACTGAAAGTGAAAGTAAAAGAAAATTCCAAATATTGGGTTGTCCCCAGAAAATTAATAGAGGGGAAACATTCCAATGGGGACACTAGTTCTAGTGACCTGGGGGTCCCCAAGGAATTCCCTTAATTTGCAGGGATTTCCTCTCACTTCCTGTTTGGCTATGGGACAGGAAGTGAAGGAAAATCTCTGCAATGGGACACAGATGGTGAAAAAAAAAAGATGAATTTTCATGAGAATGCTGTGATCATACCTAAAGGATGAGAGTGCTTTTATTTAAATTGCTGGGGATGATTTCCTGTATTCACCTGACCTTGGACATTACCTGTGGGCATGGGATACGAAGATGTCATGTACAGCCATGACCTGTAAGCAAACTGGTGTGTCTGCTCAGTTCTGACACTATTGTTACTAACTATATGTACAGATTTGGGGGCTTGATATAAATAACCATGTAAACACTTGAATACTTGATGACCAGGCCATTTTTTGCGATACGGCACTGTGTTATTTTAACTGACAATTGCGTGGTTGTGCGACGTTGTACCCCCAAAAAAATGTACGTCCTTTTTTTCCCACAAATAGAGTTTTCTTTTGGTGGTATTTGATCACCTCTACAGTTTTTATTTTTTGCACTATAAAAAAAAGACCTACAGTTTAAAAAAAAAAAAAAAAAAAACAATATTTACTTTCTGCTATAAAACCTATCCAATAAAATTAAAAAAAAAATCTAATTTACTCATAAATTTAGGCCAATTCGTATTCTGGTACATATTTTTGAAAAAAAAAAAAAAAACCCAATAAGCATATATTGACTGATTTGAGCAAAAGTTGTAGCGTCTACAAACTATGGAATATTTTTTTTTAATTATTTTTTTTACTAGTAATGGTGGAGATCAGCGACTTATAGCGGGACTGCATATTGCGGTGGACATTTTTACACTAACTGACACTTTTTGGGAATCAGAGACACTAATACAGTGATCAGTGCAAAAAATATTCACTGTCACTGTACTAATGACACTGACTGGGAAGGGGTTAATATCAGGGGTGATAAAAGGATTAAAGAGGTTGTAAACCCTCATGGTTTTTCACCTTAATGCATTCTATGCATTAAGGTAAGAAGTCTTTTTTAGTGCTGCAGCCCCCCCCAGCCACCCTGTTTTACTTACCTGGACGCTGTCATCCTCTGTCCGGGAAGGAGCACACCATCTGTAGCTGGTGTCTCGTGTCCCGATTGGATAGACTGATAGCAGCGCAGCCATTGGCTCCCAGTGCTGTCAATCAAATCTAATGACGCAGCGCCGGGGGGCGGGCCGATTCCTGCATTCTGTGTGAATGGACACCGATGCGGGACTCGGGAGTGGGCCCGTACGGGTGTCCACCAAGGAGAGCGTTTCTCCAACATGGACACTCGATGCGGGGAGGAGCCACCAGCGCCGCCGGGAGGACCCCAGAAGAGGTAGATCGGGGCCACTCTATGCAAAACAAACTGCACAGTGGAGGTAAGTATAACATGTTTGTTATTTTAAAAAAAACAAAAAAACGAGGGTTTACAACCCCTTTAACTGTGTGCCTAACTAGTGTTTTTCTAAACTGTGGGAGGTGCTTTTCCTAGAGGAAGACATAGATCCCAGTCCCTGCTTTGAAGGAACGCAGGATCCATGCCCTCCCTCATGTCAAAACGGCCATCTTCCTTTTTTACATTGCAGTTCTGTCTCTCTGGCTGATGATTGGCGGGTGACGGCGGACATCAAATCTTTGGTACCCGCGCTCGGCTCCCACTGTGTGTGATCACAGTGGAAGCGAGCCGCCGGTGCCGCGCTTGCGCGCCCCCTAACCAGGAGAGCCTGATCACGTATATATATATATATATATATATATATATATATATATATATATATATATATATATATATATATATATATATATATATATATGTGTGTGATCTGGTGCAGAGGTGCCGCCCTGTAGCAGTAAAACTGTTATAGAGCGGACCTTAAGTGGTTAATGTTTTGATGAAATTTAAAAACCTCTTTGTATGTAATGTTTGTAATATCATCTGTCCCTGGGGCAGCCATATTGGATCGTTACATATGCAGACTCTGATTCCTACTTTGCAGTTGTACACAATGGTTCTGTTTTACTCTGTGCTCCTTGCTGCTGTTTACATTATATTTTGTAATATCTGCACTCACAGCTTGTACACAATTAGAAAAAGTTCTGACCTGCTGTGTTCCCTTACTGAGGGATAGTTAGTAAATATGACGTCTGACAGGTTGAAGAATTGCTGCCTGAATTATAAGCCGCAAACCTCGTATTTCCCATCTTTCCCACATAAACTCAGCATACAAAGAGGATGTGATACTTTCAAACACAAATCAACTATTTACATGTAAAATATTTGAGTTTAAAGTACTAACCTGGGTAAGAACAATCTCTGAATTTAAAAAAGTGTTGAAATCTCAGGACTCAGAGTTGAGTGTACAACCAGGAAGAGGAACTGGTTTTCAATATCACGCACATTTTATGCAAATTCTCTCCTCCCTATGATGTAATACGTAGCTAGAATTACAGGCTGAAAAGCCAGATGAGTAAGTAAATAGTGAACGGGTAAACTTTCCTGGTTATTGAAAGCACAGAAATAGGTCATGTACACAGAATGTGATAGTAGCTTCCAGAGACATAACATTTTGGACAGTTAGTGCAGATGGCAAAAAAAAAAAAAAAATGAAAACAGAGCCATACAGAAAATGAAGATACGTACAGTATTGCTAAAGGCAACACTTTTTTTTTTTTAACCTTGAATGGTGTAGAGAGGGATTAGAACACCTGTAAGGTTTTTATTCCTGTCTGTGTCATTAGGGAGATTCACCTTCTCTATTTGTCCTGTTTACTAAAAAGATGCACAATAGTGATTAATTGTGTATGTGATTTCGCGCAAAAACTTCTGGGTGAATAACGCTGTTTCATAAAGATGCACAACTAATATAATTCCTCAAAGTGTAGAACCACAATAGATAAAAGTGTAAATATAAGTGAATGTCCTTCAATGATATAAAGAACATAAAAGAACATAAAAAAGGTGACTTCAGTGCTACTCAAATAGCATAAATAAAGTGTGACTATTAAGGTGAACATGCGTTGATAGGTGATCTGTTGACTTTTCGTGGCGTTGGATGCCCACTAGGGGCTCCCAGAACTCTCACCTCGATGACACAATAAAAGTGCCTGTGTACATCCTTTGGGTCTGTGCTCTTTCTGGTCCAGTCCTGTGCTGGCGTTCTGTTCCGGCTATCACTTGAGTCTGATCACCCCAATCTTACATATGGTGGAGGTTTGGATGTTGGGCAGAGTTGGAAGACTTCCAGATCCTCACATACCAAAAACGGTGAGTAGAAAGAAACTGTTTTGCAGCAATGCTGTGAGGAGCAGCTCATGTGAACCAGTGGAGTCTGCATGTGAAAGTCTGCTGCTTGCAAGTCTTAAAGATTCTTTCTCACTTCCTGTTTTGGCTATGAGACAGGAAGCAAAGGAAAATCTGATAGAGATGGCAACCCTCCCTTACTGTATCAAAAATTTAAAAAAAAAATTGCCTTTAGTTCTACTTTAAATATGAATCTTAAAGCTTCTGTGTGACAATCCAAAGGGTCCCAAATCCAGTTACTATGTAACACACAAGCTTCATCAAGTAGGGTAGGGTTTCAGTAACATAGGCAGTGCTGTTAATTCAGAAAGCTATAGACAGGATTAGTTTTGGCCAGGTGCTGACGGACAAGCTACATGCTGACAATGCTGATAGCCACACCGTGCTTTTTTAACCATGCATTTTGCTGTGTTTGTCAAGCATTTTGGTGCATGAAAAAATGCGTGTCTGCTAAGGTTACCATTGTTATTGAATGACACACGTGTTCCATGCGTGTCGTAAAAAAGTGCAAAAATGTGTGCACTCACAAAACACTCAGGTGTAAATGCAGCCAAACAGTTAAACAATTTGACAGTTTGTTACTATTAGAGAATCTATTGGTAAGACCTCTAAGCAGGGGCGTTGCTAGGGGGTGGCTATTGGGGCTATAGCCCCGAATCTGGGGCCCATAGCCCCGAGTCTCTTGCCGCAGGGTCCCTGCCTAAAAAGCAGGTCGTGGCCGTGGCTGCTGCGGAGGGCGGGCTGGCTGCATGAGACAGACAGAGGAGAGGAGAGAAGTGAGCGGGTGGACAAGTAGAAATGACATCTCTTTCCACCCGCTCCACATCAGCGCTCTTCACAGCCGGGCCTCTTCAATATGAGAGCAAGGTGCGGCAGGGAGCAGAGAGATGACATCATCTCTCACTGCCCGCCACACATCAGAGCTCTTCCGCCCTCACAGCGTGGTGGAGTGGAGGTCATGTGCTTTCTGTCATCGGTGGAGCTCCACTTTGCAGCCAGACCCCCTTGCTTCAATGTCGGGGGTGCGACAGGGAGCAGCGAAATAACATCATCTCTCACTGCCCGCCCCGCATCACCGTTCTCCTGTCCTCACTAAATGGACCAGTGCTGCCAGCCTGCCACCAATGCAGAGTCAATGCACCTTTGGTGGCACTGGCTGGCATGGCAAGTGACAATCCACATCAGTTGGCACATCTGGTAGTGGGTGACGTGGCAAGTGACAAACTGCAAATGGTGGCAGGAGATGTGGCAAGTGACAATCTGTAAATGGTGGCAGGTGATGTGACAATCTGCAAATGGTGGCGTGTGACGTGGCAAGTGACAATCCACATCTGCTGCCAGGTGAAAGTGGCAAGCGACAATCCCAATCTGGGGATAGGTGATGGTGGCAAGTGACACGCTGCATCTGGTGGCAGATGTGGCAAGTGACACGCCTACTGCTCCCATTGATTCTGCATTATGGTGAGTTGAATCACTTCATTATATATTAGAATGTAACCCCCCCCCCGTGGGCCTGCAAAAAAGGTTGGTGACCGCTGCTATGGGCTCTAGCCCCAGATCTTTTGCAAACCTAGCAACGCCCCTGCCTCTAAGCTTTAATTCCTGGGTCTGTACACTTTCAATGGCCATTTTGAGGTGCACTACTGTCCCAAGTCAACAGGAAAGGCAGCATTCACATCTGTGTGTTGTGGTAATATGCTTTTATATGCCCTTTTTTCAGCAAGTTGTTTGAATTATAGCATAGAGCAGCCCATTCACTTGAATAGGCTGCCCTATGGACGACAAATGTGCCATGCTCCTTTTCAGGCTTTGTGCACTGTGCATTTTGGCGTGTGGGAAAATGCATGTTTCCTAACTGCATTTGAGGTGCCATTAAAGCTATTGTGCACAACAAAATTAATAACAAATAGTTAATACTATTAAGAATGAATAAAAAATACTGTAGGACACTTACCTGTGCAGGGATCCAGCACCATCCTCACCGGGGCTAGTTCTTCACCAGCTTTGGGTTCCAAGCGCCGGCGTCCTAACTGTGCGCAGCTGGCTATGCTGCTTTCGGCTTCACTACCGGCTGCCCACTGCTGTGCTTTGTGACTGGTCCTGCAGTCTTCTTGGGCCTGTGACGTGTCTCAGAAGACTGCCGGGAGGGAGGGGGGAGGCAATCCGAGCAGAATAAGGTACTAAAACTAAAACTAGGTACTCGCTCCCCAGCCCCCTGAAAAATGACATGCCAAATATGGGAAAGGAGAAGGACTTAAAGCTGTTGTATACCCCTTTAGCACATTTTTACCTACAGGTAAACCTATAATAAGGCTTGCCTGTAGGTAAAATGAATATCTCCTAAACCTGTACCGTTTAGGAGATATTCTCCTTGCATGCAGCCGCTGACGTCAGCTGTGCATGCGCCGCGGAGGTCCGGCGTATCGTGCCGGAACGCAGGGCTCCCACGCACACACGCGGAAGTAAAGTCATCGCAGCTCCAACCACTCACAGTGCCAGAGCCGCGAAACCCAGAAGAACTGCCAAGGCAAAATGTCAGCTCCCTCGGCAGTGACCGGGAGACGGTGCTGGGGCTTCGTTCTAAGGTAAGTATTTCATAATAAGCTAGTATGCGGTGCATACTAGCTCATTGTGCCTTTGCCTTATAGTTTTTTTTAATTTATTTATTTTATTCTGGGTATACAACTGCTTTAAAGCATGTTTACTGGGAATAGATGTGAATAGAGCCTAACAGAGCTAGGAATGTTTCACGATGTATTATAGAATACATTTAGAATAGAATGTACTGCTCTTTTACAATTGTCATATGGTGTCAATTTCTAACAAGAAAACATGTCAAAAACTGGCTACAACAACTATACTTCTGTAACTCAGTAACTGTATCATATTTAAATATATATATATATATATATATATATATATATATATATATATATATATATATATATATATATATATATATATATATATATATATATATTATAAATGTGTTTTATTTAAATCACATGCAATGCATTTGTGGTCATAAAGTGCCACCCAGTGGCAGATATGGGTTACTGGAATTTGTTTCATATGAGAAATTTCAGGATGTCTTGCCCTGCAAAAAGGATGTATGACATAAACCATTAGAAATATAAGAAATATAAGCAATATGACATCTATCCAATCACACGAGGCTGAACACCAGGTCTCAGGCGTCTGTGTATTTCAGAGTTCCCCACTCTCCTGGGCTAGTTCGGTGCAACAAGAATCACTGGAATGCCCTTCATCTCATCCTGTGAAGCAGATGAGGGAGAAGTTGTAGAGAAGGAAAGACATAGATCAGGTTGAATTGATCCCATTTAGACACCAGATCATCCACTGTGAAGGCCCAAGAACATGGCAACAAACCCATCCAGTTTGTTGTTAATTCTGGACACCGAAAGATCCATGTCCAGTGCCCCACCTTTGACAAAGGACTTGAAATACCTCGAGGTGGAGAGCCTATTCCCCTGGATCCAGACACTGACGATTAAGAAAATCTGCCTAACAATTTTCCGTGCCTGGGATGTGGACAGCAGACAGAATGTGCACATACGTCCAAGTGAGAATCAGGTCCACTTTCATTTGCGGATACAACTTCTGGTGCCTCTCTGATGATTGATGTAAGCCACTGCTATGGCATTGTCCGACTGCATTCTAGTCGGGTGACCTCGCAGCTGAAAGGTCCAGTGCTGAAGAGATAACCACATTGCTGAGTTCCAGTGATTTTTTTTTAATGTACTTCTTTAAGGAAACACTGAACAGATGTTCTCTCTTGAAGGGCATGCACTTGAGGCGCTTCTTGCGTGGCAGTTCCACCAACCAGCATTTGAGCCAAAGGACCCTTTGTATATGGACAGAAGAGGCTCATCCTGGATATCTGGTGAAGTGCATCCAACAAGCCATTAATGTAGTAGCGTAGGGTTACAATTAAAGGCTTTAAAGGCTAAGTTCACTGTGACTGGTAAGGTCAGTCACAGTACAAGACTGGAAAAAGTCTTAGCAAATTAGGGCAATTTCAAGAGCCCATGTTGGAGACCTTAGTTTGAGTAGTCTCAGGCTGCTCTAATGCTAAACATGAGTACTGTATTAATAAGGTATCGATGGTATCCTTAAAGCTGAATTCCGGCTTTCTTTTCACTAGAACTGAATGGAATGATTAATCCCAGCCTATATCATACCTCTGTACCATGTTGCTCAGTTGTCTGCAGAGCCCTGATTTTCTGGGTTTAGTTGTGGCTTTGTATCATTTGACACTCTGTATATCCTGCTAATAGACTCTGTCCCTTCCCCAACCACTTCCTGCAGCAGCAAGAGTCTATAACACTCCCCTTTGTAGCCTTTAAGACTCTGCAAATAACTTCCTTCACAGCTGATGGTGGGTGGTATTAAATACATCCTAATTAGCATTCAATCCCGCCCAGTCACACCTACAGGAAGAGTCCAAAATGCCTAAGTTCCGCCTCACAGATCGCAGCATTATTCAAGAAGGAAACCCCTTCATACACAGCCTATTCTGAAGGCTAGCTATGCTGATGCTGCTGGGCAGGATTGAATGGATCACAATTAGAATTCAAACCTGCCCAGTTAAATATGGTGACCCGTATGAACAGGGAGAGTCCCACCCCTCAGACCCCATCCTTCCAGAGCCCAGATCTCTTTGAAGGGATTAATTTACATCTGAAGGAAACACCTTCACAATAACACTCACATAGCCCTTCCTCTGTATTCTTGCAGTAAGCCATTATTCTTTGGCAAGACAGGAATGACAAAGGAGGAGATATGGCACATTTACACCTTTCCCCACCCACATAAAGACCCAGAAACACCCACAGTAACCTTAGGACCCACCTACATCAACTCCCAGAACTGGTACAAGTGACTCCCATAGCACACCCTGAAGCTACAGAATCTCAAAGGATAATGGGACATGTAGTATCAGGACTGGAAAAGGAAAGAAGTAGGAAGTCAGAAAACTTTAAAATTCGGCCAGGAGAAGGAGTGACATCACATACACAGAAACCTGCAGTATACAGCTAAAGGAGCTAAGTTACACACAAACGTACAGTGGTGTTGTGATTCCTTTACATGCACAATGCATCTGTTGTTTTGGGGAGGAAAAGCTGGCACTCTTCTTTAAGTTTTAATAGTATCTCTGCTGAAGGCATCTCATCCTAATGTAATCCTCAGAAGAGGAGAGATCATCCTTGTTCACCTCCTCCTCAAGCAGCACATCAACTGCAAGATCAAAGTCAGGTATCAGCTCAGGAGGAGAGACTGGGGGGCTCTTTTATGACCCATGGGATCTACAACCCCCAAGAGAACTAAGATCCTTCCTGCAAAATCGGATGTAGCCAGGTGCAGGCTGTCAAAATTTGAATGCAGTGGACATTACCTTCATTGCTTCAGACTGTTCCAGTTTCCCCCTAGTGCTGCACTCAGACTATCACATCTCCGAGCTAAGAAGCAAAGGACGGTGGGACTGGACTCCTGGGTCTCTCTTAGACTATATCTCCTAGCAAAATTCTAATTAAGAAGGGGATTATAGGAGAGGCTTTTTAAAGAGATGATTTCAGCAGACCCTCTCACTTCTCCCCATCAGTGAGCATCAGAGCTGCCTTCCGGCTGCTAGGACCATGGCCTACCAGGAGCCTGAGAGGGTCTGCATCACTGTACGACATCAGAGGATCCTCAGTCACTCCTGCCAGTGATCGGCGGACCCGCTGCGGGTGCCATCCTGAACTGCTGATTTCACATCTATGCTGCATCCATCCTTTCATTGGCTGGGGTACAGACCCTGAATTGCTTCCTGTGTGAGCCGACTACCTTCAGGATCCGGTGAATCCCTTCTTGTCAGTAACATACTGCATATGGACACTGCATGCAGACGTCATAACCCGGATTACAGAGGAACTTGCCACTTTTGCTATACCCATTATTTGCTTGCTGACTGCTTGAACCTTCTCTACCTGAGGATTTTCCTTTCAGCATCTTTGAGCTCCAACATGCCAGCAAAGACTGTGTTCAGGCCTGACACTCAGACTACCCTTATACCATCATCTGCTGGGTGTGAGCGGGCTAAAATACTGCTTAACCTTTTTTCCCCTTCATAGGAGTAGAGTTCCCTGCAGGCCAGCCTTTCTAATCATAGTCTCCCCCTCCACCATTGAGCTCTCTGGGCCATTCAAATATTCTGTGTACTGTATACTTTTTTGCATATTCACATGCTATTATGCATTACTGTTTGCTTTTGTTATTTTGGACATATCTGGCATGTGTGCAACTCAACCAGTCTTGGGTGCTGTCCCAGGGTTTGGCTGACTTACACATTTTTTCACCCACTGTTCATCTTGGTCAATACAGACGTCTGCTGAATTCAGTTTATATTGTGTCTTTGGTTCATTTAAAGGTGTATACATCATGTCAGAACCTAGAGTATCAGAAGGGCTGGGAAGTTCCCAGGGTCAAGGCAGCACAAGAGGACAAGTAATATCCAGCGGCCCTTATGGGGGTAGCACTACACAGACATGGTGCTATTA
Source organism: Aquarana catesbeiana (assembly GCF_042186555.1). NCBI lineage: Eukaryota > Metazoa > Chordata > Amphibia > Anura > Ranidae > Aquarana > Aquarana catesbeiana. Next base: position 373,322,416 of record NC_133327.1, read on the forward strand.
TTCACTGTAGATAGATAGAAGGATGTGTAACTGAGGGGCCAGCAGAGTTCCCAGAGGTAGGCAGGGAATCAGACTGGAGGCAGATGTCAGAACAGAGGGGGCTTTTGGAGAGAGACTATCACCCTTTGTGGAGCTGCTAGCTGAGTCTGAGCCAGTCACATGACCCTTGTATCTGAACCTATGATCTACCATGTGGGGGGCAAAACATCCCCCAAATGGGTACTCACGACCGTCACTGTTGCTGAAAAGGAATTGTGAGATCTTCTTTGTCAGGCACAGTTAGCTGAACCCAGGAAGCTTCCAAGGATTGATATGCCATACTTTCAGCGTCTGGGAGTGTTTGTGTAGAACAAGAGCACTCCAAAAGGAATGGTGCATGCATGCGCAGTGGAGATACTGAAATTGAGGCTTCACAAGCACAGTTGCAGCCTATTTGACAGACTTGCACCAGAAAATGCTGAAAAATTGAGCCAAGTATAAAAATACGGCAATTCTGCTCCATGGCTGTGACACATCAATTAAAAGTGGCACAGCCTGCTCTTTGCTATGGTGATGCTGCATCAGAGCACCAGCACACTGAGTCAGATAAGGGTGCAAGCCCTGAGCAACTTACCATGGCAGATATCTTTCCACTTTGGGTAGGATGATAGGGACCAGCCCCAATCTTGGTGTTGCTTTCCACGAAGGGCATATTCCAAAGGTGTCTTCAGGGACAGGACTTCACCACAGGCAGGCCATGGCCCTGGATCTGTATAGCACCCTGCAGCTAACTCAGCACGTGCCAAGATGAGCACCCAGATAGGAACAGGTGCCTAAAGTGACTTTTAAGACCAACCCCACATCTTCCTCCAGGTAGGGTCCGGGTACTGTCCCCCAAAGCTCATCCAAGAAGTCAAACAATCTGGAAAGCTGCTGAAGGAGAGCTGCAGTGACTTTGGTACAGCCAAACCTCAACATAAGTGAGGTAAGCTTCTCTCAGTAGGGAGAAGATGTCTTTCACTAGCAAAAAACAGGCTTGTTGGGAATGGGAGAGGTTATATAGGGGATGTTTTTGCAGATGTTCGTGTCAAGTCACCTGGAGGTAGCTGCATATACTCATGGTTAAGACTAAGATCCTGTATCCCGTACTGTATGATTAAGTTATACATTTAATTTTACTGTATAATACTGATTACAGGCCTGGATTCATTTGTGTTTTTTTTCCTCTTTAGCTTGGAGCTTAGCCTTAACCAGCTCTTTACCACCATATTGTAAAAAATTGTGAGAAGGTGGAGGTGTATTTCTTAGTGGAGGTGCATTTCTTAAAGCTGATCCCCAGGTTTACTGTCCCTTTACCTAGTTCTACACTAACTAAGTGCACCTGCTGGGTATGCTGTACAAACTGAATGTAGCCTTGGCTATATACAGTATACAGCCATGTATTTCAGCAATGAGACAAGAACTTCCCATCTCACACCTGAACAAAACTGAGTGCCACCCAGCCATTCATAGGAAGCTTTGTATTTTTTTTTAGATTGGCTGAGTTGAAGATCATGACATCATTCGTCTGCCTCTCCACCCCAGCCAATCAGAGGAAGCTTTGTACTCATTCAGAGAATGCAAAGCTGCCTATGAATGGCTGAGCAGCGCTCAGCCCAACTCTGGTTCCAGGTGTGAGATGGGAAGCTGAGGCTACCTACAGTTTATACAGTGAACCAGCAGGCACATCTGTGTAGAAAATAACTAGTGTTGAGTGTCCTTCGCGCTATCAATAATGTATGTTAATAAGAAAAATATAAAAATAAAATAAGTGCAGCAAAATCTATAATTTGTACAGTGACACAAGTTCCTATAGTTTGATAAAGGGGCCCTCCTTTTTGCCCTGAAACATGTAGCCAAATCCCCTCTACTTCCTGTCTTCACCCAGCCAAGAGAGGTGCGGTTTTGGAGTTGCAGCCATCTTGCCACTTCTGGAAACTGCTGATGCTTTTGTTCCAACCTGAATCCTGACAGCAGCACTTGATTCAAGAACTCTGCTTCAACCAGCCACGTGCCTGCTGAGCTCTGCACCCCTACGGTGATCCTATGGAGGTCTATATGGGTCTATGACAAGCCTTGATCTACCTTTATCTAGAACCTCAGCAGGGGATCCTGGAGGAGAGATTTACAATCTACCGCGCTGACATATTGCAGCAGCCACCCGAACTCAGAGGTGCTTTAAATTACCAGCCTTGAGGTGAGAGTTCTGGGAGACCAAATATACATGAAATTTTAAAGGGCAACACCACCATTACCCATGTTTAAGAAACCACCTATTGAAAACACACTGTATCCCCATCTAGGACTTCCTATCACAGTTCAACTATCTATGAGGACCTAGCCTTTCCATTTATCACATTTTTGGACTATTCACCATTTATTGCACATATTTATTATTGGCACACTTTATCAGTATTTCTGGGAATATCTACCAATAATTTAAATTGATGAATTTTATATCTTACAGTTATGTATTTATGAATATATTATTTGGTTATATGTGTTTTGTGTATGCACTTAGGCACTTTTATGCAATATAATAGTTTTGCGTCACAACCTGTACTACAGCAATTTACCTAGAGGATATTTTTCCCAGGTTACTAGATCGTTGCGCGAAATCACATGTTTGTTTTTTGTGTAGAAAATAATTTGTTTAATCCAGCTTGGTCCAAACGAACTAGTTAAATTTACAGTAAACCTGGAGATCGGCTTTAAGTTTCGTTTATAAACATCACTCCAGAAAACACCCTCTAGTGGCACTGGCTAGTGCACCCATCAATGACTGTGATCTTAGTTGTCATTGGACAGCTCAGATCATAGGCACAGTGTACAGAGCAGATCCAAGTGTCTCTGTATCTTGTGATCACTGTGATGGCCAATCACAGCAATCATGATTGTAAAAAGTAACAATGTTTACATTTGAGAACCCATTCATTTTTCCTCAGGTCACTGATTGTACCAGTCCACCTCCTTTTTCCTCTCTAAACAGTTCTTCTGTAAAACTGCTCCCACTGACCACCAATGAGAGGGGGGACGCTGACCACCACTGACAAGTAAGGAGGTATAGAGGAGGCATATGGACTATTAAGCGGTTGCCCTTACCACAAATATTATGGTGGAATAAAAAAATACTGACCCCAAGTATAGTCGGGCTCTCACCTGTGACCACTAATATTTTAAGGGGCAAACCTCAATGACCACTAACATTTAAGGAGGCAATCACCATTGACCACCATCTAAGCGGCCACTAATTCCTGACCACTGAAATTTGCAAACTGGGTCTGCCTTAATGGACCACAATACCACAACGCCCGTTAACGCACAGCAAAATACGCATCAATGTACGTATTACTGCAGTGCAACAGTGTGAACCCAGTTTACAACTGAACAATTTTGGGGACATTTTATTGCTTGAAGATATACATTAGGGTTTTTCTTTTAATTTTGTTTTTTTTTTCCTTCATATAACTAAAAAGAAAAACAACAGTGCTTATTAAATACCAACAAATGAAAGCTATATCTGTTTCATACGATATAAAATTTAATTGGGTACAGTTGTGCATGAAGGAGTAATTGTCAGTCAAACTATCGCAGCACTGAAAGCTTAAAAATGTCATGCTAATGAAGGGGTATGTACAGTTAGTAATTAAGTTGTTAAAGTAGAAGTAAAGTCAGAAAACAAAAATGACGTATATGCTTCAAGTTTTAGTTTTTACTTGTTACATCCTGTTTCTTTAAACTTCTGTGTACATTTAGTTCCCATAAATACCTACGAATCTTTCTAGACATCCGATCTGCATTTATTTCCTTTGCGCATGTGTCTTTCGTTATTCTCTTTCAATATCTCTTTTTGTGCCACCAATTCAGATGCACAAAGAGCAGAGACTACAGGTGTAAGTGATGACAAGTGGTGAGTCCAAGTGAAAGAACACATCCCTGGCATCCCCTTAGACGATCATGTTCCTCCCTGCTAGCCACTGGATAGTGCAGACTTTAGCTGTGATGATTAGTTGCTTGATTACTGTTCCAGAAGCAGGTTTCATAAAATGTAACCAAGCAACTGATGGGCAGACTGCATTACTAAAATCTACACCATTCGGCGAGCTCACTCCCGAAACATGCACATCCAAAGATGCCCAGGTGTATTCTTTCACTTTGGTTCAGATAGAACAGCTGTACAGTTACTGGAGGCACTGCGGAGAACTATGGAAGATTTATTTTTGCAAGAAGTTGATGTATTATTTCCCTCTGGCTGTTATGAAGAGCTGGAGATATTCATTAACCCCCCTGGCGGTATTCTCGAGTCTGGCTCGGGGTGGATTTTCAATACCAAAAGCGGTATCCCCGAGCCAGACTCAGGATCGCACCGCAGGATCCTTGTAGATGTTACTTACCCTGTCCCCTGGTTCCTGCGATGTCTCCCTCACAGTGCCGAGCTCAATTCCCTGCGAGCGTTGCAAAGCACGGGGACGGAGTTCAGCACCAAATTCAAAAAGTAAAACACACATTATAGATACAGTATACTGTAATCTTACAGATTATAGTACTGTATCAAATAACTTCACATCCCCTTTGTCCCTAGTGGTCTGCCCAGTGCCCTGCATGCAGTTTTATATTATAAAAACTGTTCTTTCTGCCTGGAAACTGGAGATTGTCCATAGCAACCAAAACTGTCCCTTTACATCAAAAGTGGTTTCAGACCAGCTAGAAAACAGTGATAATAAATTACAATCACTGGCAGAATTGAGTGATAGTAAATCGTGGGGAAATCCGTCACCAAACACTAAAAGTAACGAAAGCGACAATTCTGAGCAAATTTCAGTGTTTTTGATTTGATTACATGATTGAATAATTTTTATTATTATTATATTATTATTTGTTGTAATTATTTATAGTTATTTATTATATTATCATTTTTTATTTCGTTTTTCAAACTTTATAATACCCGGGATGTCTACTAGACTCTGGTTTGGACAGATTTAAGTGAATAATTCCTAAGAATTTCAGGCCTAGAATATAAAACGCCAAATTTCTGTGCAAAATAATGGTACCGCTTTCAGCATCAAAATTCTGAAATAATCATACCGCCAGGGAGGTTAAAAACATCACCTGCAGCTGCAGCTATAGGGATGGTCTGAGGTACGTCTGAGGTAGGGATGGTCTGAGGTACAGGTACGTCGGCTCCTTTAAGAGCCTTAGCAAGTGTGCTCACCCGCTGCACAGCGGGGGACCCAATGCGCATGGCTGGTGGGCACGAGAGCCAGAATGGGGATCTGTGTGTGTCCGCCGCAATGTCGCAGTCCCGATAAAAATCGCTGATCGCCGCCATTATTAGTAAAATGTCTTTTTTTTTATAAAAATACCATAAATCTATCCCTTATTTTGTAGACACTGTAATTTTTGCGCAAACCAATCAATATAAGCTTATTGCGTTTTTTTTTTTTTTACCAAAAATATGTAGAAGAATATATATCAGCCTAAATTGATGAATAAATTAATTTTTAACCACATTACCACCAGCCCCGGAAGGATTTGTCCCCTAACCTCCCTGGCGGCATTCCCGAGTGTGGCTCGGGGTTAAATTTCAGTACCATTAGCGGTAACCCCGAGCCACACTCGGGATTGCATTGCAGTGTCCTGGTGCAGTGTACTTACCTTGTCCCCAGGATCCTGCGATGTCCCCCTGCTGTGTCCTCCTGCGGGCTGTGTCCTCCGCTCGTAGTCCTCTTTGTGCTGGCTTCATTCCCTGCGAGCGTCACATAGGGGGCGGAGCCCGGCAGCAAATTCAAAAAGTACACAAAACATAACACATACAGTACACTGTAATCTTACAGATTACATTACTGTATCAAATCATTTCACATCCCTTTTGTCCCTAGTGCTTTGACCAGTGCCCTGCATGCACTTTTATATTATATATACTGTTCTTTCTGCCTGGAAACTTGAAATTGTCCATGGCAACTAAAAAGTGTCCCTTTACATCAAAAGTGGTTTTAGACCAGCTAGATAACAGCGATAGTAAATTAGAACACTTGCAGAATTGAGCTATAGTTAATCGTGAGGAAATTAATTTGATTATATTAATATTTTTTATAATTATTTATAGTTATTTATTATATTATAATTTATGATTTTGTGTTTCAAACTTTATCATACCCGGGATGTCTACTACACTCTTGTTTGGACAGATTTAAGTGTGTTATTACTAAGAATTACAGGCCTACAATATAAAACGCCAAATTTCTATGCAAAACAATGTTTAAAACGCACAAATCTGACACAATCATACCGCCAGGGTGGCTACTGATTTTGTTTGGGTACAACGTCGCACGACAGCGCAATTGTCAGTTAAAGCGACGCAGTGCCATATCGCAAAACATGGCCTGGTCATTAAGGGGGCAAATCCTTCCGGGGCTGAAGTGGTTAAACAACAAAATTATGAAAACTGGGTTATTTGGGTGTTGTCAAAAGTAATTGTTATTTCAGATTGGAAAGTAAAGTGGGACAACAGATAAACGAATTAGTTTTTTTTAACCATGTGAATTTTAAAATAGTTTCTATTTTAAATCTTGTGTAAAATAACACTTACAGATTATCCCGCAGGTGTCACTGAGTAAATGCAATGTATTGTTTTAATTTATTTACAATTTAATTCATTGTAGATACGTTTAATTTGCATGACATAAGTTAAAGAAACCTTGCAATCCTGCACTCGTGCTGGGAAACAAACAGACAGAGACTTAAAGAGTAACTCTATCATGGACTAAGAAACAAACAAAGAAGCTTAAAGGGTAACTCTATATTCTTTGTCAAAAGGATTCCCTTCTATAGTCACCCACACAGGTTTGCCTAAATGCTTCTCCCCTTAATTTGGGAAAGCACTTCAGCTAAATAACATGCATATTTCTTCAAAATGCCCACCCAGCAATTACACACACATTCTGCTCACTTAGAAGCTTACAGGGATAACATAACTAGAGATCACATTTTCACTGCTACATTGTCCTATAATGCTAAAGCTGAACTCCGGTCTCACCTTCAGTCTTGCACAGTTGTACAGGCTCCCCACTTGTACTTAAAGAGGAATTGCAGTCTGCTCACATAATCTGTAATAAAAACATCTTTGCCATTCTGAAGCTTCCCTCCAATCTCTTTGCATATTATTTTATATATACTGTGATTCTGTACTTGCTAAATATGCTGCAGAAATCACCCTCTACTGAGTCTGGCTGCAGCCATTTTAACTGTGTGCAACTAAAGCTGATGCCTGTTCACTTCCTTGATTTATACAGACACACAGAGGCACACCTCCAGCTCTGCAGCTCTTATTGGCCCTCTTATGACTCATCCCCCTCCCTTCCCGGCAAACTCTCATGAGAGTGAGAGAGCTGTGCATGATGTTATAAGCCTAGAATTTTACCTGACAAGAAACAGGAAGTGGGCTGTATAAGGTATTTACTGGCTAAAAAAAAAAATGTTTTACTATCCAAAGTTAAAATAATAAGGTCAGAAGATTTAATAGATGGAAAGATGAAAAAATGACTGAAGTTCCGCTATAAAATGTTCACTTAATTTTCATTGCTCACTGTGAGCTGCAGCAAGTCAGAGAGAGCCCACCTCACTTCCTGGCTGGAGGATGTCCAGCATTATCTAGGCCATTCCTCTGCAGTCTCGCTTTTCAGCCTTTTGTATAGTGAGCAGAATATGGGGGGTCTGGTTAGTACTTTCCCAATGTACTATGGTGGGAGGGTTCCTTTTCCTCCGGAGTTAAAGTGATTGTAAAGTAAATTTTTTTTTTAATAACAATCATGTTATACTTACCTGCCCTGTGAAGTGGTTTTGCACAGAGCAGCCCAGATCCTCCTCTTCTTGGTCCCTCTTTGCTGCTCCTGGACCCTCCCTCCTGTCGAGTGCCCCCACAGCAAGCAGCTTGCTATGGGGGCACCCGAGCTGAGCTGCAGCTCCGTGTGTCCATTCAGACACACGGAGCTGCCGTTTGGCCCTGCCCCTTCTCTCTCCTGCTTGGTTAACTGACTTTTATTAACAGCAGTGGGAGCCAATGCTGTGTCCCAGCCAATCAGGAAGGAGGGTCTGGGACGGCCGAGGGACTCGTGGACATCGCTGGACAGTGATGGGGCTCAGGTAAGTATTAGGGGGTGCTGGGGCAGCTGCTACATACAGAAGGCTTTTTATCTTAATGCATAGAATGCAATAAGATAAAAAAAACTTTCTGCCTTTAACAACTTAAATCTGGCATGGTTTACCAAGGAGCTCCCAATGCTGATGTGCCCCTGGGGGTGGCAACCCAGGGTTGCCTGAAAAAGCACTTTGGGTTGCACCACACCATGGTGTTTTCACTGGCACTAGGATGTATGACTATTTCCTTTTCTTACACATGCCTTTGGGCAGGCCTTGTGGCCAGTCCAAGAGTAATTTGTAGAACCTATAAGGCCTGTCTTGTGTGCTTGCACTTGACACTTTTTATTTATTTTTCACAAGGACTTGCATGTGCAATTTGTTGTTTTTTGCACAGAGATGAAGGGAGCAGGTTATCGAGGGCCTGCCCTGATGTCAGGGGGAGGTTCTGTGGCTTTCGGGTCATTTGCTTCTCCTTATCCGGAGAGCCCTTTACCACCACCAACAGCATTACATATGAGTGTTGACTAGGGCAGTCTGCATGCAAATTCAGTCTGCCTAAGAATGCCCACTCTATCAGACGCCCACCCACCCATCATTTTATGTTGATGCTTGCATAACTCCATCCCACTGCTTTTATCAGGACTGAGGAGCCTTGAGAGGAGTACTAAGGCAGTGAGCTGATATGATTTAAGTAAGCTCAGAGTGCTCAAGGTAATTCCACTATTTGTTCTGTAAAATAACCATTTATTAATTTTCATATGAAAAAAACAAGCCAACAAAGTGAGATTTCTTTAATTATTTCCCTACCTCATTTGATGATTCTACTTTAGTAATATTATACATTATTCTCCAGAATTCTTAACAACCAAAGTTCTGCACAAGGAAACCAAAACAAATAACAAAAAAAAAATGATGTAAAATGTTCAGATTTAATTACTAAATTAATAAAGTTAAACAGTTTTCCATGAAAAAAATGCAAATAAATGATAACAGGAAATTAGTTAAGACTTTAACTTGATAACATGATGTAAAAACCAATTGGAAAGGACATTTGTTAACAGAATTAATCTAAAAATGGTAGAAAGAAACACTGGTTTTGTGCATTCCCCATGAAATGTATAGTGCATAGTAATTCCATTGGAGAACTCCTAAAGACAAGTAGAAATATGTTTCAGTATCAGCATTCAAAAGACGCATTTTACATTGGTAAATACATAGAAAAAGATGAAGTATATGCTTACGTACTCCGGGGTGACCTAGTTTACACAGGCTGTGTATTCCACATGAAAAGTATAGATAGGTTACATGTTTATCAAAAAGAAACAACATAAATTCTAGTAGGTAGCAATTTGATGTTGATGAGTCTTCCAGAATTCACATTCAACTTTTCAGTCCAATGTATGCAGAAACTGATTCATACATCTTATTGTGTAAATTGTACATGTATAAGTCATTTTAAGAGAGAAAAAAACAATGACAAGTGCTTCTGTTTTGTATATATGTATCCACCTTTAAGGGAGTTTGGACATTTATTAATAGATGGCAGGTGATCCTTCGGTGTGAATCCTAAGAGTATGTCATCTAAATGTCAGCTTATTTAACATATATGTTGTAACTAAGATCATCTGTCAGTCAATAAAAGTGCAATCAAAATGTTCAGCAAGAAAAAGAATATGTTAACTTTAATTTTTTTAACGGAATTTCTAAATTTGTGGGATTATGCTCAAATCCAGATGTAAACTGGAATAACTGTTTTCTGGTCAAGATGTATCATTGTGTAAAGTCTTCATTATAGTGGTTTTTCCTCACTCAAGGACCTCTAACTAGTGCTTTTTCCAGACTCCTGGAGTGGTGCACTGTTGTGTTAATTAGTGGTACTTTACCAAAGATGTCCTAATTATGCCACGTGTTCTTCTGTTAAGAGATGGGGAAACCATGAACCCTTAGCTCCACATGAGGACTGATTTGGAAAATAGTGACTTATATGAACATGTACCAAAAAGCGAAACAAAGAGGAAAAAAAACAGCATCTACATTTTAAGGAGGGCACTTTTGTAAATACTTGTAGAATGAAATGAACATTGGTTAAAATTGTATGGTTCCTGCTTTTAAAAAAATGAAAAACTCTAAATATTGGGAATTGGCACAGAGTTAATATTTACAGCAAACAGAGGTTTTGCAGTTTACATAACATCAATACAATCCATCATCCAAGTCTATGCTTGAGAATTTGATTTCTTTTGTCCCTTGTTTTATTGTTTTTCAAAGTGGACATTCAGATTATTATAATAAGTGGCCATGAATGAGGTTCCTTGAAGTCCAGAGCTTCACACTTGTGTGCAATCCCACACTGGAAGATACAGCTCCTTGAAGAAGGCAGTCATTTTACTGGAAGCAAATTCTAGGGCTTGAACCTGGCAATGGCTTGGTGCAGGCATAACTTTACAGGTTGTCTCCGGGCTGATACTGGGGTTCAGTGGCAGTGAAGTAGTCTTCCAGGAAACCTTGTAGGTACTCAAAAGTGGGGCGCTCCTCTGGGTCTTTTTTCCAGCAGTTAAGCATAAGCTCATGCAGGGAATTTGGACAGTCTTGAGGACATGGCATCCTATAGCCACGCTCTACTTGTTCCAACACCTCACGATTATTCATACCTGAAAACCAAATAAGCAGATATTAAAACCCTTTACAGCAGTTCCTCAACCAGTTACTCAATGCATGTACCATTTCTTTCTGTTATAAATTTAAAAAATGATTTTTTAATAAATGATTAAAGTAGAACTAAAAAATGTTCTAGAGCAGGGGCTCAAACTTTCAAGATATGACTAAACAGATGGATGAAGGAGTTTGGGGTGGAGGAACTTGACTGGCCTCACCTCGATAGAACACCTTTGGGCTGAATTAGAGTGGAGACTGGGAGCCAGGCCTTCACATCCACATCAGTGCCTGACCTTACAAATGCGCCTCTGAAAGAATGATCAAGCATTCCCATAGACACACTCCTAAACCTTGTGGACAGCATTCCCAGAATAGTTGAAGCTGTTAAAGCTGCAAAGGGTGGGTCAAACCAATATTGAACCCTACGGACTAAGACCCCAATACTTTTGGTAATATAGTGTATATTCGGGGTGGAGTAGTTATTTTTTTTAAAAAAAGATTGATTTTTTTATATTTTTATTTATTTTATTAAAATTTACTTTTTGCTTACCCTTTTTTTTTACATTTTTTCATTTAAGTTTATTGCTATCACAAGTCCCCTTATGTGATAGCATGGGCAGGTGACAGGTAGTCTTTATGGAAACATCAGGGGTCTATTAGACACCAATGTCTCCCCTGCCCTCCAATACAGCTAATCAAGCTTGTGCTTGACTAGCTGCTTTCCAGGCTGCAATAATCACAAAATAACAGCTCTGAAACCAGAAGTGCCAAAATCCTTGTTGCTTCTGGGTTCATTAGTCACAGAGGATATCAGGAAATGGAACCTTCTCATTACTGTAAACGCTTATTTTAATCACTTCGAGTTCAGGATGTATTAAACAGCCTAAGGACGTGAAGTGGTTAAAGCAGATGTTCTGCTAAATCCTAACTAAATGGTATTTAATTTTATAATTTTCACCAAATTTTTGATCCTTTACTGCATATTAGTGTTGCTTATACCCTGCTGCCTCTTTTTAGCCACTTTCTGTCTATATGCACTACAGTGTGTTTATGGCACTTCTCATGGCGTTTACAGTGGACTATGCCTGTATAATGTGTTTTGAAACAGCCACTTGTAATCTCCATCAGAAGCTTGTGCGATAGGGTGACAACCCCAGAGCGCAACTGGGAGACTGAAACAGCACTGTGAACCCAACGGTCATGGCAAGGTTATTAGGTATTTTTCAATGAAAGCAACAGATTTAAATTACTTTTGAAATTACATTAACATGTTGAAGCTAGTATGGGATTTCAGTTGTTGGGTTTACATCTACTTTAATTTTCCTATGTCTAAGGACTAAAATGCCTCATGGACAGACCTAAAGGTCTTACATTTTTGGCAGCTATTGTAGTTTAAATAGGGCACACTCACCTGGATAAGGGACTCTTCCTTTTGTTACGAGTTCTGTCAGCAGAATGCCAAAAGACCACACATCTGATTTAATAGTGAACCTTCCGTATAAGGCTGCCTCTGGAGCTGTCCATTTTATCGGGAACTTTGCACCTGTTGAAAAAGTAAAGTAACATCAATAGCACGTTGTACATTCTGCTTTTTTTGGTACAGAGATAAATATATTTAGGAGAAGTTATTTAAAATGTTAAATCTTTATAAAACCAAAGTTGAACAAAAAAGTTGTCCAACAATCAAAAGTTGCATTCATATTCCATTCAAAATAAAACAGAAAGACCCAATGGACCTGACATGCTAGTGACAAATGAGCCCTCAGAGCAAAGCTCCATGTTAAATATATGGAGCTGTGACATGTGGGTTTTAAACTGGGAGTAACAATATTGAAACCATGGAAATGTATATCGCCAATTGAAACCAGGAATATACCTACTTCACTGAGGAAACCTCTGCATTGATAAAAAGGTACAACAAATCATAACTGAGCCTCAACTTACTTTTTTAAAGTAAATGAATCCTTCCTCACTGGAGGTGGTGGCGGGGGGGGGGGTGATTTCACAAATATTGCTGTCACTGGGGAAGAAAGATCGAGTAGCCCCCCTAGCTGGTAGATATATGTGGGATTGGATGCATAACTGAGCTTCACTGTTTTTTTTTTTTTGTTTTTTTTTATAACAGGGATGTATGTGCTTTTCCAGGGCTCAAAATGTCAAGTCCTGAGCTACTAGCCAGGTCTTAAGAGTGACTCACCACCAGTTGCCCCACCCAACTCCACCCCTTATTCTTCCCCTAAACACCCTCTCGTAAATTATCATATTAATGACACGTTAAATATTTTATGTAGAATTAAGTTACAAAAATAAATATTAACAACAACTTTACCAATATTAACATGAAGCATATTTAATTGAGGTTGGCTCTCAGTGGCTCCAGGAGCTCAATGGCTTAAAGGCTCTCCAAACTTGCAGCCTCCCAGCGGCTTCAAAGCAACCGATTCCCTGAGGCTGGATACCTCCAGCACTTCTGTTTCACAGCCCCAGTTCAACGTTAAAAAATGTACCACCCCAGCACACTGGCTCTACGCTCTCTCTCTCTTTCCCACCTCCTCCTCTGAGCAGACACCCCCCAGCAGACTGGCACCTTGCCCACACTTAATTTGGAGCTCCTCCACACCTCAGCCACTAAGTCCATTTTCTATCATGGGGTCTCCTAGTGGCACCAGGTCAGTCCACCCCTGGGTCTACTACATGTGTGCTGCCATGTCCATGCCAGGAAAATGGATAATTGTATCAAATACTTGCTGTAATTTTCCTTTCCTGGAGTCAATTGATGGCAGCACACTAAACCCACCCAGCTCCTTCTTGGTGTTGTACAGGGAGTGGGCTGTTGTGTTGGTGTCAACCAAGGGTGGGGCATGTAGGGGGCCCCATGATAGAAAATGATGGCATTTATGAACGCTGCAGGTAAGGTTTAGTAGCAACAGATCCCCCTCCTCCCTTGGTTGATGTAGATCACGGGGCTTTCCCTAACCTGCACCGACAGCTCGTGGAAGGATGGGATGGATCAGCTCTCTTCCTCCCCTCTGATAACGGGAGGAAAGCAGTGCCGAGCCCCAGCCATAGCAGCCACCTACCTTCCACCACCTGCTATCATAGAAGAGCTTCAGGGAGAAAAAAGGCTGGGCCTGAGGTAGGGGCAGAAGGAACCTGGACCAGGTGGCACTGGGGGCAGTAGGGAGATCAAGAGGAGGAGGAGGAGGGGGTCTACATCAACCAGGGTGCTGTATAATATTACCGGAATATGGCTGAGACCAAGTGATGAAGGACAGCACACTCAACAATGCAACTGCCAGCCCTGCAGCTACGGGGAGCCATGCTGTCATCCTCACTGACCTACCTACTGCCCCATCCACCTCTTCTTCTTCCAGCACTACAATCTTCTTGTTTATGTTAATTGATGCTTCTGGCCCCCTGCCCCTGAGCCAAGCACCAATCGTAGGGTGCCTCGCGTGTAAGTCCCGCATCAGGAGGGAGAACATCACTGTGTACGATGTGTGTGCCTGCCTGCTCCTCCCCGAGCAGTAGATTGGAAATTCTGAGGGCTGTGCTATTCTACCTGTTTTCCTTAAGTGGTAAGGGAGCTGGAATGTTGTTTTCTCTGCTTATGTGCAATTTTCCAAAAACCATAACCCATTATTGCTGCATTGTGGTGTGAACAGGACACATTTGAGCTGATTTATTAAAATCGGAGAGTGCAAAATCTGGTGCAGCTGTGCATAGAAACCAACCAGCTTCCAGTTTTTTTCTGTCAAAACATAATTGAACAACCTGAAGTTTGAGTAAATTAACCCAATTATTACAGGTATTTTTGTAGCCATGACAATTTAAACATTGCCTAACATATTTACATTCACACCAGTCACTGTACTCAAGGATCTTACAAAGCTTACAGTATCTCACAAAAGTGAGCAGACCCCTCACATTTTTGTAAATACTTTATTATTATATCTTTTTATGTGACAACACTGAAGAAATTACACTTTGCTACAATGTAAAGTAGTGAGTGTAAACTTATTTGGTTCAGATGGTGTGAAGCGTGTGTGGCGGCAACCAGGTGAGGAGTACAAAGACAAGTGTGTCTTGCCTACAGTTAAGCATGGTGATGGGAGTGTTATGGTCTGGGGCTGCATGAGTGCTGCCGGAACTGGGGAGCTACAGTTCATTGAGGGAAGCATGAATGCCAACATGTACTGTGACATACTGAAGTAGAGCATGACCCCCTCCCTTCGGAGATTGGGCCGCAGGGCAGTATTCCAACATGATAACGACCCCAAACACACCTCCAAAACCACTGTCTTGCTAAAGAAGCTGAGGGTAAAGGTGATGGACTGGCCAAGCATGTCTCCAGACCTAAACCCTATTGAGCATCTGTGGGGCATCCTCAAATGGAAGGTGGAGGAGCGCAAGGTCTCTAACATCCACCCGCTCTGTGATGTCGTCATGGAGGAGTGGAAGAGGACTCCAGTGGCAACCTGTGAAGCTCTGCTGAACTCCTTGCCCAAGAGGGTTAAGGCAGTGCTGGAAAATAATGGCGGCCACACAAAATATTGACACTTTGGGCCCAATTTGGCATTTTCACTTAGGTGTGTACTCACTTTTGTTGCCAGTGGTTTAGACATTAATGGCTGTGTGTTGAGTTATTTTGAGGGGACAGCAAATTTACACTGTTATACAAGCTGTACACTCACTATACATTGTAGCAAAGTGTCATTTCTTCAGTGTTGTCACATGAAAAGATATAATAAAATATTTACACAAATGTGAGAGGTGTACTCTCTTTTGTGAGATACTGCATATACTAGGGACAATATACCTACCAGCAGTGTGAGAGGAAACCAAAGTACAAGAGGAAACCCACACAAACACAGACACACTTGTTGCCTGACCTACATTGTTCTTAGAGGTTTTTGCATATAGGGTGAAAAAGCCCTTTGCTTTTTCTCAAAATGACAGGATACAGGTAGTGAGACTGCATCTAAAGCTGGGTGCACACAGATCAAAATTCAGTTGGTTCAGCAAGGACTGGCCAGTACGTGGCCCCCTGACTACTGTTGAACGGGACTGATGAAACACATTCATTTGATCAGGTGCTGCAGCCAACCGACTGTACCGCTGATCATTGTATTCTGACAGTGGAGGAGTCCAGTGTCAGATTACAGTGGCACAGAAGGGAGGATTTCTCCATGCACCTCACTTGATGGGGGAATTTGATATTTTGTTTTTTGTATAGCCCCCTAAAATATCTATGTGTGTATACACAGCTTCAGTGTCCTGGTCAAACTGGATAAAGAAGCCACTTTTTGTGGGTTCCTTTTTTTTGTTTATAAATGTAATAGTGCTTTTTTGTAATAGTGCTTTTAATAAAATAAATCTCACATCAATTTAATAATTAACCACAGAGATATACTGTGGCAGGGCGCCCCTCCTGCAAAAAATCACGGACCTGTGTGTGATTTCATGCACAGGGTCTGGGGCGTGCGCGAGCTGCTGAGACCCGCCGATCATTCTCAGGAGAAAGATGTAAACAAGGCAGACCGCCATTCTGCCAGATGGGAACATGGAGATCTTGTGTTTCTGCTGAGCAGAAACACAGATCTCTGTTTTCCTTTAATAAAAGCACATCCCCCCACACAGTTAGAAAGCACCCCCTAGGGACACTTAACGCTTTGATTGCCCCTGATATTAACCCCTTCCCTGCCAGTGTTATTTTGTACAGTGACAGTGCATTTTTTTTTAGCACTGATCACTGTACTGTGTCAATGGTCCCCAAAAAGTGTCAGATTTGTCCGCCACAATGTCGCAGACCCGCAAAAAATTGCTGATCGCCATTACTAGTAAAAAAAAATAGATAAATAAAATTCCAGAAATATATCCTATAGTTTTTAGATGCACAAACCAATTAATATATGCTTATTGTGATATTTTACCAAACATATGTAGCAGAATACATATCAGGCCTAAATTGCTGAATAAATTAGATTTTTCACATTTTTTTATTGGGTATGTTTTATAGCAGAAAGTAAAAAATATTGTTTTTTTTCCCAAAATTGTCGATCTTTTTTTGTTTATAGTGCAAAAAATAAAAACCGCAGAGGTGATCAAATATCACCAAAAGAAAGCTCTGTTTGTGGGAAAAAAAAGAACATAAATTTTATTTGGGTACAGCGTTGCATGACCGCGCAATTGTCAGTTAAAGCAACGCAGTGCCGTATCGCAAAAAATGGCCTGGTCATGAAGGGGATAAAACTTTCCGGGAGTTAAGTGGTTAAAGAACATGGCAATGTTCAGTGCTCATATCACCAATAAGAAACTAATCTTTACAAGTATGAATATACCAAAGTCCTGTCAGCTTATTTATATGGTTGCAGCACATCCATGTTGTCTTTACTGCTTTATTAACTCACTTATGGGATTGTGTGAAAACAAACTAATCAATAAATATGCTATTATACTTCTAGGGTACTTGTAGACACCACTAAATGGCAGACTGCGGTTCAGACTGAGCATCAGTTCTATCTGGACCTCTGTGGCCATGACACTTAGCAAACTGGGTGTCCTTTCCCAGATGTGATATAAAGGTGGTGGTGGTGGAGGGGGAAATTGAGATGTAAATGTACGGGGGGGGGGGGTAATCCTACTGACCAACAACCACTGACCCCTGATGCTAGGACATTTTTTTCCCTACTAACAGTCCCCAAACAGTGTGATGGATGGTGAACTGGCCCCTTGTTTAAAAAGTTTGGGGAACCCTGGGTAAGACCCTCTATCGAGTTTTTATTGCTGTGTGCCTATTAGTGAGCTTCATTCTCTCTTTTGGTGACCATTTTAACAGAGAAAGAAAGTGAGGTTGGCCAATGCTTGGCCTAGAAACAAACACCATCTGTCATTTGCAAGATGTGGGGACTGAAGTGTCAGACAGTACAAGACGAATCAATGACCACAAACTGAGGTTAGGCGCTGAGATGAATTGAGAAAAACCACAGGTTGACTTTTCTTCATTGCCCAGCTAGTCTGAATTCACTGCAACCTATTGTATCTTAGGCACAAAAATAACTGTACAGTAATATCTGCTCAGTTGAAAACACAACCTAGACTTTATATAAGCCATGTATGTTTTATAACTGTCAACAGCACTTACGAGGAAAGAGGGCAACTAGAGTCATAAATTATATCCGGAGTCACATAGTATTTCAATAGTAATATTGCACTTAGAAAAACCCTTTTGCAGTCATTCTGATAAGGGGTACGTTTTTCCAAGTGCAATGTTTTATGCTCATAGTTTTTCTGATGCAAGCTTTTCCTATGTTCCTTGGTTTTGGATTCCTATGTAATGTACAAGGCCAGACAAAAAAATGGACAAGATTCCCACAATGTGCAGGACAGCTCACAGCATTACAGTCTGACAAGTAATCAAAGGCGCTGAGCCTGACAAAGAGGCAGAACACAGCAGGAGGACAACTGTATGAGAATGAGACACACTTCTTCATGCATTTCATCACATCTTCATCCTTTCAAATCTTCTGATTGCTCTTGACATCTCTGAAATCCCTTGAATACTTCAAAGCCTTCTAGGCATTTTATTATTGGATATTTGAACTGGCTGATTAACCTTTTCCTGTCTGTACATACCTGTATACTGTTCATTATTTTTTTCCATCTTTATCATCAAACCTGCTTCAGGTCTAGGTGTTGGTAGTATAGTTATTTTAATGAAGTTTTTGTCTTCTTCCAGAGGACACTTTTATTTAATTAGTACAGAATGTTTGGAATGATTTATTGACTAGATAGTGTAAAGTGGTGGGCACAACTAACACCTTCAGGATCTGTAGTGGGTAAGCAAGGACAGTCCACTACAGCTTAGCTGGTTGTAAATGAGCTTCTTCTACATGCAACATGCAGCATAATAATTACAGTAGCTAATTACCATAAATTCTTTATTCAAAGGCATCTATGTTTGTTAATAGTACATCTAGCCTTTAAAGGAGAAGTATGGCCAAAGCTTTTTTGACCCCGCTTATCCTATAGATAAGATGCACTTCGTTCAGCACTCCTCTCAGCTCACAGCAGGCTAACGCCTGCTGTTGGATGACATTGCTCAGCCGCTTCAGGCTCTGAAAATATCCCAACTTTATAGTCGGGATCTACCCAGATGCATGGACCAGCAGTTGGCTCATCCTCTCAGTGAGCTGATGACAGCCTGAGCCAGCTGCTCCCACCCCTCCACAGCCCAACGCTTCAGTGTGAGTGATGGAGTGGCACAGCAGAGAGTCAGTGACACTCACCAGCTTTCTGCAGAGTGAACACCTGGAAATGAGCCGATTTGATCGCTCAGTTCTCGGTGTAGAGCTAGCAGGGGACAGCTGTAGCTGGGATCAGTAGTGCAACCATCTAGGTGAGTATGATTGTTTATTTTTTTTGTATTCCCTAACTTCTCTTTTAAACTATACTAAAGGTAATTTATAACGTGTAATTGACTAAGGGGATGCACAATGCCATCTCTTATGGCTATCTACCGCTGTCTTGTACAATTAAGTAAATGCCCACTTACTAATTAGTAGGATAGTTTTCCTAGAACATCAAATGTGTCCTTGCAGAAATATATGCAATCAACACAGAAGCCCAATAGGGGCTCGATCATTATAACACCTACCCAGGCCTGAAATGCTATAACATTGTTAATAGATATAAAACATTATTTTTCAGTAAAGGGCACCATTGCCTGGTTGGCAAGGATACAGACTTCCAGCTGTTTTTTTACATTATTATGAAGTGCTGTCTATGGGTTCTAATTAGTCACATATTAAATAAATTGTAGATATACAAAGAAATTCATCTTACCTTGCCTTGCCGTGTATTCGTTGTCTTCAATTAATCTAGCAAGACCAAAGTCTGCAATTTTGCAGATTAAGCCATTTCCAACCAAAATATTTGCAGACCTCAGATCTCTGTGTATATAATTCATACGTTCAATATAGGCCATACCAGCAGCAACCTAGGAAACCACAATTATATTAACAAAAATTAAAATTAGGTTATTTTCCTCTACAGATGAAAAAAACAAAACAAAAACAAATTGAACTGATTGGTAAGCAACTCAACTGCTTTATCTAGTTCCACTATTACTGACTCAGTCATTCCTATATATGTGTACCCAATTTTATGATTACATTGGTTAGAAACCTCAGATATGAAATATGAACAAAGTATATCTCTATATAATGTGTACTTAATTAAGAGCACTAGTTGTCATTTCTGTTTGCTGCCTTGTTCCTCTGTTATTAGCCTAAATCACTTCTGACAAGTTTTCCTCACACCAAAAGAAAAATGGTGACAGTGAAGAGACCTCCAGCTGATTGACAGCCTCAGCTCTGTTCCTGTGTGAAGGGGGTGTGTTCCTTCCCTCCAATCATCTCTTAGAGCTCTCTTCACTGAGCTCCGCAGAGTGTAACTTCAACTACCTTTTTTCTGAACACTTATACAAACTTAATAAATTTAGAATGAATGGATGAAGAAAAAGACAAACAGATAACCTGTAGATAAACAGGTACAGCTTATGTGGGAGGGTTTGTTTCATCTCTGTGTATCATCTGAGGCCAGTCACTTGACTGGGTATGTAAGGGTTTACAACCACTTTAGTATATTTACTGGTTCTCTCCTTCATATTCACGATCTTGTCTTTCTCAGTACTCAGAGGCTAACAAAGAAACATATTTAGCATCTCAGCTATTCAACAACAATGGGTGGGGACTTTCTAAGTAGGTCCAAGACAAGCAAAAGCCATGTAGACCTGAATCACATGGGAAGCCAAACGGCATTCCTAATGTTCTCTGTTGTAGCTTCCTTCATAGCAAACAGATAGAAGCTGATTTCCTTACAAGTGACAGGTGCTTCACTGCAGAATTATTCTGTATTTGCACTGTACCTGGGCTGCCATATCCACTAAATTTGGCAACTTCAAAGCTCGTCCTTCTCCATCTTTCAGGAATTCCAGCAAGCTCCCTAAAATACAGCAATATTTAACACAATATTGTCATTTTTCTGTCCACACTGTGTTCACTTTTACCATTTCATCATTAATAACAGAAGGCAGAACCTGGAAAACAATAGCACATCATTCTGCCAAAAGCAGGGTAAAAATAACAACTGCAGGCATCAACAGCAATATTTTCGAAGCTGTGTTTGGAGAAAAGCAAACATGAATGTTTAATGCAGTCACACTCACTTTCTTAGTTTGGAACATGTTCTAGTATGGAATTTTTTTTATTGATTTCAGAATTACTGCAACATACAAGGCATCAAGTGCAAAATAGTATACTTTAAGGGAAACAATATACTGTCAGTCGACTCTTTTCATTAATACTTTTGTTGTTATAGCCAGTGATAGAGGAGTGGCAATGTTGCCTTTGATCCAGTCTGCATGCCATACTGCCCAACGCAAGGGAGGTCTGCATGTCAGTACTATGCATGTGAACACTAGACTGTAACGTGAACTGGGGGTGTCAACAACAGTGTGGAGGCCCCTGCTGTGAACATAATACCATGTTTATGTGACACCCCAATACCTTATGAACACACTTTGTTAGAGCTATATACTTCACTGCAAAACAAGTAAATGGAAGTGAGCCCAGGATCATAGGATAAGCCTGCCCATTATTTTGCTCTTGTTCTTTACCTCCTGCAGCAGCCAACAGCACAGCATGTGTGCAATAATAGACTAGTAGACTATTTTTCTGAATAAACCTATTCAGGCTGTACTAAGAAGATAGGATTGCCATATTCCAGCTAAGCCGTCTCATCACAGGTAAGGCATGGACAGAGACACCGGAAGTTGCTCTCATTTCCATGGTCCCAGGATCAATCAAAAAGGGTATTTTCGGATTCTTGCTTATGGCAGGTTAAGGCCTTGATTCCCAGACACTGGAAGTCCCCCACAATACCTACCATATGGGAATGGGTTACAGAAATTAATTGTATCATGCGTATGAAAAAAACGCTAGCCATTGTTTAGGAACTGGAATTCTCTGATTCTCTAGAATTATTACCATTTTTAAAGAGTTTAGTTTTCTGTTTTTTTTTTTGTTTTGAAAATGTATCGGTCTGCCGCCCCATGTCGGACACCCCCCTCAGGATTTCTTTTCTCCTTGATCCTTCTATCTTTTTCTTTCTCTCTCTTATAATAGTCTCTGGAAAAGGTGGCACTGATGATACCCTTGAATTCCAACTAGTACCGTTACTGACTATCTTCCATGATAACTCGCAGCCCTCTCAGAATCTGTTAATGAAGAACCCCGGGCAAAATTTTTATTCAACTGTCCTTTTGTCCAGGGGTGCAAGGAAAGGCTATACTTACTGGATCCTTCAATCCTCTGGAAAACAGTGCTGCTCCCCCATGTCCAGCGGTGGAATGTTCCTTCCATCCTCACGTCCAGAGCCGGTCTATGAATGTGATGGCATCAGGAACAGTCCATTTACAAGACTGCTAGTATGTGGGGGGGGGGGGGGGGGGGTGCCATGGGAACCGGTCTTCCCACTTCCTCGGATGGGTGGATTAAGTAAGTATATCTCCACTCTCCCCACCCCTAGACAAAATGAGCAGTTAACCCATACAGTGTGAATGTTTAATGCAGTCACACTCACGTTCTTAATTTTGAACATGTTCTAGTATGGGAATTTTTTATTGATTTCAGAATTACTGCAACATACAAGTCAAGTCAAGTCAAGTCAGCTATTGTTTTTTTTTATTCACATCCTAAGCTGAATCAAATTAGTGAAGCTGCCCAAATGGATGCTTGAGCTCACAACTGCTGGGAGAATTTGTTTTTATTGTTTTCCTCTGCCATATTTGTACACATTGCTACGTTATGATGACGCTAATCTCAATCACTCATTGTACAATTAACACTGCTGTACTATGTTCAAGTTTCTTGTTTTGGTTTCTACTATTGTCACTGTGCTACATTTTTCAATTAAACTTTATTCTTAAAAAAAAAAAAAAAAGAAGAAGGTAGGATTAAAGGGAACCCGCGATGATATAAATATGTATGATATAAACAACTTGTTTTCAAAGGTGCAGGCTCTAAGACTGTTGTGGCTTGTGTACATAAGCTTTGCTGTCAAACACTGGACTTTATATTATATTATTATTATATTGCTTTGCCTGCAATGTACACACATCTCCAGTTACAAGCTCCGTCCAGAGAAAACAGGTCAGACACAGCCTGAGAACGGTCATCCACGCTGTATCAAAATAAATCTGCTGCGTTGGACGTGTTTTGAACCCATGTCAAATGCAGGTAAAGCCTGCGTACACTTTCTCTGGAGCAAGTATACATGTTGGCAGATCAGGCCTATTAGACACCAGTGACTGCATCATTTTTCGAGCTATATCACTCATGGATTAGCTTTAAATGTATTCTTGCCCAAATGTCCATGATTGTGATGCAACTGCATCCCCATACTTCCCAGCTTTATCGGGGGAGGAGAGTGTAAAAAATCTTAGCCAAAAGCCACATCTTTGCCATATTTCAAGTCATGAATACCATTAAAAATTTATGGAAAAATTTAGTTGTATTTAGGGGTGCCACAGTAGTCGACAGCATAAAAAAAAAGGAGAACTACAAAAACAATAATTATTAATTAAAGGAGAAGTACAGCCAAAGGTCATTTGGCTGTACTTCTCCTATGGATCACAGGAGTGCAGTCCGCTCTGCACTGCTGTGACCCATTTTCAGCAGAGAGTGGGCTGAAGTCCACTCTCTGCAGACATCACACAGTCAGTCCAGGCTCCACATCATCACGACCATGGAGTCGGGATCCGTCTAGATCCCTGGACTGACACCCGGCTCAGCTTCTCAGCAAGCCGCTGAGAGGCTGAGCCGGCCGCTTCTGTCCCCTCCACAGCTCAGCACTCAAGTGAGCGAGGAGGGGGCAGAGCAGAGAGCGGCGACTGACAGTCACCAGCTCTCTGCTCGGGGAGCTGTGAGAACTGATCGATCGGCGGAGTTCGATCAGTCGGTTCTCAGTGTTAGAGGCGCCGGTGGACAGATGCAGAGGTGCAGCATCGCACCGATGCTGCATCCACCTAAGTAGGGCATGAATAAAAAAAAACAAAAACAAAAAAACATACTTCTCTTTTAACCACTTCAGCCCCGGACCATTTGGCTGGCAAAAGACCAGAGCACTTTTTGCGATTTGGCACTGCGTCGCTTTAACTGACAATTGTGCGGTCGTGCGACGTGGCTCCCAAACAAAATTGATGTCCTTTTTTCCCCACAAATAGAGCTTTCTTTTGGTGGTATTTGATCACCTCTGTGGTTTTTATCTTTTGCGCTATAAACAAAAAAATAGCGACAATTTTGAAAAAAATGCATTATTTTTTACTTTTTGCTATAATAAATATCTCCAAAAAATATATATAAAAAAAATTTTTGGCCTCAGTTTAGGCCGATATGTATTCTTCTACATATTTTTGGTAAAAAAAATCGCAATAAGCGTTTATTGATTGGTTTGTGCAAAAGTTATAGCATCTACAAAATAGGGGATAATTTTATGGCATTTTTATGAATAATTATTTTTTTTACTAGTAATGGCGGCGATTGGCAATTTTTATCATGACTGTGACATTATGGCGGACAGATCTAACACTTTTGGAGCTATTTTGGGACCATTCAAATTTATACATCGATCAGTGCGATGAAAAATACATTGATTACTGTGTAAATGTGACTGGCAGTGAAGGGGTTAACCACTAGGGGGCGCTGTAGGGGGTTAAGTGTGCCCTAGGGAGTGATTCTAACTGTGGGGGGGCCAGGCTATGTGTGACATGACACTAATCACCGCTCCCAATTACAGGGAGCGGTGATCAGTGTCCTGTCACGAGGCAGAAAGGGGAAATGCTTGTTTACATCAGCATTTCCTCGTTCTTCCTCTTCGTGAGATGATCGCGGGTATCCCTGCGGACATCGAGTCAGCGGGACCCGCGATCACAATCACGGAGCTCGTGGTGGGCACGCGCGCGCGCCCACAAGCCGCTTCTTGAAGGGCAACGTACAGGTACGTTAATATGCCTGTACGTGCCCTTCTGCCAACGTATATCGGCGTGAGCCGGTCGGCAAGCGGTTAAACATACTGGTGCTTTTTTCATCACTATGTGTTTTTTCATGCAGTGATTTAAAGATTGATAAAGTCTCTAGACCAGGGGTGTCCAACCTTTTGACCTTCCTGGGCCACATTGGAAGAAGAGGAATTGTTTTGGGCCACACATAAAATACACTAACAATAAAGGCTGATGAGCAGAAAAAGTTGGGAAGATCACAAGGTAGCCATAACTGATATACTGATCTGAGCAATAACATTTTTTGCAATATTTTTTACTATAAACGTAAAAGAGGGCAACATAAAACTAGTACAATATGTGACACTATTTTTAATAAACGCATCAATATCTGGTTTGATGGATGTAGTAGAAATTCTCAATGAATTATCAAGGTGGTCATCAGATATTATGATTCTAATTTTGCCCTTCGTGTGTTTCATCCTTGAAAATGATGTTATGCCGAGTAAATAGATACCTAACATGTCATGTTTTAAAATTGCACACACTTGTGGAATAGCGCCAAACTTCAGTACTTAAAAATCTCCATAGGCGGCGCTGTAAAATTTTTTACAGGTTTACGTGTTTAGAGTTACAGAGGAGGTCTAGTGCTAGTCTAGTGCCTGGGTGGCAAGGGGTCAATTACCATAAGTAATATACAAATAATTATTATATATTGTTTTTAAGATAATTTACTGTATTTTCAAAAACTATACTCAAGCAGGAGGCTTAATGGACAAATTACTGAAGTTTGAAGTTATAACTTCTAACCAGTAATTTCACAGTAAATAGATAAATAATCAATTATTATGTTATAGCATATACATATATGATTTAGCTTGATTGGAACAGTACCTTTTCAACAACAGCAGATTCTCATTGTCCCTCTTAACTGTGTGAGAAAAACATGGGATGGTGGGTAAATCTTATACCCATAAACACATGTTTTTCCCTTGCAGTTAAGAGGGCTAGGCTGGAAGGGAGCATTTGTCTTTTGGACACATGCCCCCTTCTATGACACTGCAGTGAGAGGTGTGCCTCCACTGCAGCATTTTTATTGGACAGCTTGGGCCAATGGTACTTTACCATTGCTCTAAGGCTCCAAGCTGTCCATTGAGCTCAGTGCTTCTGACAAGAAGTGAGAGGCATGTTGAGCTAATCCTCTCAGTTTGCTGCAAACAGTGTGCCAGCTTGTATTTAAACTGGTCGCTCTGTATGTACCCTGTTTCACCGAAAATAAGACCTAGCGTGATTGTCGGTGATGGCTGCAATATAGGCCCTACCCCCCAAATAAGCCCTAGTTAAAGACCTTGTAGGTCTTATTTTCAGGGTAGGGCTTAATTTCGGGGAAACAGGGTAGGGCTTATTTGGGGGGTAGGCCTTATATGGCAGCCATCACCGACGATCACGCTAGGTCTTATTTTCGGGGAAACAGGGTAGCTTCTGACAGGCTGCGCGAGCGTATCTCTGGAACTATAGGTTGTAGGAGCTTCAAATTTTGACCAGTGGTGGGGTAGGACTTCAGCTACTTACCAGGTCACCGAGCTATGACCCTTGAAGCTCAATCATTTTTTTTTAAGTTCATGGCAGGTGAGACTCTGCCTCACCTGCCTCCCCAGACTGCATGTCTCTGGTGTACAGAACGTCAGGTAGCTATATTGCATTGCATTTTACAGAAAATAACAGAGCTGCAGATTAAAAAATGAAAGGTAATTTTTAATAACATTCCATTACAATATGACTTGTGTCACAACTACATTATTTTTTTTCTTATTATCTGATAATTATTTTTCCCACAAAAGTGGAGTTACCCTTTAATCATGCACTGGACCATTGTTGCACAATATCTTTCTGCTTCTGCTTAGTTAACATTTGCAGGCAATGGAATAAATTCCGTTAAACCGTGTGACTCAGATTTCCTTCATTACATATGTATAATAATTATACACTATTCATATTATAGCATGAGAGTTGAGCTTTACTACTAAGTATTACTTCTGACCTTTGCTCATGTACTCAGTGACAATGTAGATAGGTTCTTCTGAGACCACTGCGTACAGCTGCACCAGTTTATCATGTTTCAGCTTTTTCATAATCTGAGCTTCTTCCAGGAAAGACTCTGGAGACATGGTCCCTGGCTTCAATGTCTTTATCGCCACCTTGGTGTTTCCATTCCATGTACCTACAAGTAGGAAGACCAGTATAGATACACATTAGCTGATGACATACTTATGGAGGCACAAGCATACAGGAAAGAGCTCAGCACCACCAGCAGTGTATGCAGAGGATGTGTATAGATTCAATACAGTCATTGTACCATTATAAAATGTGTATATTGTAAAAATGCAATTCCAGACATGGAACAAATATTATCTAGCCAGGTATTCCTTTCACCAAGTTAGATAAATTAAGAAATCTACGAGGGAGATTGAATAAAACTGGTGCACTCAGAATCTGGTGCAGCTGTGCATGGTAGCCAATCAGCTTCTAACTTCAACTTGTTCAATTAATTAGGCTTTGGCAATAAATCCTGGAAGCTGATTGGATTCTATGCAGAGCTGCACCAGAGTTTGCAATCTCCAGTTTTAGTAAATTCCCCTTTACTTGTCTTGCAGAGTCTAACTTCAGTCTGGGGGGTGTGCTTTTTACAGCTGAGTAGATCTAAATTAGGAAACAAAAAAAAACAGCTAACATGATATAGTGTAGCTTTTTAGATATATGTAACATTTTAAGGTAAACCTGCACTTATTTACTAATCACCAGGCTTTATAGCAGGTGCCCACTCTTACCTTTGCCGCAGTTTGCATTGTTGTAGGGTCTGGAAAAACTCATGCAAATACGGGCTTTCTAGAAGTTGCACAGGATTAAGCACAGTGCTTGCTCAGGCAATTAGCCACTCGGGCACTAAGAAATTAATTGTGAGAGGCAGAGGGGAGTTTATGAGGAAGTAAAAAAATTTTCTTGGAGCTCTGTTAGTGGATTGGGTTTAAAGAGGAGTGTGGTAAATGTAAGAACAGTCACCATGCGATACCTGTTACAACACCTGAGGGATAAATTAGCAAACAAGTTTTTAAAACAGGTTTACTACAAAGTTATGTATAAGAGAAAAAAAAAGAGAGAGAAGAGCGCCACTACCTAAGTGTAGTACTTATTTAAAAAAACATGGAATGAAAAACAATAAATATGCACTCACATGTAAAATGTACTAAAAGCATATCCATAAGGCACCAGCAGATGGCAGCCTTCCAAGTGGTCAATGGTAAGCAGGTCCCTCAGGGTGGATGTGATGTAACACTTCCTTGCTGTCCACAGTGTTATTATCCATGTGATCTACACATATAGTCTGCTGCTCCTGCTGGTTCTTCCTGGTCTTCCCTTGGTTGATGTTCTGGTTCCAAGCACCTTACATCACATCCATAGATGAGCATATTTATTGTTTTTCATTTCATTGAATGCTGTATTAAATGCTACAGTTAGGTAGCGTCGCTCTTTTCTCTCTCTCTCTTTTTTGTTCACTTATACTGTACATGGTTTGCTGGTGGGAGCCAACTTATACTTTATATTCAAACAGCTGATAACATGTATAATGTTTATATGGTTTAAAGGCAGATGTAAAACACTAATGTATTTAATAAAAGGAAAAGGAAAAAAAAAAATTGGTATTCAAAGCGTATTTCCACTTTTTGCCATCAGTTTTGAGAAAACCCCACTATATGTTTGTTATGTGTTCCCATTCACACAGCATGCCTAAATTAAAAAAAAAAATCTTACTTGATGTTTGAACATTAGTACCCATTGCCAAAATGTTTTGTGTTTATTTTGTGCGTATTTGTGCGTGCATGAATAAAATAAATTATAGCTCTCAGAATGGAATTTTTACCAGGATCTGTGTGTGTAAACACACAGATCCCGGTTCTTTCAGGGGAATAGAGACAGATTGTGTGTTCATACTAAGTATGAACACCGATCTCTCTCTCCTCCTAGACAGCCCCATCCCCCCTACAGTTAGAACACACCTAGGGAACACAGTTAACCCCTTGATCGCCCCCTAGTGTTAACCCCTTCCCTGCCAGTGACATTTAAACAGTAATCAGTGCATTTTTATAGCACTGATCTCTGTATAATTTTCAGTGGTCCTAAAAATGTGTCAAAATTGTCCAATTTGTCCGCCGCAATATCGCAGTCCCGATAAAAATCGCAGATCACCATTACTAGTAAAAAAAAATGATAATAAAAATGTCATAAATCTATCCCTTATTTTGTAGATGCTATAGCTTTTGCGCAAACCAATCAATATACGCTTATTGAGATTTTATTTTTACCAAAAATATGTAAAAGAATACATATTGGCCTAAACTGAGGAAAAAATGTGTTTTTTTGAAAAAAAATGTGGGATATTTATTATAGCAAAAAGTAAAAGATATTGTGTTTTTTTCAAAATTGTCGCTCTTCTTTTGTTTATAAAATAAAAAAACGCAGAGGCGATCAAATACCACCAAAAGAAAACTCTATTTGTGGGAAAAAAACGTCAATTTTGTTTGGGTACAGCGTCGCACGACCGCGCAATTGTCAGGTAATGCGACGCAGTTCTGTATTGCAAAAATGGCCTGGTCATTGAGCAGACAAATCTTCCGGGGCTGAAGTGGTTAATGAAAACCCGTTTAAAGAACCTTTCCGAATATTCGTAAATTTGGATATTCGAAAATTTGTAAATTCGAAAAAAAAAAATTTCATTGGTAAATTTGAAAGAATCAGAAATTCGTAAATTCGAAAAAAACGGAAACTCGGAAATTTGAAAAAAGAGATTTGAAAAAAAAGCGGAAATTCAAAAACTCGAAAATTGAAAAATCTGAAATAATAACTAACTAATAATAACTTAACTATTACTAGCTATTAAATTATAGGTATTGGAATTTCCTTTCAAATTTGGCTGTTAGTGAACGTAACAAATATGAATTTATCCGGAGTTCCGAATTATCTGAACTAACGAATGTCGTATCTAAACGAATAGAACGTAACAAATTAATAATAATAAATTACAATAATAATAATAACATTTTTTATTATTATTATTTTTTATTAATTTGTTCCGTTCCATTTGTTTAGATGCGGCATTTGTTGTTTTGGATATTTGTAACTTCGGATAAATTTGCATTCGTTACGTTCACTAACAGCCAAATTTGAAAAGAAGTTTCAATACCTATAATTTAATAGTTAGTAATAGTTACGTTATTAGTTAGTTATTATTTTAGATTTTCGGGTTTTCCAATTACCAATTTTATTAGAATTTCCAATTTTTTTTGAATTTACGATTTTGTTCAAAATATTTCGAATCTCCGTTTTTTTTTTTTGAATTTACGAATTACGATCATAATGAATCACCTAAAAAATTTTTTAAAAAAATGAAACGAAAACAAACAAATTTTTCAGCAGTGCACGTGTCTAATGGCCAGGTTTAGTTATGGCAAACACACCTAGTGGGCCCCTCACAAACAAAGAGAACTAAGTAGGATTGTTCTTTGCTGGAGGGTTTTTGGATATTTTTTTTAAGTTATGCTATGTGAATCGTGCATTTAACAAATACAAAGTAGGTGTTATCCCAATATGGCTACAAAAGTGGAAATACAATTTAGGACCAGATTTTTCCATTAGAAGGGGACATTATAACAACTCTCAGAACAAAAATTAGCTCAGTAGGAACCGTGCCTGAGTAATTAGAAATCCTAAGGCTACTTTTACACTGGGGAGTTTTTCAGGCGCTTAAGGGCTAAAAATAGCACCTGTAAAGCGCCTGAAAAACGCCTCCTGTGCCTCTTCAGTGTGAAAGCCTGAGTGCTTTCACACTGGAGCGGTGCGCTTGTAGGGTGAGAAAAAAAGTCCAGCAAGCAGCATTTCTGGGGCGTTGCTGGAGCGGTGAATAAACCGCTCCTAAAACGCCCGACATTGAAATCAATGACCAGCACCTCGCTAGCGGCCGAAAAGCCCTGCTAAGACAACGGTAAAGCGCCGCTAAAAATAGCCTGACGCCCGCCCGCCCGAGTGTGAAAGCAACTTAAAGCGGTGCATCGATTCCAAACTGGACTGCCTAAGCATTGATTTTACTAGAGAAGGACTGAAACATACAATGTAATGCAATTCAAAGTGGCACGTTGGTATCCATTTGAAATGCAAACTGTTACACAAACCAACAGCCAAATATCTCTATATAGCGCTTGGAGAAATGCTGTATGTGTCATGGGTGTTCTGACACCTCTGTTTAAGCAAGATTCTTAAAAAATCAAATGTCAAATATGCATGTGGTTATAACCTTTTCTAAAATACAAACTATTGCCCTAGGTGACTATTCAGTCAGTATCATAGGGTTTAATGATTTTTATGGAGATGTTAGGAGCAAGTCCGAGGCTAGTTCCACAATACCAGCCCCCTGCCTCAATTTCCGGCTTCTGCTTCTCAAATATTCCCCATTGGTCCCTTCTGTCACGTGACTTGATAAGGCACAGGCGCGCAAAACCCGTTGTCATTGTGACGGGACCTTCACCACTAAGCTTGCATCCCACGGCTCCACCATCCCAAGAGGGTTCCGTCTGGCCCTTCGTTCCCGAGCGGCCCTGTGACATCATCGCTGGCCGCCTTCTCCTGAAACAGTGTCTCCACGGAGTGAACACTGCAGGTTCCTCTATTCACCCTTACCCTTCAACCTTACCACCCTTACTTATGGATTTTCTATGTGATTTACAAGTTCAATAAACTGTTCTTTTTTCAGTGACTTTGGTGACATTTGACTTTTTGAGACTGTGGCTTGAACAGAGGTGTCAGAACACCAATAACACATACAGCCTTGCTCCAAGCGCTATATAGAGACATTTGGTTGTTGTCTTACAATTACCCCCCCCCCCCCCCCCCGCCGCCCCAGGGGTTGTCTCCAGCGCTAGGAGCAGCTGTGCTGTCACTAATACTTCCTCCTAGTAATTCATTTCCAAATGGCACCTGATCTTTTTGCGGCATTTGTTATACAAACCCTACTATTAATTCTGATGCTCTTTTAAATAAAAGGCAAACAGTCAAATTAAAGTGGTGGTAAGTGTAATTTTTTTTCCGTGGCTCTGAACTTCCTCTTCTACTTCTCCCCACTGGTGCTCTATGCTCCTTCTCTTCTCTGAGTGTCCCCATAGCAATCAGCTTGCTATAAGGGCACTAGAGGTAGGCTGTGTGCATCAATAGACACACGCTGCGTGGCTCGGCCCCAACCCCCATCTCCCTCCTAAAAGGATTTGATTGACAGCAGCAGAAGCCAATGACTCCCGAAGCTATCAGCAAAGCCTGTGAGACCAGGTCGAGCAAAAAGAGCTGCTGCAGGCGGGACATTGATAGATCGAGAGAAGATTCAGGTGTTTAAGGGGAGGTGCTGGCGGGAGATTATATTATTGAAAGATTTTTTACCTTAATACAGAAAATGCATCAAGGTAAAAAAAAAACGTTTGCCTTTAGAACCACTTTAACTAGCAAAGTTATAAGCTCTTTGACTTTTAGTATTATAAAACAATACATGGGCCCAGTTTTCAGTCTTCAAGATAACAATCAAGCAGTGTAACATACCGCTTGCTCTACAAGAAACAAACCAGTTAGTAGATGTGCTATACTGTGGTTCCCTTTACAAAGATCCCTTGAAACAGGACATTTGGGATCTTTTTCAAATAAAAACTTACATATCCATCTATACTTTTCTTATTTTGACTAAAAAGATGTCTAATTTTTCCATACCAAAACAAATGATCCACCTTACCATACCACACTTCAGCGAAACAGCCCTGACCGAGCTTCTGCTTCAGGTTTATTGTGCTCCGTGACACTTCCCAAGCATCTTTAGCCAATCCAATAGTTTGTGGTACATAAGTCCGTGCAATCATTGTTAAATTATAACATAAACCATCAGCATTGTCTACAGGAAAGGAAATTAATGGAAATACATGTAATACATGCAATAAGAAAGATGGAAGGTGTTTTGTACCTTTCATAATTATAACTCTAGAAAAGCGATATATTTTTAGAAAACCTGCATTGTGTCACTAGCATGTGTTCTGTAGAAATGCAATAATCTCATTGCACTTTCAATATCATTGCACTTTCATTATTTCTCCCTAAGTCACATTCCATCTTTCCATTTGCTGCTCCACACCAGAGCAGCCAAACAGAACAATAAATGATGTTCTCTGCGTACCCATCCATACTTCCCCAAACTGCCCATTTCCCAGTCTCTTGATCAACTGGAGAGACTCTCTTGGGATTTCCCAGACATCTTTGGTTTTGACAGACAGGTCAGTAAGCCTTGGCATTCCTTTATGGCATGGTACTACCAAGCGGCAACAGAGGCCAGCAGCTCTCTCTGAAAAGCACATAATAAGAATAGGGCAAAAGAGAAGAGAAATGACACACGGGAATGGAGCACAGTATACTTAGTAAAAGCAGCACACATTACATTTCTGGAGGAAACACTGAAAGCAAGGATGTAAATTGTCTATTACAAATCACATAAAATAATACATACTTACAGGCATACAGTATTTTAAAGCTGTAAATATGACTTTTACCGGTAGTGAATCAATTACTGTAATTTGTAAACCATATTCACTGCTAAAAAAAAATATGCTTTACTATTAGTGTTGAACTAAAGTTCAAGCTAAAGCCAGTTCTGCCTGAACCTGCAGGAAGCTGTCACATGATAGCAGACCTATGATAGCCTAATCAGCTGTGGCTGGTGAATTCCGAACCCTGCAGTTGCATGGAACAAATGCTGGCTGATGTCATTATCTAGATATGGCCATATTTGGACAATGTTGTCGACCATAAATTACCATATTAAGTCAATTACTAGGTGTAATCCTAGACTCTGACCTGTCAGTTCAGCCCCAAACCCAATCATTCTCAAAAGCTTCACCTCCATTCCATCTCTAAAATTAGCCCCATTTTTAACTAATGAAACCACCAAGCTACTCATTCCCTCCCTCGTTATCTCTCACCTTGACTATTGCAACTCCCTTCCCATAGGCCTATCCCTCCAAAGGTTATCCCCTTTTCAGTCACACCTCCAACTAACTGAGCTTTTATCACTTCAATCAGCTCATCCCCCACAGTTACAACCTTTTGCGCCACTTGCCCCACCCTATTAGATTGATAGCTCTTATGAGCCCCTGCTCTGTGTGTCCATTCAGACATGGAGCTGTGGCTTGCCCCCCCCCCCCCCCCCTTAACTCACTGACTTTGATTGGCATTGGCGCCCGCTGCTGTGTCTTAGCCAATCAGGAGTGTCTGTCTGTACTATACTGTGATCGTACTGTCTCCCTTATATAGTAAAGCGCTACGCAAACTGTTGGCACTATATAAATCCTGTATAATAATAAAAATAATGGCCATATTTGGACAATGTCTTTGAGCATAAATGGCCATATTAGGTCAATGATGTCAGGGCATTCCCAGGCTGCAGCTGACTGGGCTGGCGGCCTGCTATCATGTGACAGCTTTCTATGAGTACAGGCCAGTCTGCCAGCAGCCCGAACCTTAGCTCATCACTACTTGTCATGTATGAAGAATCTGAAAGACAAACTGGGATGGATTTATCAAAAGAATAGAAGCTGTTCACTAAAGTGAACACTCAGTTTGCTAAGTGTAGTAAATAGTAAATAATGTGAACCTGTTCATTTTTAATAGCCAATCATATGCAAGGCAAATTAAAAAAATAAGACTTTTGCTAGCACTGGTATGACCAGTATACAAAAGGGACATTACTCTATTTTAATGAACATTTACTCTATTAAGTGAACAGTCTCTACTCGATAAGTAACGCATCCCCATCGTGTTTCTTATTTTAACCAATAAGAGTCTTCCTTTTCTTTTTGTATTGCAGCTTACAAATTGAAAGGAAGAAGCTGACCAGCTGCTACAGGCAACACAGACAATTCTGATACAAAACATTATTTGTAGATTGTTTTCAAAGCTTTTGTAAAGGCTAAAGTTTTTTTATTTGGAAGGTAACAAACATGTTATACTCACCTGCAATGGTTTTGCATACAGAGACCACAAACCTCCTCTACTGGGGTCCCTTGCCAGCGCTCTAGGATTCTTCCTATGGGGGCGTACCTGTGGGCTTGATCTCGAGCCGGGCTGTGTGAATCTATTGACACACACAATGCAGCTAAGCCCCACCCCATTCACAGGATTTGATTGATAGCAGCAGGAAACAATAGCTCCTGCTGCTGCCACTGTGAGGAAAGAGAGAGAGGAGAGAGCCACTGCAGATGATCATAGCGCTGGATCGAGATAAGACTTATAAGAGAGCTGAGGAGGTGATACAATTATTGGGAAATGTTTTACTTTAATGCAGAGAATGCATTAAGGTAAAAAAATGTTGAGCCTTTAGAATGACTTTAAAACTGTTGTCCTTATGTTTTAAGGCATGAGTGTCAATACTAACTAGGGGTAAAGTAATAAAAAGTAGAGGAAATCTTACTGCTCATGGCAGCCAGTCAGATGTAGACTTTTATTTTACATACTATACAAATAGTATTTAGAATGTGCAAAGTTGTTATGGGTATTACAGACATTGCCTTCAGTTTGTATATCTGCCACAGGGTGAGCAGTAATTATGTGGCACCATTCCATCTTTTGGCAGGGAGCTGAAATACTCAGCGTGGAAAGCTGGCGTTCCTTGCTTTTGAGGTCATACTCTCCTGTGGGCCCTGTTCCTCCAGACTGATTCTAAAAGCAAGGAAAAAATCTACTTTTTTGCATGCAAAGCTGCTTTAGGAGTAAACTGAGACAGCGCATATAAACACAGTGGATATTTTTCCCATATGGAACATTCCTTTCAAGGCATTCTGAGAGACAAGAAAAAAGTAAAAACCCTAGTGTGTATCTGAAACCTTTATATCAGTCATGAAATACTACATGCAGTATAGTTTGCCTATTCTCTCCATTAGAATAAGCAATATCGGTTTATAATAACTCAATTACATAATTTAAGTGTAATATTATTACACTTATCTATCTTTCAAGCTTCAGTGCTGTCATCTATGTTTGCCTCTTACAGTAGTGAGCTACTAACCTGGAACAAGTATGCTGTCCAGGAAGTCTGAACTCCCATCCTGCATATTTGTTCCAGGTCTGTGACTTAACAGGGATTTAAAGAGGTACTAAACCCAAAACCAACATTTAATATAAAGCAGCTTACCAATTCTTAGATGTGATGGCTGTATTTGTTTTAATTTTTTATGCTTTCCTTTATTGTCACCTGGTGATATGGGCAGTAAGCAACAAGCTGTTGTGCTGATGTAGCATTTACAGGGTTGAGACAAACCATTTACCACTGACCAAGGGGCTTACAATGATCCAAAAGGAAAAAAAAATGTTTGCTGTAATTGCTTTTAAAGTGTTAGCTGGAGTTTGGCTTCAATTTGTTTAGTGTATCGAAAAATCTGCTAGTCAATCTTACACTCTCCTCCTCCCAGATTAACAATGCTGCCGTCCAAAGGTGCCCCTGTGCTCCTTCATCCAGAGGGCAGGCACTCTAATACAGGAGGTGTGTTACTGGCCAGATCACCAGGTGAAAACAGAGGGAAAAAAGCCCCCAAAAAAGAAAACTAGTGCAACCATCACATCTAATGACAAGTAAGCTGCAATAGGTACATTTTTTTTGTTTTCGGTTTAATACAGTTTTAAAGTGGATGTAAACCCACTTTTTTTTAAAATAATACCTGCAAGACAAAGGCATAATGAGCTAGTATGCATAGCATATTAGCTCATTATGTAATACTCACCTGAGATCGAAGCCCTCACTGTGGTGCACGTACACTGGTCCGGCGGCTGACATCACTCCCGGGGGTTACTTCCGGGTATCACGGCCCCGGAGCTGTGATTGGCCGAAGCCGCGATGACTTCACTCCCGTGCATGCGCACAGGAGCCCCTGGTAATGGCACAGTCTCACTAAAGCAACGGCACGTATGTGCCGTTGCTTCGGTGTGCATGTGCCGATGACATCGGCACATGCAAATACAGGGGATATATCCTAAACTGTGCAGGTTTAGGAGGTATCCTGGGTAGCTACAAGTAAGCCTTATTATAGGCTTACCTGTAGCAAAAAGTGGTCTGTAAGGGTTTATAACCACTTTAACCACTTGCTTACTGGGCACTTAAACCCCCCTCCTGCCCAGACCAATTTTGAGTTTTCAGCGCTGTCGCACTTTGAATGACAATTGCGCAGTCATACAACACTGTACCCAAATGAAATTTTTATCATTTTTTTCCCACAAATAGAGCTTTCTTTTGGTGGTATTTAATCACAGCTGGGGTTTTTATTTTTTGCTAAACAAACAAAAAAAGATGGAGATTTTTGAAGAAAAAAAAATCATGTTTAATAGTTTGTTATAAAATTTTGCAAACAGGTAATTTTTCTCCTTCATTGATATGCGCTGCTGAGGCGGCACTGGTGGGCACTGATAGGCACAGATAAGGCGGCACTGATAGGCACAGTTAAGGCGGCACTGATAGGGACAGTTAAGGCGGCACTGATGGGGACAGATAAGGCGGTACTGATGGGCACAGATAAGGCGGCACTGATGGCCACGGATGGGCGGCACGGATGGGCGGCACAGATGGGTGGCACGGATGGGTGGCACGGATAGGTGGCACGGATAGGTGGCACGGATGGGCACTGATAGGTACCACTGATGGGGGGCACTGATGGGGGGCACTGATGGGGGGCACTGATGGGTGGCACTGATGGGCAGTGATGGGCGGCACTGATGGGCACTGGTAGGTGACACCGATGGGCACTGATAGGTTGCACTGATGTGGGTGCTGATGGGTGGCACTGATGTGGGTGCTGATGGGTGGCACTGATGGGTGGCACTGATGGGTGGCACTGATGGGTGGCACTGTGGGCACTGATGGGTGGCACTGTGGGCACTGATGGGTGGCGCTGATTGATGGCACTGTGGGCACTGATGGGTGACGCTGGTGGGCACTGGTAGGCAGCACTGATGTCCCGATCACGGCCGCACGCTGTCAGCGCGAGGAGGAAAAATAGCCGATTACCGGCTCTGTTTACATCACATGATCAGCTGTCATTGGCTGACAGCTGATCATGTGGTAAGGGGTCGGGACCAACCCCTTACTCTGATCTGTGATCAGGCGAGTCTCATAGACTCGCTGATCACTGAGCGCGCCCCGCGCGCCCTGCAGGGGGCGCGCAGGCCGCTCGTGCACGGGACGACGTCAATAGACGTAGTGCCGGCAATTTAGATCCGCGCTGTTGCCGTCATTTGGCAATGGCCCAGATCTGAAGCGGTTAAGCTGGAATCAGAATGGCAGCCCCAAGGCTTATACCTTGTGGAATCAAGACTGACCTAAAAGTGATGCTGTAAAACAGGGGTCTCAAAACTTTCTAAACAGTTTACTGTCCTTCAGACTTAAGGGGGCCGGACTTTGCCCACTGGGAGTAAACAGTGCCAATCTTTGGTATTAGGGGGAGAAATAGTTTGTGTCAGTGGGAGGAATAGTGCCCTATTTTTTGTTGCCAGTGAAAGGAATTATGCCCCATCATTATCAGTGGAAGGAATAGTGCCCCATTGTTGGTGTCAGTGGCAGAAATTTAGCCTCATTGTTGGTGTCAGTGGCAGGAATTATGTCCCATTGTTGATGTCAGTGGCAGGAATTATGCCTCAAGGGCCAGATAAAGACAAGCAAAGGGCCGCAGTTTGGAGACCACTGCTGTAGAACCTAAAAGATGCTGCAGTTAGTGTTTCATTTGGTGATTACTGTTTATCAGAACTAATGCTAGTTATGCAAACAATACAAACTAAAGCTAGCCATACACTGCCTGAAACTTGGTAGGTTTAGCAGGGACAATGATTAAATGTTTGTTTAGTTGGGAGGGATAGGTACAATGTTCCTCGCCTCTGTGGCAGTTAGGGCTCTCTTCTGCTTTCCTCCACACTTGGATGAGGGCGGGCCCTGGTGCACAATGCCGGACCGATGGTCCAGCATTGTACATGATAACGCCGGAGAGCTGTGACCGAACAGGCAGCAAC
Source organism: Aquarana catesbeiana (assembly GCF_042186555.1). Lineage (NCBI taxonomy): Eukaryota > Metazoa > Chordata > Amphibia > Anura > Ranidae > Aquarana > Aquarana catesbeiana. The sequence continues at coordinate 373,361,408 of NC_133327.1, forward strand.
GTAAGCCGGCTTCGGAGGAGCAGTCACAAGGAGAGAAGGAAGCCTGCAGGAGTGAGGAATAAGGTAAGCATATCACCCTAATCCTTCCCCCCATATTATGGTGCAGCTGTGCATGGTAGCCAATCAGCTTCTAAATTCAGCTTGTTCAATTAAGCTGTGACAAAAAAACCTGGAAGCTGATTGGTTTCTGTGCAGAACTGCACCAGATTTTGCATGCTCCAGTTTTAGTAAATCCCCACATTGAATCCTGTAATGAACTTGCATACATTTCATATTGAAAGTTGTGCTAAAAGTAATACAAGCATAAGCACTAGTAAAGCGAAACATGCTGAGCAGAAGAGAGCATTTCAGAAAGATACAAAGAAATCACAATGATGACATTTAGGAAGATGATTCTGCACAAAGCAGAAAAATGGAGATAATGCCTATACCAACCAACTGACTCTGCACCTTAAAGTGTATCTAAACCCAAGAACAAAAATGTAATATATTGCAGCTTACTAGTATTCAGCCAGTGTGGCCAGTTGCTTATTGCCACACTCAGGGCTTATGAATCAGCAATGCCAATGCTAATAGCCACCCCTTGCAACATGTTTTCATCCCATTGTAGTGCAAGCAGGCACAGCCTACATGATAGTGGCAACTCTGCTCTGAATTCAGAAGCAGTGCACTATCATTTCCACTCCATCACAGGAAGATGTGTTAGGTGGAATTTACTGGCAGGATCAACAGGTTATTGTGGGACTATAGTATTTACTCAAACCCTGCCCACCCCCAAACTCATGTACCTCAACATCCTAAAGTCCCCTTCCTATGCCCAAATATTTTTAAATAAATATAAGTATATATACACACCCTTTTTCCACAGCATTCTAGCCAATTCGGTGACATCATGGCAGCTTCCCTATGTTCCTTCTGCGCAGGGACAGGCATTCTTCCCAGACTATTCATATAATGACATGTGAGCGTCTTTCAGTCCAGCAGTACCGTGAACCCCAATAGTGCAATGACATATATACAACAGGCTGTGTTCACAGGAAAGGGAAGAATGACTAGATTGTTGACCTGCCCATAGGACCAAGGAGGAAGCTAGAGACAGTGCTGGAGCATGGAGGGGATATGTATGAACATTGTCGAATACTTTTTTTTTTGTTAGAGGGGGTAGGGGAATCGACCCCCCTCACACCCCCCCCCCTCCCCAAAAAATGTGGTTTTTACTTTTTCCTAAAGTTCTGCAGTACATATTTTTTTAAATGGGTTGCTATAGTTCTAGTTTAATTTTTACATTCACTTCAATATGTGCTTTTGGATTGGTCCATCTTCACATAACATTTCCTAAATCATGACTGCCAGGATTCTGGAATTGTGCTAATCTTTACAGATCAGAAATATCTGCCTGCTGATGTTCATGTCAATCAAATATTAATATTAAAGGATTTTCCTGATTTGATGATCACTATTTATGGGTATGAAATAAGAGGGCCTAGATGTCGAAAACAAAAACATACCCTCTAAATGAAGAGTTAAAGCCTAAGTTTAGTGCAAGGTACAGTACTTACATGCAATGAGAATAGAAGCTGTAGAATAGCTTCCAGCAATGAAAAGTGTTCTAAGAATTAAGGATGGGCAGATGACTAAAAGGTTTGCCTCCTCCATTCACAGAGTACTTTTCATTGCTGGAAACTATAGTACAGCTTCTATAAATGGAAGAGGGAGTAGGGCAGACAGCAGTCTTGGCAAATACATTATGACAGATCCAGTGGCTGTATTAACTTCTGCAGCACCAGAGGATTACTGAAGGGGGGGAAACTTCCAATTTCAACTAAGACAGCAGCCACCCGAGACACTTCTCTGCATCTAAATACCGTCCCTTGTGCTGATTAAAAAAAAAACTAAGCATAGGTTTTAAGCAGGATACATACAGTACATATGTAGTCATGGTGGCCAACGACCTAAATGTTTGGTGCCTATTTTTTTTCTAAATGTACATGTACAGGTATGGCTATTTAAAAATTAGATTTTATATCTGACATGTCCCATGCTGGATACTGATCATGCAAGGGAGCCTGATCATTATACACAGACCAGTTATCTGCAAATAAAGTTTGAGACTACTTCAAACCGATGCTCTAGATGTGTACACTTTTATAGACTTAATAAAATATCCTCCTTTCATTGTTATAAAACAAAGTAAAGGAAATATATTAACTGGTCGTTATCATTTATTATCAAATAATTATTAAAATATCTGTTCAAATAATCAAGTGTCTACCTCTGTAACCACAGAGAGTAGCATGCTAAATACATGATTCATGCTGTATCCTGGAGAAGTAATATGAATTAGACCGCAATATCTGATATACAGTATGTTCCACACAATTTATTTAATGTATGGAAAACAGGATTACAGACTGTAGAATCCTGATGTGACCCAATAGTACAGACCTAGGCTGGTGAAATGCTAGTGATGTTTCTACTCGGCTGGAAGGGATTATGTGACTAGCAGAGGGAATGAGTCACCAGCAGGCAGAAACTTTTCATGCTTTACAATGAAAGCTGAGAACAACAAATCCAAGCTAATCGCTGTAAAGATTTGACTGTAACATGACGGCAAAATGCTTCCCCCAGCTTCTTCCCATAGCTAGCTCTAGATAAATTAATACCTGAATAATGGTGAACCAGCTGCTGGAGAGTTTCAAACTGAGCTCTAGTTGTGATGTAATAACCGCCATTGTCAAGTTTCCGGATCTTATAGTGCTTGACATGATCTCCCTTCATGTCATCCCAGTCACGAATAGACAATGAATAGGCACCTGAAACAAGTTAAGACAGAAACATATGGGCTTAAAATGGCATTATATATTGGGTCGTAAAACAAATCATAACATGAGAATAGAAGTACACTGTATACTAACATATCAATTACTGTATTTATTGGTGTATAACACGCACTTTTTGCCCTGAAAATCGGGTGCAAATAGCGTGTGCGTGTTGTACGCCGATACTTAAATCTTAGCTGCCTCGGAGGGGACAAGGAGGGGGGCGGGATGAGCGCTGTCAGATCACATACAGTGAAAATCTCCCGTTTACTTGGTGGCCTCTGTAATAGGAAGTTCCGTCTCCTGGGCCGCCATTGGACCACTGTTCTGTCTATCATAGGAGATTCTCACTGTATGTAATCTGTCGGCGCTCGTCCCACCCCCCTCCCTGTCCCCCCTAGGCTGCAGATGGGCATCGATCAGGCTGCACTGATGGCAATGTTGAGGCTGCTGCATTGAAGGCAATGGTGAGGCTGCTGCGTTGAAGGCAATGGTGAGGCTGCTGCATTGATGGCAATGGTGAGGCTGCTGCATTGATGGCAATGGTGAGGCTGCTACATTGATGGCAATGGTGTGGCTGCTGCATTGATGGCACTTGTGAGACTGCATTGATGTGGATTGATGAGGCTGCATTGATGGCACTAGTGAGGCTGCAGTTGGGCATTGATCAGGCTGCATTGAGGCAATGGTGAGGCTGCAGATGGGCATTGATCAGGCTGCATTGATGGCAATGGTGAGGCTGCTGCATTAATGGCAATGGTGAGGCTGCTGCATTGATGGCAATGGTGAGGCTGCTGCATTGATGGCAATGGTGAGGCTGCTACATTGATGGCAATGGTGTGGCTGCTGCATTGATGGCACTTGTGAGGCTGCATTGATGTGGACTGATGAGGCTGCATTGATGGCACTAGTGAGGCTGCAGATGGGCATTGATCAGGCTGCATTGATGGCAATGGTGAGGCTGCAGATGGGCACTGGCCCTTATTTTGCTTCAAAGTTCCTTATTTAAAATTTGAGTTTTTTTCTGAAACTTCCCTATTAAAATGAATGTGCGTGTTATACGCTGATAAATACGGTAAATAAGTAAACCAATGCTTTACAAGTATAAGCCTTCCTGATAAAATCGTAAAGTGAAATAATTTACATAAAATCATATAACATATTCTCACAATGCTCACTGACATGTTGCTAAGGTTGACAATTCAATTTTTAGCTCAGTACTCAGCCTCACAAATCAGTGGTAGGCTATCGGACGCCATGGTTGTATTTCTGCAACCGTACATGTTTATATTCTTACATGGAAAGAGTAGTGTTCCGGGACATAATTAGTCTGCATCCCGAGACTGCCCATCCATCCCTGTACACGTGTAACCACTTTCATATTGAATTAAAGGGCTACAGCCACATCATGTCTTTCAGAAATCAAGATTGACAAGTTTCACACTCTGACAGCGCTTAGTCTTATGCAGTACAGGTTAAGACTAAGCGCTGTCAGAGCACGAAATGCACCAATCTTGCCTTGTCTTGCTATAACCCACGATGTGATGATTTGAATGCGAGCAGACTGCAGTTCCTCTTTAATGGGCAGTGTACATTCTGACTGATCTCCTGTGTGTGGCCACCCAAAGATAATGAAATGAGAATGCATTCTTAGTACATGAAACTGTCCCGGTATATGAATTTTATTCAGAAGACCAAGAGTCACTTAACAATTTGAATAGCTGCAACCAGTCAGGTTTCACGCAAGCAGTGTATCCCAAATGATTCCTCTGCTGCCACTTACAAGTCATATTTTCAGCATATTCATGTAACAGCACATGTGCATTAATTACTTCATAACATTCTATAAGGAGCACTTTTCTTTTTAGGCTCTGTTTCCACTACTGCGACTTGTTTTGCAACATGACACATGTCAAGTTGCATGACAAGTCAAAACCCATGTATTTCAATGGTCCCCGTTCTAATTAGTGCGACTCAAGTCGCAGCGTCTCCAAAAAAGGTTCTTGCACTACTTTGTACCGTCTTCAGTGTGACTTGGTCTCCATAGAAAGGTATTAAGTCGCAATGCAGTCGCATGTACATGTCTGACACAGCGACTTTGTTGCGACTTCCACGGAAGTCTACGGAAGCACATGATCTCTGCTCCTCCCAAATACATCACTTCCTATATTGATGTACGTGAGTATGGAAGACAGGAAGGGGAAATAACTAAGCAGGATAAGGAATTACATCACTCTGGCTAAATTGCAGAACATCAAAGTTGCACAAAGTCGTTTTTAAAGTCGCATCAAATCGCAACATAAATCGCATTGTTAAGTCGCAGTGTAAATCGCGTGATTTTGGGGACGCAATAGTGGATTCTTTAAAGAAGTCTAGAAATTACATATTACATTGCAAGTTAATCTAGGGGACAGGTTTCACAAATGTTACATCTAGTACCACTATCTTAGAATACATATCTTTATCTTACCTTTGGTGGTTTCACTTTCACGTATTAAATAAGTACCCCTTGGGTTTCCAAAGGATAGCAATTGTCTCTCCGCATCTTTTCTGCCCAGTTTACCGAAGTACCATCTAAAAAAGATTAAAATGGTTGAAGGTCACCCCCTACAATTACCATATAGAAAAAACATGAAGAAATTTAAAGAGGAGCTACAGTCTCCTCAAAATCAAAATTCAACACAAACACATTCCCGTGATCCTAACAAATTGCTGTCTTTAATTTCCATATGGTCAATGTTGTAACTATAGTCCTTACTTGCTAAATGTCCTGGTTACTGGCCCCTGTTAAAGTGCTAGCGGCAGCCATCTTAGTTGTGGGCATCTGAAGCTGACGCCAGTGAGTTCCGGGATGTAGTGCAGCTGGTTTACCCAGCATGCACCTCCCCAACTTTCGCATCTAGTGACAGTGGCCAGTGTATCTGTAAATACTGCAAAATCAGATGATTAGGCTACCCGAAGACTCCTGGGATAGATGACACCGTTATCCCAAAAGTCCACTGGATCGCCTAGGTGGCTGGGACTGGAAGTGCTTGCAAGTTAAAAGAAAATAGGGTAACTAAATAATGTAAAATGTTGATAATATCCATTTATTATTGTACTTTGCTATTTTATAATGCTAGGCATAAGTTGAAAGTGCTGCTTTAAGATAATGAATGTTATGGCATTTTATAGATTGTAATGGTTTATTTCTTATTAATATTAGTAAGGCAAACTAATCCAAAGCGTGACATAGAAGTGCTCTTCGTTCACCATTTAGGCTGCTATAGTTGTGCCAGGAGACCTTATAATTGCCCAAACAGGATACTACGTCATTTGCTTTGCTATGCTGTTTTCACCATTGCTATTGGTTTAGTCCAGTTTCAAAAGTTTTGGTTTAATTTCAAAAGATGGTGAAACCGTGTTCACTAAAATGTTTTTTTTTTTTTTGTGCTGTATTAGTTTATGCCTAAAACGTAATAAACAGCATCTTTAAAATTGATATAAAGTGAATGCATAAGCATTTTTTTAGTTTTGGACAAAGTTAAAAAGTTTTGCTGTCAGTGTCTCGTTGGAGAGATTTACCTTCACTTCATTTACTACAGATGCAATAGAATATTTCTTTGAAGTGAGGGGAAATTCCTTTTTAGACAGTTGTCACTGGAACAGGTGTCCCCATTGGAAGATTTCTCAGCACCTCTTGTTCTGGTGACAACTGTAAACATTTTGATTTCCCAGCACTTTTCATCTAAATGACAGTGGCCACTAAGACAAAAAGAGAAGATGAATCTCCCTAGTGGAGACACAGTAATGTAAAGTAATGACAGTAATGTAAACTGATGTAAGGTGATGTAATCATTCCCTACTCTCTGCTAAACTAAAAAAAAATGCTGTATATACACTTTAATTATTAAGGACAATGTACTGTCCACGCTTGCCATCTAAAAGATTGTCCATTTTGTCTACATTTCTACCTGCCATGGAACAAAACATAAAATCCTTTTATCTTGCTGGCTGGTTTGCAAGAAGATCTATTACTGAAAAGATACTGCAATCTATGTCAAAATAGTGGATCAGCTTTGAGTGTTATTAAAGTGGAGTTCTGCAGAAAAAAAAAAAAAATTAAAAGTAAGCAGCTACAAATACTGCAGCTGCTGACTTTTAAAATAAGGGCACTTACCTGTCCAGGGCGCCCGCGATGTCCTCACCCAACCTGTCCCTCTGCTCCCAAGTGGAGTTTCCAGCATCTTCAGTAAGGGAATCAGGAAGCGAAGCCTTGAGGCTTCACAGCTTGGTTCTCTATGGCAATGCGCGAGTTGCGCTGCGCATTCTGAATGGTTCGTGCTGTCTTCTGGGACCTGTGTGTCTCCCAGAAGACAGCAGGGGGGACGGAAGAGGGGCCGGACATGGCGTAGATCGTCGCAAGTATCTGCCCCCCCCCCCCCGAAAGGTGCCAAATGTGAGGAGGAGAGGAACTGGATAAGCGGAAGTTCCATTTTTGGGTGGAACTCTGCTTTAAACAACCATGGTATAAAGTACTGACTGATGGAAAAACTTTTTTTTTTTTTTTGTTGAGAGGGATTATAACAGTTACCAGTTTCTATTGCTGTCTGTGCCCCCCGTTAGGGAGATTCACCCTCTCTATTTGCCTGGTGACCATTATTACTGAAGAAAAACCTACATTTTTGATTACCCCCAGAACAGAAATAGAGGACAAATTTTCCAATGGGGACACCTTTTCTGGTGACTACCAGGGATTTCCTCACTTTGGAGACATTTCCTCTCACATTCTGTTTGGCTTTGGGACAGGAAGTGAAGGGAAATCTCCCCAAGGGGACACAGATGACAAAAAAAACTTGACAGGGTTCAAAATACAAAAAAGTTTGCACCTGACAAAAGGGGATACAGCATGAGAAATGTTTGCTTGTGTGTTTTTTAGACAAAAGTAAGATTTTAGTTAAACTGGGCAACAGATTATGAACAGTTCTAAAACAAGCGCTCTAACGTTTGTTATTTTGCAAAACATCGAATTACCAGACTGTGCAAAGCAAGGTTAAAGGGATTGTTTTTAAAAGCAAAGTTGCTGTTTATTAAGAAACTTACTCTTCAGCTTGAATGGAATCCACTGGCGCCACATAGTTACTTGGGATATAACCTGTTCCACCAGTTGTCAAAGACCGAGCTTCCCACCAATCACCTTCACTGTAGAAAGAAACAAAACAAGAATGAAACACACTAAGGCCTGTTTCACACCTAAGCAGGTTGCAGTTGGCAAATTCCAGGTGCATTTTGCATTTTCTATGCACATTTTTGATCCATTGAAGTCTTTGAAACCAAAAACCAGAAAAAAAATCCCTGGCCCTTTCCATAAAATGCACAGATGTGAATGTGACCCATAGGAAACCATGTTAAATGGACTGTAGTGTGTTTCTGCAAAACTGAAAATGCTCTACAAAATGCATAGGTGTTAACCAGGCCTGAATGGCAATCTTTTTTCTGTCCATTTGAACACTGAACCACATAGATTATCGATCTCTGTGATGACCTTATCTAACATTCCCCTGATCTCACATAAGAAACCTGCAGTTTTTGTTCGCTGTTTCCAAATCAGCCCATGGGCTACCTGTAACATTGACCTAACGTGTTACTAAACCCACAACAGTAAAATCAGTCTGTACATGCAGTAAAGCATGCTTGTTATACTCACTGTAGAACCTAAGACTTCTGCATTGTGTAAAATGGCTGTTTAAACCTGTCTATTCTGATCCTCCCCTTCTTCCACAGTCCCCAGTCTATCTTCTGATAGAACAGAGCCTTGGGGACAAGCTGCACATGCTCAGTTTGCTGTGTATTGCTAGAGAGTTTTTTTGGGGGGGAGGGTGCATGTGATCAGCACAAGGCCAATCAGCACTGTCCAAACAGAGGGGCAGGGGCCCTGCAGTCTCATGGGACAGTCGGAACAGAATGAAAACTCCTCCTACAAACTTTAACCAGACACTAATAGAAGTCATAAGACTGCTATATACTGCTGATGAGAAAAGGTATTTAGCTATTTATATTTACTAAAATAATTGCATTTCCATGTTCTGTGTACTGTGGGAGACCAGATATAGTGCATGCAGGGTCCTGGGTTTAGTAACACTTTAAGTCCACTATCTGTCAGCTTCTAGAGAGCCCATTCTGGCAGAAGCTACAGGAGCCATAAACAATTACTAAGAAATTATATCCCATACACTCTGTATCCAAATATGGTATACAAAGATACAACAATATAGTGTTAAAATGACTCAAATTGTTCTCAGGTTGAGGTGGGAATGTGTATATATGTATTCCAGATTTAGGTAAACCCAATTTAAAGCCCAACTCTGGGAATTACACACATTTACCTATGAAGTGCCCCCTACCTCACATTGTAAGGGTTAAATGCTTGTTAACTCTTAGGGGTAGAGAAATCATTAATACTTTCTTACTATAGATGGAGGGAGCCTATTTGAGTGAGGAATAAGATACCTATTACACCTTATCTCTGCCAAGATTATCTCTGGCTTCAATACTGTCATGTAAGCATAAAGACTGGAACATCCAGTGAAGTCAAAGCTCCTGATCTGCATACTTGTTGCACATCAGTTCCTCAAAAAAGATTGATGCCACTGGATCAGCGTGACATCCAAGTAACCACTAGCATTTTTTTTAAGGAGAGGACAGCAATTGTAGGGTCCATATTCTCTCATTACAGTAACCATAGCTCCCAACTGTCCCTGATTTCGGGGACTGTACCTGATTTGGAACAAATTCCCTCTGTCCCTCTTTCCTCCTCATTTGTCCCTCATTTTGGTCTGATCTATATAGTAGTTGCGTATAAAATGTGCTATTTATCTTTCAAAAAGTGTTAAACCTTTCTTCCAAATTCTAAATTTCTGCATTTGTGGGTTTACCAATATTTTTTTTGTTTAATTCTCCTTTAAGGGGGCGTGGTGGGGATTGTCTCATGCCTACATACTTTTGTTAATGGGTGTCCCTCGTTCATATCTCCTCAAAAAGTTGGGGGGTTTGCGGTAACATTAAGTAAAATTATATGACAGCCATGAAAGCACAGCTAGATCATAAAGCTTCTCAGTGGTTGTAAATCCTTACATATACCCAATGAAATGATACCAAGAGATTAAACAAATCATCCTAAATAAGTTGTATTTGTTGATCTGCAGTCTTCTCTTCTCTATATCCATTCAAAGTCCAGAATTTTTTTACAGCTTGTCTGAGATTCCACAAAGCAGGGGATGGGGAGCTGAAGTTACTCTGCAGAGCTCAGAGAAAGCTTATTGGAGAGAAGGGACACCCCCCGCACACAGGAACAGAGCTGAGGCTGTCAATCACAGGCTGTGTGCTGTGGCTCCCTCAGCCCTTTACCTCTTGGGGTCAGGAAAACTTGTCAGAAGTGACTCATGCAGATAGCAGAAGAACAAGGCAGCAGACAGAAATGACATACGGGGGCTGATTTACTGAGACAGACAGAGTGCAAATTCTGGTGCAGCTCTGCATAGAAATCAATCAGCTTCTATTTTTTTTTTTTGTCATGGCTTAAAAGAGAAGTATGAGATTTTTTTTATCCCATAATCATATTCATCGGATGCTGCATCTGTCCCCCGCCGCCTCTTCACTGAGAACTGAGCCACCAAACACCGCCGATGGCTCAGTTCTCTCACCTCCCCGAGCAGAGAGCTGCTGCTTGTCAGTCAGCAGCTCTCATACTCTGCTCCTCCTCGCTCATTGGAGCACTGAGCTGTGGAGGGGCGGGGAGAGGCCGTCTTAGCCTCTCAGCGGCTCACTGAGAGGCTGAGACGGCCATCAGTCCAGGCACCTGGCGGATCCAGACTTCCAGATCCAGAAGTCGGGATGACGCGGTGCCTGGACTGATATTGATGATGTCAGCAGAGAGCGGACTTCAGACATGAGTCACAGGAGTGCTAAACGAATTGCACTTCTGTGACCCTTAGGAGAAGCCCAGTCAAATGAGCTCAGGCCGGACTTCTCCTTTAATTGAACAAGCTGAAGTCAGAAGCTACTATGCACAGCTGCACCAGATTGTGTACTCTCCAGTTTTAGTAAATCAACCCCACAGTGCTCTGGATTCAGACAAGTACACACTATAGTGGGATATGCTTTGTCAGGGGACATATTTCATATCAGGGGTTTACAACCACTTCAAGGTAAAGACATGGTTTACCAATTCATGAAAGACAGTTAGGGATTGAAATATGTTTGAATCCACTTCCTTTTTCAAGCTTTTATTATTGCAATAACTATTTAAAGTATTTTTTTTTATGAAGGACTAAATCTCAGAATCATCCAAGATTCGCCATACAATTAATGGCAAATCATTTAACGAACAATCACTATTCACCAAAATATAAACCAGTCTGAAAAAGATTCACCAACATTCATCAGTATCAGAATCTAAGAATATTTCATTGGGAAATGCTGCTATGTGTAATAGGAATATGGATTGGGTTTGTAACGTGCCATCCTGCTTAGGGAGAAAATAAAATTTCTATCTGACTTCTTATGGAGAAGTCAAAATTAATGCAAGTCAGTCTGATCATGTTTTTATCTTTTAGCTGCAGAATACAGCAAAGTAGAGCAAGATAAAATGATTTTGACATTGTTAAATAAAGCCCGAAATCTGGCAGTTTGCTTTCACTGCAGAGAATTACCTTTGGACAAGGTACATTTTAATGAACCTAAGCCAAGTATTGTATTTAATACTGGAAGAGTATTCCAGCTGCAAAGACTTTTCATGTGTGTCCAGGAAGATGTCATTTGAAAGACCTGCAGCCACTGGTCTGGAGCAGCAATCAGCAGTCTCTTGGAGGAAGTAAAATCACAGAGCATTGTGTTCCCTTATGAAAAGATGTCACCCTAAATCATGAAATAATGAAAGCAGCTGCTTGGATCGCAGATCTTGAAATGAGCAAGTATTATTTTTCAAGACAGACTCGTAAATCTGCTGGTGCTTGAGCAACAACTGCATTTTGAGATTTTCTATACATTTCCTATACATGGTGCTGAGTGACTGGAATACACATAGAGAATGATTTACTAAAGGCAAATTTACTGTGCACAGTTGTGCTAGATCTGAGGGGAAGCATGAGGGGAAGCTCTGCCGATTTCTATTATGAAATCATGTGCAAGCAAAAATGCTGTTTTTTTTTTTCCTTGCATGTTCCCCTCAGCTCTAGAGAAACTGCACTTGCAGTGCACAGACTATTTGCCTTTAGAAAATCAATCAACCCTATAATCATACATGACCTCTCCATAGAAATGAAATGACAGGCTGCAAAGTTTGCAGTAGTGGCTGTGCAGCTTTTTGTGTGTGGCACAGCACAGATCTGGCAGGAGCATACAGAGGTGAGTATAAGATTTCCAGGGAGGGGGAATTCCAGGAGAAGAGGGGAAGATAAAGGACAACAACAAGAAATAGATACCCTTTAACAATGGATTCCAGCTAAATACAAAGCTGAAATATATATCTTTAAAGTGTAATGCCTACCCCTATCACACAGCACAACCAGGTCCTGCACCTTCTTGCAGACTACAATAAGGTAAGCAGTACAGCCTGGTCTAGGACCCACCCCAACTTGTGATTTGACAATAAAGGAACAGCAACATGGAACATCACTGTTTGTCTGGTTGCACTATGCAAAGCAATAAGTATCTTCAAATGTATGCTAACTAAACTCTCTTTTTTGGCCATACATCTCCTCTGGATCACAGGAGTGCAGTTCATTCTGCACTCTTGTGACCCATTTTCAGCTGACAGAGGGCTGAAGCTCACTGTCGGCTGGCATCACTCAGCTGGTCCAGGCTTGGGAAAGATCCTGACCATATGGTCTCATGCACACTTGCTGTTTAGCCCCGGTACATTAGATCCCAGCATTTTTGGTGTGGGCGCAAGGCACAAGATAGAAGGTGCATCAAATTGTACTTATGTTTAGGGCAGAATGCCTGCAGACTGCTTGTTCATCCTGGGGAGCATACTGTCCTAAACGATAGAACCACTCAGTTTAATAGGCCAGTGTTTTCCAGTCAAAGCACCTTTTAAAATTAAGGACAATCTCGAGACGCCCTCCAAAATTATGGACAGTCTTGAGGCACCCCATTATAAAATGTAAAAGCTATTCTGATAGTTTTTACATAATGCAGCAACATCAATACACGTAGGACACCCAACATTAGAGGTGATTTGTTCTTCCAAGCAAATACACTTTTGCAAACTGGTACTGACTAGTATTACAATGTTTCTCCCTCAGTTTTGAAACCCCAAAGCTAATGAGACCCCAAAGCTGATGGAGAGTGGCAAGGGAGGGTCAAACAATGATGATTTGCAGGCAGCTGACATGCTCATTATCAACTGACGATGTAATTGGTCATTAGGAGGTTGGAAGCTCTAGAAAGTTGTAATGGTGTACAATGAAAACCTGTGGCTTTGTGTAACTAAATGGCAGGTTTCATCCACCCACTAGCCTGTATACAATCTTGGGGCAATTTTTAGGCATATTACCAAGGCACCCTTGAAGAAACCTGAAGGCACCCCAGGGTGCCTGTGCACCTTAGTTGAAAAAGGCTGTTATAGGCTGCCAGAAGTGGGGCAGTGCAACTGTGCTTTTCACCCACATCACCGCATGATGCCTAAACTGTATTAAATATACTGTATTTGTATCCACCAGCCTAACAACATAAGAAAAATCCTGGCACATGCAGACACTACAGATATTCATCACACTGGAAAGCTTGTTAAAGTTTAATTCTAGGCAGATATAAAGACACAAATGAATGCAGCTCTATATTCATTAATATATCATGAAATGTATTTTTAATGCAAGCAGTGTATCTAAATTTAACTTGGTATCTATCTCTTGCAATCCCCTGCACAGCAGAGCTTAGAATGGGAGAGACAGAAACAATATAGGAGCCAATCAGATGTGCTGTAGTGCTCATGTGCTAACAAAATACGTGTTAATAGGAGGGGAGAGAATTACTGATCAGTGTGCTGTTCTTTCATTCACTGTCCAGTCATCGGTAGGGGTAACAAGACCTGTGTTACCCAATTCTAGCAAAAATAAATCAGGTTTCCTGCCCTGTGCTGTGTGGTAGGGCTGCATAAATCCTAGGACTAATTAGAGAGAAATACAAATTCTTTAACAAGTAAATGAAGTTCCATATACAGTGTCTCACAAAAGTGAGTACACCCCTCACATTTTTGTAAATATTTTATTATATCTTTTTATGTGACAACATTGAAGAAATTACACTTTGCTACAATGTAAAGTAGTGAGTGTACAGCTTGTATAACAATGTACATTTGCTGTCCCCTCAAAAATAGCTCACAGCCATTAATGTCTAAACCTCTGGCAACAAAAGTGAGTACACCCCTAAGTGAAAATATCCAAACTGGGCACAAAGTGTCAATATTTTGTGTGGCCACCATTATTTTCCAGCACTGCCTTAACCCTCTTAGGGACCCCCAAAACATCCTCCCCATGTTCAGGGTATGTGGCCTGGTACCGTTCAGGGGGGGCTCTCTCTCGTCCCCCCACCTCGACTAAAATGGGTGACCCCGCCCCCTCTGACACCACGTAACGTCAGAGGAAGGCGGGGTTGCCTGTTTATGTCACCGAGTGGCCCCGCCCTCAGCTATATAATAGCTGTCACAGAGAAGAAGCGTCACTCGGCAGGAGCCTCCCATGGAGGCGGAGCTGTTGTGGCTTTTTTTTTTCAGCTTGTCGGGCGGCGTGAGATGGATCTACATCACGGTACATTTTTATTTTTTTATCTTTTAAAGTGGAGTTCCACCCACTTTTACAACTCTTCAGCATCCCTCACTAAACTGTGCACGGTAAACAAATTGGATATTTTAAAAAAAATTTTCTCAGCACCTACTGTATATCTGCTGTATTAATTTTTCACTTCCTCCTCCCTGGCCGCAGCCCATCGCATCATTTCCTGTTTGCAATCCCTTCTGGGAAGGGGCGGCAACTTCTCTGAAACTGCCGTTGCTATGGAAACCTGACCTGAAACCTATTACACTGCTTGTGCTGCACTGAGCATGTGCGAGATCTGCAAGGATGACATCCAGGAAGAAATACAGTCTGGCTTCAGATGCCCACACTTAAGATGGCCACGGCCTGCTGTAAGTTTATAAAATAACAAACTACTGCTATAAACTAACAAAACACACCTTAATTTACAGACTAACTTTACTAGAATACATTAAGCTTGTGTATTATAGGGGTATTTTTATTTAAAAAGTATAATTTCGGCCGGAACACCACTTTAATGAAGAACTTGTCCCAAAGTGTCTCCTGTCTTTTTTACTATTTTTGACACTTTTTTTGTGAAATGGTAGGGGTACAATGTACCCGTTACCAATTCACATGGGGGGGAGGCCGGGATCTGGGGGTCACCCTTGTTAAAGGGAGCTTCCAGATAAGCCCCCCGCCCGCAGACCCCCACAATCACCGGGCAAGGGTTGTGGTGATGAGACCCTTGTTCCCATCAACATGGGGACAAGGTGCTTTGGGGGTGACTCCAAAGCATACCCCCCATGTTGAGGGCATGTGGCCTAGTACGGTTCAGGAGGGGGGGCACGCTCTCGTCCTTCCATCTTCTCCTATGGCCTGCCAGGTTGCGTGCTCGGATAAGGGTCTGCTATGGATTTTGGGGGGGACCCCTACTCCATTTTTTTAAAATTTGGCGCAGGGTTCCCCTTAATATCCATACTAGTGGTGCGCATCTTCACTGGCCTCGCGATTCGATACAATTATCCTGTCCACGATTCGATTCGGCAATGCATCACGATGCATCATGATTTCATCCACAAAATTATTGCAGTCTGAAGAACTCAATTTTTTAAATTTTATCTGTTGTTTAAAAAAAAGGCACTCACTGCATGTAGCAAAGTGTAAACACAGCAGACAACTTAAAGAGGAGCTCCAGACTGCCCCCAAATGACTACAGGAGATGTTTAGAGACTGAAGACCTACTACAGGAGATGGTCAGAGACTGCAGACCTACTACAGGAGATGGTCAGAGATTTCAGACATGATACAGGAGATGGTCAGAGACTGCAGACCTACTACAGGAGATGGTCAGAGACTGCAGACCTACTACAGGAGATGGTCAGAGACTGCAGATCTACTACAGGAGATGGTCAGAGACTGCAGACATACTACAGGAGATGGTCAGGGATTTCAGACATGATACAGGAGATGGTCAGAGACTGCAGACCTACTACAGGAGATGGTCAGAGACTGCAGACCTACTACAGGAGATGGTCAGAGACTCCAGACATACTACAGGAGATGGTCAGAGACTGCAGACATGATACAAGAGAGGGTCAGAGATTGCGGACATGATACAAGAGAGGGTCAGAGACTGCGGACATGATATAAGAGAGGGTCAGGGACTGCAGGCATGATACAAGAGATGGACAGAGACTCCGGACATGATACAAGAGAGGGTCCGAAACTGCAAACATGATACAAGAGAGGATCAGAGACTGCAGGCATGATACAAGAGAGGGTCAGAGACTGCGGACATGATACAAGAGGTTGACAGAGACTGCGGACATGATACAAGAGACCGTCAGAGACTGCGGACATGATACAAGAGATGGACAGAGACTGCGGACATAATACAAGAGAGGGTCAGGGACTGCGGACATGATACAAGAGATGGACAGAGACTGCGGACATGATACAAGAGAGGGTCAAAGACTGCGGATATGATACAAGAGATGGACAGAGACTGCGGACATGATATGATTATGTCCCCATAACGTCCCCCAAATGACAATGTATGCCATTTCATGAATTATGGTTTATGCATGTCTTATTGATTGATTCACATCACAACTTCATTGTTACCTTTTTTTTTTTTTTTTATGATTTATGGTTTTTACTCATCACTGCCCCACACATGCAATGCATGGCTGCATGTGTGGGGTCAGTTATGAGCAAAACCATAAATCATACAAAAAAAGTATCAATGAAGTTGTGATGTGAATCAATCACTAAGACATGCATGAACCATAATTAATGAAAAATTTGCACATAATGGTGCATCAGTTATGTGTCTGACTTAAGTATCTGATGATGATGACAGTGGGCACTGGTTTCCCACTGCAGCCTGTGAGGAGGACAGGCGCAGCCATCCAGTATTCTTCTGGCTCGCTCGGGTCTCCCACTGCCCGCTTAGGTGTCCCGCAGCAGCCTATGTGACAGTGAGCCGAGGAGGACTCTCTGGAGACCGGGAGTCGGGGACACTCGCTCCACATGTCTCCTCTCCTGTAGCAGCCAGCTAAACACACGGCGACGCGGCTGGGGATGACGTCAGCGGGAGGCAGGAAATGAGGGCGCGACTAATGCCCACGACTCAGTTCGGCTTAGTGTGGAGAGGCAGGGCACAGAACCTTTTGGCTGCTTTCAGCTCCGTTCAGAAAGGCAGGGCACAGCGTGGCACGCAGATGACGTCACACCAAAATCGATTATGTCATTCGCAGCATCGATGCCAAATTGCGGACGGCCGAATTGCGATGCATTGATGCTGCAATTAAATTCAACGCCCCTAATCCATACCAGACCTGAAGGGCCTGGTATATATTTTGCGGAGACCCCCACGCAATTTTTTTTAAAAAATGTTGCCATTTTCTTCAATGAGTTTTATTTATATTGCAGAGACCCGACAATTCATTACAGCCGCAATCAGTTTTAAATGACTTTTTTTCCTTTAGAAATGTCATTTTTGCTGTGGTATTGTTCTAAACATGGGAAAACTGCGCCACTTTACAGGCCTACTATAGACACCCTCCAGGCACGATATTTAAAGGAATATTTCATTTTTATTCACTTTAAGCACTATTAAAATCACTGCTCCCGAAACAATGGCAGTTTTTAAAACTTTTTTTTGCATTGATACATGTCCCCTGGGGCAAGACCTGAGTCCCCAAACATTTTTTAAGGCAATAAATTGCATATAAGCCTTTAGAATGAACATTTTTGGTTTTTCTTGTTAATGTCTGTCCCATAGACTTAAACGGTGTTCCGCGGCTTTCGAATTTGCCGCGAACACCACATAATGTTCGCTGTTCGGCGAACACCCGATGTTCAAGTTGAACTTGCGTTCAACTCGAACATCGGGCTCATCTCTAATGCTCAGTAGGGTTTAGGTCTGGAGACATGTTTGGCCAGTCCATCACCTTTTTTTTAACAGTTACGTTTTTATTCATCTCCAAAGGAGAAATGTTTCAATACAAAGATAAAAAAAGACGTACATTCACAAATATATATAAATAGATGTACATATATCTATACATAGAGATATAAAAGAGCACAATAAGAGAGGGTTACATAAGAGAGGCAAAGACAAACCATTTCCAGAAGGAAGGTGACAATCTAGGTTAAATAATCTCAAGCATTATATCAAAAAGCAAGGCACATCAGTTCAGATCTTAGTTATAAGTATTCATATTATATATGTTCAGCGAGTTCTCCTGGGGGGATCCGCATCAGTGGCCATTTACTTAGAAACCCATGGACCCCAAATTTTTTCAAACTTTTGGGGACACTTCCGGCTCATAAATGTGAGCTTATATAGGGGGAGGGTCTTATCAATGAGTGTTCTCCACTGTCCCACTTTTGGGGGATCTGTCTGTTTCCATTTAAATAGAATGGTTTTCCTTGCATAAAATAGAGCATAGAAAACGAATAGCCTCTTATGGGTGTTCGCGATGAGGGTGTCACAGATCCCCAGGAGAAGGACCCGGGGATCCAGTGTAAGTGTCAGGTTCCCAATTAAGTTGATGTACTGTACCACCTCCCCCCAGTACTGTTGAAGAAGGGGGCACGACCACACCACATGTAGGAAAGTACCTATGTCCGTATTGCATTTTGGGCACCTATCAGAGTGAGAGGGATATATTTTAGCAAGCCGTTGGGGTGTGTAGTATGCCTGGTGAAGAAATTTTAACTGGATGTACCTGTCCCTGGCGGATATCATCAAAGGAATATATTGTTGGACTCCTTCTTCCCAATCGTCATCCGTCAGGGAGGGCACAACCAGCTTCCATTTGTTAAATAGCCTAGTCCCCTGGTTATCAGTTCCCAGGGACACCCGGAGATACAAAGAGGAGAGGACACGGTCCACATGCCTGGAAATAAGGAAGCGCTCCACCATATGTGATTGTAGTTGAATTTCTGAAGGGAATTGAGCCTGAATTGCGTGTCTCAGTTGCAAATAGCGGAAGAACATTTTGGTAGGGAGTTGGAAGGTATTACGTAGTTCGTCAAATGTAAGAAGTTTACCCTCTGGCATTATATGCTGTAAGATTTTAATTTCATATTTAGTCCAGGCTGCTGGGTCTGGGATCCAGTCCATCACCTTTACCCTCAGCTTCATTAGCAAGACAGTGGTCATCTTGGAGGTGTGTTTGGGGTTGTTATCATGTTGGAATACTGCCCTGTGGCCCAGTCTCTGAAGGGAAGGGTTCAAGCTCAGCTTCAGTATGTCACAGTACATGTTGCTATTCATGGTTCCCTCAATGAACTGTAGCTCCCCAGTGCCGGCAGCACTCATACTCTCTTGCCTGGGAACCAATGAAAACCAATAGGAGTGTGGGGTCGGCTTCAAATACTCTTTTGACTGGCAACCAATAAAAATCAATAGGGTGATGGGGTTTGGTACTGCAGTCATGAAATATGACAGTGAATTTTTTGTGGGAGAGTGGTGCTAAAATGAGGGGTGCACTCAGTCCCATGTGAGCCTGTGTAAAGAAGGCCTTGCAGTCAACTTACTCTATAAGCATGCCTGACAACACATCCTAAAGTAAAATACTTTAGAAAGTAGTGACAGGTTTGCTCTAACTTAGATGTGAGATTACTTATCTTAGATTACCTAGATAAATTGGTTCCCTTAAATGAGGACACAAGTAATACCTTATTATACAGGAAACCGCTGAAAAAATAATTTATTTGAGCAATTACTACTCTGTGTCTTCTCAGAACCAAAATGAGCAATTAAACAAATTGAAAGCAACTACCTTGGAGATGCAACTGAATTAATTGCGCAGATAATGTTCACAATACAGGATTCTAAAAACAATATATTACAGGCTATTTTTGTAAGATGAATTATCAAATTCAGAGGGGGAAACGTGTCAAGTTGATGATACACATAAAAACAACAAATATGCACATTGGAGGGAATAATCCCTATAATTAAGAATATACTGTAGATTCCCCTATCCCCAAGAATTCTGTTATGTGAGCTAGCAACCTTAAAGAGGAACTATAGTCATTTAAAGGCTTAAAGCGTAAGTAAACCCCCTATTGTTTTCAGCCAAGGAAGCTGCCATCTTTGCCTCTGTTTAATCTACAACTGTCATGATGTTGCACATGTGATCAGTTATGACACCAGCCATTGGATGGTTTGACAGTTTGCTTGAGAGCACAACCAATGGGAGTGTTACATTTCCGGCACGTGTCGTAAATGAAACTGTTTTATGAGTTTACTTCTGCTTTGAGGATTACATTCATTATGTAATATGTATTATGTATTATGGGTCGGTTCGTCAGTCACACTTACCCCATCACCGGCGGCTTCCCCTGCTCGGTGGCCTTCCGTTCTCCTGCGGCCTCTCGTTCTCTGGGTCCTCACGGCGGCTTCCATTTCCTTCCTCCTCCTTGATGGTCAATCGGTAATCTTCTCTTTTCGGCCAATCAGAAAATGTGTCTCACACCCGCTTCTGATTGGGCGGATTGAGAATCAGTGTTCAGCGAATATTCATTCCCTGTTGTATCCTTTGCGTCCTGAGCCCACCCAATTTTGCAGCCTATTAGAGCCTCTGGCTCTAATCAGATGCTTCAAAAAAACCTGCCTCTGTATTTCATGCACCCCCGCGGATAGAGTGATGCTATGCATGCCTCTATCCATTACCATAAAAGGGGGTGGAGTGGGGAAAGGAGGCGGCGCCTGGGCGCCCCTAATGGACGGTCCGCCACTGATTACACATATATAAGTATTCACAGCCTTTGCTCAATACTTTGTTAAAGCACCTTTGGCACAAATTTTTGGCAGTTTCTCCCATTCTTTTTTGCAGGACCTCTCAAGCTCCATCAGGTTGGATGGGGAGCGTCGGTGCACAGCCATTTTCAAATCTCTCCAGAGATGTTCAATCCGGTTCAAGTCTGGGCTCTGGCTGGGCCACTCAAGGACATTCACAGAGTTGTCTCCTAGCCACTCCTTTGTTATCTTGGCTGTGTGCTTAGGGTTGTTGTCCTGTTGTAAGATGAACCTTTGCCCCAGTCTGAGGTCCAGGGCGCTCTGCAGCAGGTTTTTATCAAGGATGTCTCTGTACATTGCTGCATACATCTTCCCCCCAATCCTGACTAGTCTCCCAGTTCCTGCTGCTGAAAAACATCCCCATAGCATGATGCTGCCACCACCATGCTTCACTGTAGGGATGGCATTGGCCAGGTGATGAGCGGTGCCTGGTTTCCTCCAGACATGACGCTTGCCATTCAGGCCAAAGAGTTCAATCTTTGTTTCATCAGACCAGAGAATTTTGTTTCTCATGGTCTGAGAGTCCTTCAGGTGCCTTTTGGCAAACTCCAGGCGGGCTGGTCAGAGTGACCATTGGGTTTTTGGTCACCCTTCTCCCCCGATTGCTCAGTTTGGCTAGACGACCCGCTATAGGAGGAGTCCTGGTGGTTCCAAACTTCTTCCATTTATGGATGATGGAGGCCACTGTGCTCATTGAGACCTTCAATGCTACAGAAATTTTCTGTACCCTTCCCCAGATCTGTGCCTCAATGCAATCCTGTCTCGGAGGTCTACAGACAATTCTTTGGACTTCATGGTTTGGTTTGTGCTCTGACATGCACTTTAAAAGTGGTTGTAAATCGCTTGTGGTAAAAAAAATTTAAAAAATCCTGCATTATGAGAGACTTATGCCCCGTACACACGGTCGGATTTTCCGATGGAAAATGTCCGATCGGAGCGTGTTGTCGGAAATTCCGACCGTGTGTGGGCTCCATCGGACATTTTCCATCGGACTTTCCGACACACAAAGTTGGAGAGCAGGAGATAAAATCTTCCGACAACAAAATCCGTTGTCGGAAATTCCGATCGTGTGTACACAAATCCGACGGACAAAGTGCCACGCATGCTCAGAATAAATAAAGAGATGAAAGCTATTGGCCACTGCCCCGTTTAAAGTCCCGACGTACGTGTTTTACGTCACCGCATTTAGAACGATCGGATTTTCCGACAACTTTGTGCGACCGTGTGTAGACAAAACAAGTTTGAGCCAACATCCGTCGGGAAAAAATCCTAGGATTTTGTTGTCGGAATGTCCGAACAAAGTCCGACCGTGTGTACGCCCTATTACCTTATAACAAAGCATTCCAGCGCCATGACTGACGTCTTCACCCGGTCTTTCTTCCAGGTTTGGGGCCTCTGTCTACATGAGTGGCCAGGGGCGCACTGATGTCACTTTTGTGCATACCTGCATGAGCCGCCGTTAACGGCACAGGCTCTGAAGATCCGGCACTGTAAGCTGGACCTTCAGAATGCATGCACCGATGATGTCATTGGCTGCATGCACTCTGAACATCTCCTAAACTGTGCAAGTTTAGGAGATATTCACAGTACCTACAGCCTTATTATAGGCTTGCCTGTAGGTACAAGTGGTGTAAGGCCTCATTCACACCTATGCAATTTAAGTGCTTTCTGCATTTTGCATATTCTTAAAGTGGTCTTAAAGTGGTTAACTGTGGGACCTTATATAGACAGGTGTGTGCCTTTCCAAATCATGTCCAATCAACTGAATTTACCACAGGTGGACTCCAATCAAGTTGTAGAAACATCTCAAAAATGGTCAGTGGAAACAGGATGCACCTGAGCTCAATTTTGAGTGTCATGGCAAAGGCTGTGAATACTTATGTACATGTGATTTTTTTTGTTAATTTATTTTTAATAAATTTGCAAAGATTTCAAACAAACTTCTTTGACGTGGTCATTATGGGGAATTATTATTTTGTTGAAAAGAATGAATTTAATCCATTTTGGAATGAGGCTGTTACATAGTTAGTCAGGTTGAAAAAAGACAGAAGTCCATCTAGTTCAACCAAAAAATAGATAAATACAATCCCATATACACAATCTTTCACCCATAGTTGGTCCAGAGGAAGGCGAAAAAAAGGCAAAGCATGCTCCATGGCTGTAGCATAACAAAATGTGGAAAAAAGTAAAGCGATGTGAATACTTTCCGGATGCACTGTATATTGAATGCTCCCTATTCTGCTGGTTGGCAGAGATTATGTGATCTTTAGCTTAGGCTTGAGACACATAAGAATTTAAAGTGGTTGTAAACCCTCACATATACCCAGTGAAGTGATGGGTCTCAGGTGATTCACAGAGATGAAACAAATCCTCTTACATAAGTTGTACCTGTTTATCTACAGCCGTCTTTCGCCTACAGCCACTCAAAGTGCAGAATTTACACAGGTTCTCTCAGCTCTGAAAAGCAGGGGGTGGAGAGCTGAAGTTACATCAGTGAGGAGAGCTCTGAGAGCTGATTGAAGGGAAGGGACACACCCCCCTTCACACAGGAACAGAGTTGAGGCTGTCAATCACAATCTGCGCCCTCCCCTGTCACCTTTTTATCTCTTTGTGTCACGAGAACCTGTCAGAAGTAATTTATGCTTATAGCAGAGGAAAGAGGCAGCAAACAGAAATGACACTTAGTGCTCTGGATTTAGAAAAGTACAGACTATAGAGGGATATGCTTTGTTCATATTTCATGTCTGAGGTTTAAAACCACTTTAAGTAAAAACGACATTTGTTACACTGATAGACACCTTTTTTCATTCATTTTACTTTACATTTACTTTAAAACTTGGAAATAGCTGTTAAGTTTAATGGATTTGCACTATGTGAGGTATGGCCATAGTCCTGTTATATATTTAACCGCTTGACAACTGGGCACTTAAACCCCCTTCCTAACCAGACCAATTTTCAGCTTTTGGTGCTCTCACATTTTGAATGACAATTACTCAGTCATGCAACACTGTATCTTTATGAAATTTTTGTCCTTTTTTTCACACAAATAGAGCTTTCTTTTGGTGGTATTTAATCACTGCTGGGTTCTTTATTTTTTGCGCCGTAAAAGAAAAAAGACCGAAAAATCTGTAAAAAAATACATTTTTCTTCATTTCTGTTATAATATTTTGCAAATTATTAATTTTTCTTCATATATTTTGGCCAAAATTTATACCGCTACATATCTTTGGTAAAAAAAACCCAAATCGGTGGATATTATTTGGTCTTTTTGAAAGTTATAGAGTCCAAAAGCTATGGTGCGAATATCTGAAAATTGATCACACCTGAATTACTGACGGCCTATCTAATTTCTTGAGACCCTAACATGCCAGAAAAGTACAAATACCCCCCAAATGACCCCTTTTTGGAAAGAAGACATTCCAAGGTATTTAGAAAGATGCATGGTGAGTTTTTTGAAGTTGTCATTTTTTCCCACAATTCTTTGCAAAATCAAGGTTTTTTTTTTACTTTTTTTTTTTTCTACAAAATTGTCATATTAGCAGGGTATTTCTCACAGACCGCATATGCATACCACAAATTACACCCCAAAACACATTCTGCTATTACTCCCGAGTATGGTGATACCACATGTGTGAGACTTTTACACAGCGTGGCCACATACAGAGGCCCAACATGCACGGAGCACCTTCAGGCGTTCTGGAGCACCCAGGCCAATTCTGACATTTCTCTCCTACATGTAAAAATCATCATTTATTAGCTAGAAAATTACATAGAACCCCAAAACATTATATATGTTTTTTTAGCAAAGACCCTAGAGAATACAATGGCGGTCGTTGCAACTTTTTATCTTGCACAGTATTTGCGCAGCAATTTTTTTAACGCGTTTTTTTTGGAAAAAAAACTGTTTTGTGCTTTACAAAAACCAAAACAATAAAGTTAGCCCAATGTTTTTGCATAATGTGAAAGATGAAGTTACGCCGAGTAAATAGATACCCAACATGTCACCCTTCAAAATTGCACGCGCTTGTGGAATGGCGCCAAACTTTGCTACTCAAAAATCCCCATAGGCGACGCTTTAAAATTTTTTACTGGTTACATGTTTTGAGTTACAGAGGAGGTCTAGGGCCAAAATTATTGCTCTCGCTCTACCGATCGCAGTGATACCTCACATGTGTGGTTTGAACACCGTTTTCATATGTGGGCGGGACTTACGTATGCGTTCGCTTCTGCATGCGAGCACACAGGGACAGGGCGCTTTAAAAAATTTTTGACCACTTTTATTCCTATTACAAGGAATATAAACATCCTTGTAATAGGAATATGGCATGACAGGTCCTCTTTACAGTGAGATATGGGGTCAATAAGACCCCACATCTCACCTCTAGGCTGGGAAGCCTGAAATTAAAAAAAAAAAAAAAAAAAGATCCTGGCTTAGATCGTAGCGGTGAGTCGGTAGAAGCACCGCAAGGCGGCGGGAAGGGGGGACGTCCCCTCTCGCCTCCCATAAGAACGATCAAGCAGTGGAACAGCTGCTATGATCGTTCTCATGGTGTAGGGAATCGCCGGCTGAAAAAGCTGATATCTGAATGATGCCTGTAGCTGCAACCATCATTCAGATATCTCCGCACAAAGTCAAGGACGTTGTATGACGGCCGGCGGGCGGGAAGTGGTTAAAACGCTTTTTTTTTTTTTAACACAAAGTTCTCCATTTATACAATATTTCTACCACATAACATGTACATACCAAAAATGACACCCCAAAATAGATTCTCCTGCTCCTCCTGAGTACAGCGATACCACATGTGTGAGACTTCCACAGCCTGGCCACATACAGAGGCCGAGTACAGCTGAGCATGGCTCAGCATGGCAGGGTATGGCGGGGTATTGCGGAGTATGGCGGGGTATTACGGAGTATGGCGGGGTATGGCAGGGTATTGCGGAGTATGGCGGAGTATGGCGGGGTATGGTGGAGTATGGCGGGGTATGGCGGGGTATGGCGGAGTATGGCGGGGTATGGCGGAGTATGGCGGGGTATGGCGGAGTATGGCGGGGTATGGCGGGGGCATGGCAGAGTATGGCGGGGGGCATTGCAGAGTATGGCGGGGGCATTGCAGAGTATTGTGGGGGCATTGCAGAGTATTGCACAGCATTGCAGAGTATTGTGGGGGCATTGCAGAGTATTGCACAGCATTGCAGAGTATTGTGGGGGCATTGCAGAGTATTGCACAGCATTGCAGAGTATTGTGAGGGTATTGCAGAGTATTGCACAGCATTGCAGAGTATTGTGGGGGCATTGCAGAGTATTGCAGAGTATTGTGGGGGTATTGCAGAGTATTGTGGGGGTATTGCAGAGTATTGTGGGGGTATTGCAGAGTATTGCACAGCATTGCAGAGTATTGTGGGGGTATTGCAGAGTATTGCACAGCATTGCAGTAGTGAGGGATGGCTGAGCATGGATGGATGGATGTCTCTGTGCAGCGCTGTGGGCACTACACATACAGCCCACAGCGCTGCAGACATCCATCCGTCCCCCTCCCCGCTCACTGTGTACCGATCGGTACACAGGAGGGGAGGAGAGGAACCGGCGTCATCAGATGACGCCGGTCTGTTTACATGTGATCGCGCCGTCAAACTTGACGGCGCGATCACATGGTAAACGGCCGCGATCAGCGGCCATTTACCGGGATCCGTGATGTGCCGGGTCCTCTGGACCCGGTGGTCACGGATGTGTTCGGGTGCGCGCCCCCGGGGGGGCGCGCGAGAGGGGAATTCTGGGAGGACGTCATAGTACGTCCTCCCAGAGTTATCCAACCGCCCTGCAGCCGTCATTCGGCTATGGGCCGGTTGGTAAGTGGTTAATGTGCAATATTTACTTTATAATTTATACTTGGGTGCAGGGAGGTATGCGCTGTCCCAAATACAGGTGGTCTTCATTCAGGGCAGCGCACACGTTCATGTGCTTGAAAGTGATTGTAAAGGCTCGTTTTTTTTTTGTTTTTTTTTAAACAAATATGTTCTACTTACCTTCTCTGTGCACTTGGTTTTGCACAGAGCAGCCCAGATCCTCCTCTTCTCGGGTCCCTCTTCGCTGCTCCTGGCCTCTCCCTCCTTTGAGTGCCCCTCAGCCAGCAGCTTGCTACAGGGGGCACCCAAGCCAAGTCAGAGCTCCATGTATCCATTCAGACACGGAGCCCTGACCTGGCCCCGCCCCTCTCTCCCCTGATTGGCTGACTGACTTTGATTGACAGCTGTGGGAGCCCATGGCACCGCTGCTCTGTCTCAGCCAATCAGGAGGAGTGTCCTGGATGGCTGAGGGGATCGTGGACATCACTGGAGAGAGAAGGGGCTCAGTTAGGTAATTAACGGGGTAATTAATGTGGTGCTGGGGGCTGCTACACACAGAAGGTTATTTATCTTAATGCATAGAATACATTAAGATGAAAAACCTTCTTCCTTTACAACTCCTTTAAGTACTGCTCTGACGCATACAGCCACTGCATATTTCATTGATCTTGGCTGCTGGCAGTGGGCTGTACACTGCACCTGTAACTCCTGGGCAGAAAATGTTGCCTGAATTTACACTTTACGACCTTCTTTCAGCCTTGTGAACAAGCCAGGGCTTTGACTTTTCATTTTTCAGGGTTGTTTATTTATTTCTTTTTATTAAGTATGATAGCTAAATTCTCTTTCGTGATTAGTTGCATTTAATAGTGCTACAAAATATTGCAGAATTCACTCTAAAATCGTGAGCCCAAGATGCATATCGACACAAGTCCAGGGGGTGTCAGTTACAGGAAGAGGGATTGTATGAAACGAGATGTCATTCAACCTAGAAGTGGGGTTACGACCATTGGAGGAAGAGAACACAAAAGAGCAGCATAAGTGCATGCCTTAGATAAGGAAAGTTAAAATAATTGATTTACAATTTTAAAAATAAATCTTGTTGGGGCTTTAAAAATGCAGACATCAGTAAAAGCAAAAACAAAACTTTTTTTTTTTACTTGATTTTTGAGGTTTAGTGACTATTGTTTCAGTACAATAACAAGAGTCATTGTTTTATTACAAAAAATACATCAAAATACAATAATAATAGTGCAATTGTAAAGAAGCAAGAATGTGTGCTCCTTTAAAAAAATATTACATAATTCCCAGGGTTAAGAGAAATAATTAGTAATCATTGGCTACAATAAAGACAGAAATAAAAGCATCCGTTTAAAAAGCATAAAAAAAACTGCATATGTGGTCACTAGATGGCAGTAATCTCCTACCATTAATTTATTGCTAATTACAGTTCATTTGCATATAAGTCCCTTGTAGTGTATTAAACAGAAAGCAGGGTAACATGTCAGTATTTTGACAGCTGACTAAATATAATATACAAAGTAAATGAAGGGTCAGATTTATCAGCAGCAGAAAAATTACAAGTTGTCATCGGTAATCTGGCAACACATTCAGTGTAAATGTAGAGTAAAACACTCAAGCATAACCTTTGCTCTGCAAGTGCAATTGCTCCAGAGCTCAGTAAATGAGGTTAGGCTTAACTTTGCAAAGAGTACCCAATCCTGTGCAAGGAAAATGAAAAAAAAACAGCATTTTTGCTTGCACATGATTGGATGATGGAAGTCAGCAGAGCTTCTGTTCATTTATTAAGCTCTGGAGAAACTGCCCTTGCAGAGGGCAACTGCACTTTGCAAAGTTTTGCACAGTCTATTTCCCTTTAGTAAATCAACACAAATATGTCTAGTTCACCAGACAGTACTATCACTTAAATTGCACTTTGACTAACAGTTGTCTTTTCTAAGTACACCTAAGAGAGCATTCCAAAATTGTGCGACGATATTACCATATATGGAACTGAAACGTTTGTATTTGGAAGATATGTATAATAGAGATTGAATAAAATGACTGAATTTGTTTTATTGAGAAGGATGTTTCTGTTTTTTTAGTTTATGTTTCACTTTGCATCTGTTATCATACTAAAGGGTCAATAATTCTATATGTACAGTTAAGTGTCCATTTTTTAAACTGAGATAATGCCGGTAATATAATGGTTTAAAAAACAGAGAAACTGCAGGAAAAAAGTTTCCGTCTGTTTAAATCTAAACTCTTAATGTGACCTTCATTGCATTTTTAATTTGGACCAATGTAAGTATGTATCTCCCATACCTGAGGGAGCAATGGGGTTTATTTACGAAAAGGCAAATCCACTTTGCACTACAAGTGCACTTGGAAGTGCAGTCGCTGTAGATCTGAGGGGAAGATCTGAAATGAGGGGAAGCTCTGTTGATTTTATCATCCAATCACGTGCAAGCTAAAGTGCTGTTTTTTATTGTCCATGCATGTCCCCCTCAGATCTACAGTGACTACACTTTCAAGTGCACTTGCAGTACACTTGTAGTGCAAAGTGGATTTGCCTTTAGTAAATCAACCCCAATCTCTTTAGTAGCTGCGATCTTCCTAGTCGTGTGTCAAGCAGCTTCCATAATGAATACTGACCTCATGAGGTCCATCATTCTGCACTGCAGCCCATTCACAGACATTCACATCCCATTCTTAATCCTGCAGTTATGCCTGATAGTGCGTAAAATGATCACTTCCTGGCTCTTTTTTCATTGTTTCACCCCAAAAAAAATCACAATAAGCGTATATTGATTGGTTTGCGCAAAAGTTATAGCGTCTACAAAATAGGGAATAGATTTATGGCATTTTTATTATTTATTTATTTTTTACTAGTAATGGCGATAACAATATCCACAAATTTTCACCTTTGAACAGACTGGGAATTTTTGCACAACACTACAAAATACCTTCAATAACACTTTATTGTATAATAATGTCATCAACCCACAAAGGAACTTAGCAAAATAGACTATATCATAATATAAATACTGTATACACTATATGAAATAGTCCACTGTGGATCACATATAGCAGCGTGCAGTCATTGCCTCAAGTGCGCATCCTGGCTGATGCATTTAAAGCCTGCTTCATCAAACTACCTGACCAGGCTCATGGTGCCTTTAAATAGCCCTCCCCTTCTTTGACAATTATGCATGGTTTACTTACTCATAAAATATACTGTACCTGTGCACAGAATCATATAAAACACTCACGGGTTATTTACGAAAGGCAAATCCACTTTGCACTGCAAGTGCACCTGAAAGTGCACTGAAAATGCACTTGGAAGTGCAGTCGCTGTAAATCTGGAGGGTAGATCTGAAATGAGTGGAAGCTCTGCTGATTTTATCATCCAATCAAGTGCAAGCTAAAATGCTGTTTTTTATTTTCCTTGCACGTCCCCCTCGGATCTACAGCGACTGCACTTCTAAGTGCACTTTCAGTGCAAAGTGGATTTGCCTTTAGTAAATAACCCCCTCAGTCTCTATGTTGTTTGCCAATAGCAACAGAACTCATAATAAGACTCCTTGCAGTTAAACATCACCAATAGCAATATTAGCCAAATGCTGTATAATATCATAATGACGGCTGTGCATTTAATACACTCAGATGGCGCCACGGCTCATATAACAACTCTACAGCATACTCATCATACTTGTATCAGTTTTGACAGTGGTCTTATTACATGTGGCCATTTGTTAATATCACCTGAAAACCACATAGGCGTCTCTCCATGAGTGCTAAACAGTGGGAGTCACTACGACAATATAGAGACTGCTGTATGCGACCAACAGCCAGCCAGCAATGACAGAGAATGAATATTTATTTTATTTAACAGCCATTGCTTGGATTTGAATGGGGACAATTACTTTATGCACAGGGACCCCTGGGGGATTTAAGAAGCTTTTTTTCCTTCTGGTGATAGTTCTTTAAAAGTCCAGTAATTGTAGATTTATAGTCTAATGAAGTAGGCCTTCCTGTACTACACATAGACAGGTTCTTTAAAGCGGAGGTCCACACCTCCCACGAAAAATTAAAAGTCAGCAGCTACAAATACTGCAGCTGCTGACTTTTAATATAGGGGCACTTACCTGTCCAGGGAGCCTGTGATGTTGGCACCTCAGCCGCTGCGCTTTTTAATTGGCCCGACGGCGGAGGAAGGAGGAGGGGGCCAAAATTCAGAGAGACAGCGCCATCTTCAGGAATGGGGAAGGGAACCTGTCAAAAAACAGGTCCACGTTCCCCCCTCCCCCCCTGAAAGGTGCCAAATGTGGCACCGGAGGAGACGAATAAACGGAAGTTCCACTTTTCAGCAGAACTCCTTTTTAAATTGCACTTTGTGTTCATATACACAAACTGTGTACACAGTTATTAGGCAAGTGAGTATTTTGACCAAATTATCATTTTTACGCATATTGTCCAACTCCAAGCTGTGTAAATTTGAATGCTTATTGGATTTAAACATTTCAGGTGATGTGTATTTGTGTAATGAAAGAGGGTTTGGCCTAAGGAGATCAACACCCTATATCAAAGTGTGCATAATTATTAGGCAGCTTCTTTTCCTCAGGCAAAATGGGCCAAAAAAGAGATTTAACTGACTCTGAAAAGTCAAAAATGATAAGAAGTCTTTCAGAGGGATGCAGCACTCTTGAAATGCTAAGATACTGGGCGTGATCACAGAACCATAAAAATGTTTTGATGAAAAAAGTCAACAGGGTCGCAAGAAATGTACTGAGAAAAAAAAAGACGCAAATTAACTGCAAAAGATTTGAGAAGAATCAAACGTGAAGCTACCAGGAAGCCATTATCCTGCAGTGCTGTCATATTCCAGAACTACAACCTACCTGGAGTGCCCAGAAGTACAAGGTGTTCAGTGCTCAGAGACATAACCAAGGTATGAAGGGCTGAAACCTGACCACCACTGAACAAGACACATAGGTTGAAACGTCAAGACTGGGCCAAGAAATATCTGAAGACAGATTTTTCAATGGTTTTATGGACTGATGAGATGACAGTGACTCTTGATGGAACAGATGGATGGGCCTGTGGCTGAATCAGCACAGAGCTCCACTTTGACTCAGATGCCAGCAAGGTGGAGGTGGGGTAATGGTATGGGCTGGTATTATTATAGATGAGCTAGTTGGACCTTTTCGGGTTGAAGATGGACTCAAAATTAACTCCCAAACCTATTGCCAGATTTTAGAAGACACTTTCTTCAAGCAGTGGTACAGGAAAAAGTCTGCATATTTCAAGAAGACCATGATATTAATGCAGGACAATGCTCCATCACATGCATCAAAATACTCCACTGCACGGCTAGCCAGTAAAGGCCTTAAAGATAAAAGAATAATGGCATGGCCCCCTTCCTCACCTGACCTCAACCCTATAGAGAACGTGTGGGTCCTTGAATGGGAGATGTACAGTGAAGGAAAACCGTACACCTCACCGAACAATGTCTGGGAGGCTGTGATTGTTGGTCACTGATTTTTCTTTTTGAAATGTCAGAAATGTTTATTTGTAAATTTTGAGTTGTTTGTTTCTTATTCTCACTTTAAAAGATGAAAATAAACAACTGAGATGGGAAAATTCTTGTTTTTCATTTAGTTGCATAATAATTCTGCACACTAAGGTGTACGTTTAATAACCCGTGTTAAACTGGTGTTAAGTTGTGTTAAGCCTTATCACAGTGAATCAGGGTGTTAATTCCCTAAGAGGTGTTTAATAAACCGTGTTAACTAAGGTAGGAACCAAATATCACCTCTCTTCACTTTACAGTGTTGTCTCTAACTACAGTGTTAGTATAGGAACGTACCTGTTTAATAACCTGTGTTAGCTCAGAAGAGTCTTAAATCCAGTGTAAACTTGGTGTAAAATCCCCTGGATTTAACACCAAGTCAGACCAGGTGTTAAAGCCTTTTTTCAGTGTAGAAGAACTTTCACTGCTCATTGTGGTCAATCAGTGCTTCAGGACACTGCAGGGTATGCGTTCCTCTAGAACCCTATGTCTGCAGCACTCACATATCATGCATATATAATGGCACAGCAGAGTGGACATGCTGAGAAACAGGAGAGCAGTAGACCTCAATGACAGAGAGATGCATATTTGCTACTGCAGGAGATCGCCTTTCTTATGCCAGTCATACAGGGATCAAACTTTGGCTGGTTCAGCAGGGGCCAACTGAATTTTCGATACATGTATAGACAGGCTGGTTGTACAGAAGTCTGTCTGTTTTTCCCCGATCAATTAGGCTCCGTTCACACCAGAGCCATATAGATAGCAGGCGGAATCACAGCTATTCTGCCCATTTGTCGCACGATAAATTGTGCTGCAATTGCGGCAAATCGCAACTCACTACCCTGTCACTCAAAAGAAGCTGCAGCCTGGTTTATCAAGCGACGATCGCGGAAAATCGTGCCGTGATTTGGGTGCGATTAAGAAGTAATGGCATCGCACAATCGTCCCGCAATTTGCCCTGATTTGAAATCGCAGGCAGAATTGCGGAAATTCCACCCGCAATCTGGATCACTCAGGTGTGAATGGAGCCTTAGTGCTGCCAGCTATAGCCTACAGTACTGATTAGTATTCTGACGAAGGGGCCGGTTCATACAGTCCCCTGCTGTCAGAACACAATAGCTCAGCGGAAAGTATTCCCCCATCCACATACATTGAGTATGAGGATTGGTGAATCAAGTCAACTCGCTGGTTGAACAAAAAAAAATTATAAAGTGTTGGTTCACACTGCTGCGATGTCCGAGATCGGATGTGATACGTAGTATGTCGCATGTGATTTTGCAATGCAAATCACATGCGATCTCTGTGCAATGCAATTTGAGTCATACAGATAGTATGGCTGAATTTGCATCGCATTCGGACCAAACTTTACACAGGACCCTTTTTTGGTCCGCAACAGAATCAGATCACATGGGGATGTTCACACCCCCATACGATCCGATTCCTGTCCGAATTTGCAGATCGCACTGTGATATGCGAACTGATTTGGGGGTGTCATTAACTTTTAATTGACACTTCCAGCAGTTCGCATAAAGCAGTGTGAACTGCCATCGGGGAGACATTTGATGCAGGAACCCGCAGTGAATTTGCAATTCCCGAATCGCAGCAGTGTGAATTGGCACTAATGTATGGCCAGCCTTAGCATGTCTATGTACTCTTTCTAAGGGCCATGCCTACACATGAACCACACAGAAATGCACTGTGA
Organism: Aquarana catesbeiana; assembly: GCF_042186555.1. Lineage (NCBI taxonomy): Eukaryota > Metazoa > Chordata > Amphibia > Anura > Ranidae > Aquarana > Aquarana catesbeiana. Next base: position 373,395,435 of record NC_133327.1, read on the forward strand.
GTTTCTGTGCAATTCAGGCCACATGCAAAATGCATTCCATTTGCGACCTGCAGCAGGTGTCAATAGAAAGTTAACGACACCCAAATGCAGGTTGCAAACGCAGTGCGTTTGTCCGCACTGGATCGCATGGTACCTATGCACCATGAGATCCGGTTACTGTGCTGTTTAAAAAGTAGTGCATGCACTACTTTTGGTGCAGTGTGGTGCGATTTTAGCCCATTCGGGGCCGGTTCATACAATGCCCACACATAAATCAAACAGGAATGAACTGTGCGTTCCTGTGCGATGTCAGCCCGTTCATTTTAAATGGGATAAATTCACACCACACCAAAAGTAGTGCATGCGCTACTTTTTAAACCACACTGTAACCAGAGGACCATGCGCTCCGGTGTGGGAAAACACAATGCGTTTGCAACCTGCGTTTGGGGTGTCATTAAAGCTTGATTCCGGCCAGCTAAAAAAATTTTTTAAAGTCAGCAACTACAAACACTGTAGCTGCTGACTTTAAATAAGTAGACTTACCTGTCCTGGGTGCCCGCGATGTCGGCCGCCCAAAGCCGACCCGTCCCTCGGGTCCCAGCACCGCCATCCTAGGTAAGGGAAACATGCAGTGGAGTCTTGCGGCTTCACTGCCAGTTTCCTACTGTGCACGCGCGAGCGGCACGGCCCAGAAGACAACGTGGCCGCTCACCGAGGAGCAGAACACGCCGCGGAATAGGAAGAGGCAGATTAGGAAGACTGCCTAGCAACAAGGGTTTAGGTAAGTATAAATTTTTTTCCAAATGTTTTTTTTTTAATTGTTTTAGGATTTTTGGTGGAATTTTTTTTTTCAGGGTGGCCCTCCATTTTAACCTTCTATTGACACCCGCTGCATGAATGCACAGTACATTTCTGTGTGATTCATGTGCGGGCATGGTGTGAACTGTCCCTTAAAATGAATAGATAAGAACCGGTCCTAAAAAAGAAAAAGAAATGTGTCTGGAGATGAATGCAGTTGGCTATGGGTGGGTGGGATGGCAGGGGGTTATAAAATAATCTTTATTATTTTAATAAAGGTATATATATATATATATATATATATATATATATATATATATACATATATATATATATATATATATATACATATATATATATATATATATATATATATATATATATATATATATTTGTTATATTTTAACCCCATAACTCGGTTCTGAGGATAACCCTTTGATCCTTTAGGGTGGAGGATGGTAGGTATATATATATATATATATATATATATGTAAATATGTACTTTATAATATTAGTCAGGGTGTGTATGTGCTTTTACATGTGTTTATTTTTTATTTTTAAAGAGTTCTGAGAAATAATCTATGATCCTTCACTGGGGATCATAGGTGTCCCCACACAGGATGGCTGCTGTGCAGCTAGTTATACCTTCCCCACATTCCTTTCACTCTCTAAGGCCCCTTTCACACTGGGGCGGTGGGGGCGTCGGCGGTAAAACAGTGCTATTTTTAGCGCTGCTTTACCGTCGTTTCTGCGGCAGTATTCGGCCGCTAGCGGTGCAGTTTTAACCCCCGCTGGCGGACGAAAAAGGGTTAAAACCGCTCGCATAGCGCGGCTATAGCCGCGGTATTGCCGCGCTGCCTCATTGATTTCACCGCTCCAAAGATGCAGTTTGCAGGAGTTTTATTGCCAGCGCACCGCTTCACCGCTTCAGTGTGAAAGCCCTCAGGCTTTCACACTGAAGAAACAGTAGAGGCAGTTTTAGGTCGGTTTGCAGGCGCTATTTTTATCGCAATAACGCCTGCAAACCGCCCCAGTGTGAAAGGGCTCCAACACAGTGCTAACATGCTGCTAGCTAACAGCGCTTATCACAGCTTGGAGTCAACACAATACGGTTTAGTAAACAGCCTCAGAGCAGGTGTAAAAATCGGCCGTGTTAGAGAGTGATAAGAGAGCGGTGATATTGCAAGAATTAACACCGGTTATTAAACGTACACCTAAGTGCTGGTTCACACAGTGGCCTCAGCTTGTAAACGACTTCTTTAATAGAAGTCAATGCAAGCCACTCTGAAGTCACCCCAAAGTAGTGCAGGAACCTTTCTCTAAGTCGGAGCAACTTGGGTCGCTCCTATTAGAACGGTTCCATTGCACCGCATGGAACTGTTTTTAATGTTGAAATGTAATAAATTACATTGGTATTAATATTTTGTAATATTTTCTCCAAGTGCCTTAAAAGTCCACCATTAGGGGGTCCATTGTTTTATTGCACTGCATGGAGCGCGACTTGTCAGGCAGCCTGACAGGTCGCCCCTGTGTGAACCAGGACTGCATTCACACTTCAGCGTTTTGAATCACGGGCAGATTTGGAACGCTGCAATCGTGCTGAAATCGCCGCAACCCGCATCGCTGGAAGCATGTCACCCAAAAGTAGCGCCTGAACTTTTTTTTGGGCAACATGCTTTCTGCAATGCGGGTTGCCGAGAATGCAGCACGACAATTGCGGCAGACCAGCATCGTGATTTGAGGTGTCACTCAAATGAATGTTATCTCAAATGAGAGTCTCGCGATTTGTCATTCACACATCAGCACTTTCAAATCACGGGCAGATTCGCAGCAAATCTGTCTGCGATTCAAAACACTGAAGTGTGATTGCAGCCTAATAGTTGCCCAATAATTGTGCACACATAGATATTCTCAAAACCTCACTTTTACTTTCTTAAATATTCAGGTTTGAGGTTTATTAACATTTTGGATTGACCGAGAGCACTGCAGTTGTTCAATAATAATATTAATCCTCAAAAATACAACTTGCCTAAAAATTGTGCACACAGTGTACAGTGCACTTGAGTACTATGGGGAAACTCATAAAGGGTGTCATGGACACCCTTTAGAGTTCCGTTCGGCTCCCCCAATGAAATTGTTAGTGTTTGCTCCAGATTCATATAAGTGTCAGAAACAGAAACATGAATCTTAGAGGCTGGCACTGAGATCTAAGTGTCAATCCTTAACTCTCCTTCCTCAATGTGCTCCTTGCATTCATCACACCGATAGGTGCATGGCAAAGGGTTTTGTAGTGGGTTGGGCGAGCCTGATGGGTAACTGAAAGACTAGTTCCCCATCAAATCTGCCTTGTCTGTGACTACCATTTCATGATAGTGAGTGGATCCATAGCCAGTATTCAGTCCAATAGTGGCTTTTGAATTCACCCGCTGGCATTCACTGTCAATCAAAAGCAATGCGGACCTAAGAAATCTCTCAGTTCTCCATCATGCCCGTCCATCCAATAGGTGTTGCTGTGGGGACTAGTTCCATCAGGTCCATCCCCTCTGTGATTCAAGTAATTTCCCAAATAAAGGCATTGGCATATTTGGTTAAAAAAATTACCAGTATCACTGGCTCCTTTTTTTTACATTTAGCTTTTGGACAGGGAATCTCTTGGCCAACTGCTGAATGTGGCTGGGGATACAGCACTGTGCAGGAAGCTGTCACATACATGACAGCTTCCCAACACAGACATGCCCCACTCTGAGCACTGGCATACCTCTGTACACAAGCTCAGAGCTGGTCTTATTTACTGCCAGTTGCCTAATCTGCAAACTGATGGCAATTCTTTAAAGTGGAACTTTAGTAAAAATTTAAGCGTTTGTTACTCTAAAAAAAGAAAAAAAAAAGATCCTGTTCCCTTAAATCATGAATAACAGCACAGTGCTTGTGCTGTGTAATTTGGCCCCTTCTATCACCTAAAAAACCTGTCTGATCCTGCCTGGATCTGCCCTGCTCTATCATCGCTGCTGAGACCTGACACCGTGGTCAGTTTATGTGCCTCCGTCATCCGCAGCTCTCCTCTCTGCTTTCCCCCATCCTCTCTGCCTGTCAGCTCCGTCCACTCCCCAGTCCTCCCCTCCTGCTGCTATCATAACTACACTATAAATATACAATCCTCTCTGTAAAATAACATTACGTGCCCCAGTGTCTGTGTTATATAAAAAAACAAAACAATCTGTATCGTATATCAGAGCATGTCCCGGTGCTCACGTGACTCCTCGGCTCTCTCTCCTCCTCGGCTGATGTCAGCGGGAGTTTTTGCCCCTCCCGCTATAGCTGTCAGCCAGGGAGAGAAGAGAGCATGAGCGCCGGGAGACACTCTGATGTAAGGTACAGGTGGGCATCTTTTTTATATAACACAGACACTGGGGCACATAATGTTATTTTACAGAGGGTATTGTATGTTTATAGTGTAGTGGCTTAACAACACCTTTAAGTCCTGCTAGATGACTCCAGGCTGGCCCCTTTTGTAGGTATAGCTATGTAAAACATAAAAAATAAGTGCCTATCCTGGTTAAAATACAGTAATGCACTATCTCACCCTGCTCTGCACATGCTCAGTTGCTCTCTATTTTTAGGCACTGCCGATCTGCTGACAGCCCTATAGTGGAATTAAACCCTCCTATCCTTTACAGCCAAGGCAACTGCTTCTGTTTGATCTGCAACTGCCATGGTGCTGCACATGTGAGCAGTTATGACACCAGACATTTGAAGGTTTGGTTGAGGACACAAGCAAATGTGACAGTTAGCAATCCCAGCATTCCAGGAATGTAACTGTTTTTTGAAACCGTTAAATTGATGGGTTTAGTATTGCTTTATGATTTACTGCTGTTCAGGAACTCTGGGCTTCAGCAAAATGGCAGCCTCCAGCAAGAAGAAACAGGAACAACGCTGGAGGCAATTTACAGCGCACACTCATTTTGGTAGAATAATTATGAGTGTGAAATGTATGTTCCTCGCTATAGAACATTATTTTTTATCAAGCTGTTAAGAGTAAAGTTTCACTTTAAGAATCTGGCTCTGTCATAGTGTCGGGTTCTTAAAGCAGAGTTCCACCTGGGTAAAAAAAATTAAGAGTCAGCAGCTACAAATACTGCAGCTGCTGACTTTTAATATAAGGACATTTACCTGTCCAGGGAGCCCACAATGTCCTCACCCGAAGCCGACCCGTCCCTTGGCTCCGGGTGCCGACATCCTTACTAAGGAAAACAGGAAGTGAAGCCTTGCAGCTTCACTGCCTGTTTCCTACTGAATAGTCCCTGCTGTCTTCTGGGACCTGTGTGTCTCACAGAAGACAGCGGAGGGAAGGAGGAAGGGCTGGACATTGCGTAGTTTGCCGCACAAAGTGCAGCAATCTATGCCCAGAAGTGGGAGTAGATACCTGGATTTAACAGGTATCTGCTCCCCCCCCTGAAAGGTGCCAAATGTGGCACAGGAGGGGGGGAGGAATCATTTCAGAGGAAGTTCCATTGCTGGGTGGAACTCTGCTTTAAGGTTTTGGTAATAAGAACACCCTGAAGTTTGTTGTATGTGTCAATAATGTTATGGAAACTGGTGCAAATGTATGCCTGAATTAGGTTTTAAAGGAAACCGTCAGAAAAATTTTGTGAATGCTTTACTGAATTCACCAGTATAAATTTTAATTTGACCCAGTAAAGGTGCAAGAAACGAATCTCCTCAATTTCCAGCTGCTGACTATTGTCATTTCACAGCTACCTAAACAGTGCATACTAATAACGATATGTCTTCCTCTGCCCTTTAAAACAGAAAAAAATAGCTAACACTTGATAAAGCAGCCACTGATGATAGCAGAATTCTATTTCTTGGTTCAGTACATGATCCAACTGCTGCACATCAGCTGGCGGCAGTGTACATATTAATATCAGCAGTGTAAGCGCATCAGAATATATTGAAGTGCAGTAACATATAATACAAGCTAACTGCTAAATACAAATTGCTGGTACCCGATTGGTTGCTGTGGTTTCCAGTAAGCTATTAGTCCCTTTAAGTAACGATCATAGAGTGTTTGCATGTGGAAAATGGCACATTTACATATATTATAAATACAGCCGCAAACATGCTATGTTCAAGATGCCATAAAGATCATACTATTCTGATTTCTCATGCATGCCGCACATTGCTCAAATTACTTTAGAATGCATGAGAATGTACAAGTCCTGCATCTTAGAGTAATGGGACACTGACACTCGGAGGTCCAAGAACAAAGGTACTCTGACCAAAACACTGGCTCACTAAGCTACAAATAAAGAGCAACCTATCTCTTAATATTATTTTTTTTACTTTAATGTCTGGAGTCTGTCTTCAAAGAAGAGTTACAAAACAGCACAATGCTTACGCATTTTACTGGATAAATATCTTACATCTTATAAACATTTGGTGTGTGCTATCATCTGTACATACAACCCCAATTCCAAAGAAGTTGGGACGCTGTGTAAAATCTACATAAAAACAGAATGCAATGATTTGCAAATCTCAAACCCATATTTTATTCACAATAGAAAATGTATAAAATGTTTATCAAAATTTAAACTAAGAAAATGTACCAGTGATCCCTATCTACTGATTTATACATGTTAGGGCTATCACTGATTTAAAGCATTAATAAAATTAACTTAAAGTATTGAATGAAAAGTTACTGGGCCTAGCCCATAACTTACGAGCTATTAAGTATCTGGAACTTTTCCCCCTTCTGAAAACTTAGGTCATCTTCCGTCCTTGCTTCGTAGTCATAAAGCGCCACAAAAAGCGTTACTCCTAAGGGGACAGAGCAAATCATGTATTAAGCGGGGGTACATTAACATTAACTCACATTAACTCACATGTTAAACAGCTCTGGCACAAATCAGACAGTACAGCCACAAAACAAGCCAATCTGATTGAATCCATATGCTTCGGTTTATGGAGGTCTTTTGCCAGTTTTTGAGAAGTCATGTAATGAAATTAATTCCATTTTTTATAGATGGGGACTATTTAGTGTTGAGAACTTGGAATGTTTGACCGCAGTACTTTAGAGAAAATTTGATTTTTTTTTTTAGCATGTAAATTTGCTTAACATTTGATTGAAGACAACTGTATCATACCGAAACCATTTCAATTTTGGCTTATTTTGAATGTCCTGGTTAATGTCATGCTTTGGCAGTACATAGGTATGCAAATATTTTAGAAGGCAATAGGCCTCATGTATAAAATATGGGTGAAAAGAAAATGGATGTGTTGACCTCAGGAAAGAATTAGATTTTGGTTTTATTTATCTGCACTTGGAAAATAACTGGTTCCAAAGGAAACATTTACACAACCCCCCCCCCCATGTTCTTCAAAAATTATAAATTCTAAAAAAAAAATTGAACTAAAAAAAGGCTAGCATCACAACATGTGATGAAGGATAACCCTAACAGATTTTACTTTTTATTATTGGGTTTACATACACTTTAATTACAGTATTGAACACCGACAAATCAACATTCTCTCTACCAAATTATTTTACAAAGGTTTATTAGCATGCACTCCAACATTTCATGTCAACATTTAGATGGTTACAGTATTTGGTAGACAAACCAAAGCAAAACCAAAAACCTATAACAATGAAAAGGAGACATGAGCAATAAAATTATGCAGATTTTGAACGCGATGTTCCATTGCACCAGGCAGCTAAATGGAAGTCCAGAAATAGCTTTCCGAGGTGTTCTAGAGGTCATAGGGTGTCTGCAAACAAAAATGTCCTCATAATACACCTAACATCTCCAAATGAAATTTCGTGATCAAAAATCTCCTTATTGGGGTGGAAGCAATATAAAAAAAAATGAACTAAATAAAACAATATAGAAAGCATTGAACATAAGGATGTATCAAAACACAGAGTGGTACTGTGGATACATAACCAGTAGAGAAGTGCCACGTCCTAGAAATAGTACATAGAAATCAAGGGGAGGAACTTTGGACTTTTTAGGCACAGTAACACAAAATAAATTACAAAAAAAAAAATGTATTAACTGAAAAAACATATAAAATGCAATTATTAAAAGCCACAAAGCAATCTAGATGCATAAATATTCAGTAAAGTTGCTACTGTACAGAGCCATACAAATATATACAGAACCCGGAAATCTGGACATCAATCCAAGGTATGTAGAGATCCGAGGGTATGGCTGGACAGTAGACATACAATAAATATTTCAACTAGAGACTGTGCTCAACATGTTGCCTTCATGCTCCTTCATGCTTCAGGAGCAAAGATTATTGTGGCTAAACAAAAATAGATAAAAGCATACATTTACACTGTTTGATAATGTTTTGTACGCCCCCGTGGTGACCATTTGTTCTGCCCCCCCTTCTCGCTCATTTTGTGCTGATACAGTCTGGTTTTTGTGGGCTTCATAGCTGTTTTGACTGATGATATATATTTCCTGTTTACTAGATTATTGTATATTGATTGTATGCTTTTACCTATTTTTGTTTAGCCACAATAATCTTTGCTCCTGAAGAAGCGTGAAGGCACGTGCAACATGTTGAGCATGTCTCTAGTTGAAATATTTATCGTATGTCCACTGTCCAGCCATACCCTCGGATCTCTACATACCTTGGATTGATGTCCAGATTTCCGGGTTCTGTATATATTTGTATGGCTCTGTACAGTAGCAACTTTATTGAATATGTATGCATCTAGATTGCGTTGTGGTTTTTCATAATTGCATTTTATATGTTTTTTCAATTAATAAAAATTTTTTTTGTAATTTATTTTGTGTTACTGTGCCTAAAAAGTCCAAATATAGAAAGCATAGTATTTTAAGTATAACCATTCTAACCAGGGCAATGCCTGGTGTCCTGATAAACCCGGGAAATTAATGCATAATATGTAGTAGCTAAAAAAAGAGAAAATAAGCAACCTAGAGAGAAAAGGTGGAAAAAGCTGAGAGAGGAGAAGAGAACAGAAAGGAGGAAGAATAAGAGGAAAAGAGTCCATGCTCTCTACTAAATTCATACCAGAGATTAGCATAAAATCTTATTGATTACATCACTTAACCACCTCACAACCTGGCTATTGTAATTAAACGGACAGTCAGGGCACCTGTTACTCTGAGAGGACATTTTAAACATCCTGGGTTGCATAGCGCTCATAATGCCTGTGATCGTTCTGTCATAAGTCAGCGCAGATCACAGGCAAAATCTAAAAAGCCAACCAGAGTAGCTCAGTGCCTTGTAGTTGCTTTGTACCAATCACAGTAATCATAAGTGGTAGACACTGGCTGTGATCATCAGACCGTGCTCCCCTTCCTCTCACAATGGCTGCTGATAACTTATACACTTTGCCATTTTAATCCCTCTATAAACAGTTCTGAAACAGGCTCATAAAATCTGGAACATCATGCATATAATACAGAGCAGCTCCATTCTTCAGACAAGCCCAGTGACTCTTTGGTTCATCAAGCATGCAGCAGCCTGGTAGAAGATCATGATGAGAATAATGTTTTTATGGGTGCTGTTTTTGTTTTAACCAGAGTGTGGGCTGGAGAAGGTAAAGGTTAGGCGGATTTTTGTCCACATATATAACACAACAGTAAAAAAGTTGCAATAATTGGACAGTATGTATGCTAGTTCTCAGGACCATCTCCTGTAACTGTTCTTTTCATGTTCAAGTCCAATCGTTTCTGGTCTGGAGAAGCTCAGTGAGAGTTGTAGTTCTGGAATCTGGAAGTCTATTGATGAAGACAATTTATTTAATGTTTAAAGTGTGCATGGAAATGCGATTATTTTAGAAATATAGACTGCTAAATACCTTTTCTCATCAGCAGTGTATAGCAGTCTTATGATTTTTATGAGTGGTTAAAGCTTGTAGGAGGAGTTTTCATTCTACTCTGTCCTATGAGGCTGCATGACCCCTGATCCTCTGTTTGGACAGTGCTGATTGGCTCTGTACTGATCACATGCACCCTCCCAAGAAAAAAAAATCTCTAGCAATACACACCAAACTGAGCATGTGCAGAGTGCCCCCAGGCTGTGTTCTATCAGGAGATGGATTGTAGAACAGGAGGATCAGAGAATACAGGATCAAACAGCCTTTTTACACAATGCACAGGATTAACCCCTTAGGATCTACAGTGAGTATAACAAGCATCCTTTACTGCATATACAGACTGCTTTTACTATTGTGAGTTTAGTAACACTTTAACAGAAAGTTATAAAAATGTCTTTTTGCTTTTATATAGTAAATAATGAAGTTCAACCTGTCTCACAAAAAATGATAAAATTATTTTGGGTACAGTGTTGCACGACCAAGAAATAGTCAGTCAAACCAACACAGCACTGAAAACTAAAACATGTCCTTGAAGGGCAGGGGGTGTAACATGCTGGAACTGAGGTGGTAAGAATCAGGCTCTTTTACTGCATAGGACTGATTGCTCCAGCACACTAAGTCCATCTATTACAAAACAACACTCATATATACATCACATCTGAACGGAAGAGCCATAGTTCCATATTTGAACCGACATCGGGGATCCTGGCAAAATGATAGGGCTGCGGAAATAAGGACATTTATCTTTTACTGCATGGAGGGGTTCCAAACTGAATTTCGTAAAAGATTATACGAAAAATGATATAGAAGAGAATCTTCCATAAAGAGTTATCCATCACAAGCCTACCTAAAGGATGGTTTGCATTGATATATGGAAAGCAATCTTTCGCAAGTTAGTGTGACAATAACATATGACTGGAATCAAGCTTATGTTTTTATTATATTTTTTCAGAAACCACAAGTATCTTATAAATTGTATGTTATCTAGATTAAAGCAGAAGTCATTTGTTTACTGAATTGTCTAGCACTAGAAAAATGCTTTTTCTCTTCCAATAACTGCTTTGAAACATCTGTGCACATGTGGACATTTTTACATGGAATTTATCTACAGGCATGCGTTACAAAGCAGCCTTATCCTCTTCAGTAATAGCACAAAAAGACCATCACATTGTCCCATCCTAAACTGAACTGAACCCTACCCACCTTTTTGTTGCTGAAGAAACACCAAATTGGCAGGAATGAGATAGGGCACTTCACTAGCTATCCTTCTTGAAGTGTGCACATTAGACCACTAAGGTGCAATGGGGGTTATTTACTAAAGGCAAATCCACTTTGGACTACAAGTGCAAACTACAAGTGCAAAGTGCACTTGAAAATACACTGAAAGTGCACTTGGAAGTGCAGTCGCTGTAGATCTGAGGGGGACATGCAAGGAAAATAAAAAACAGCATTTTAGCTTGTACGTGATTGGATGATAAAAATCAGAAGAGCTTCCCCTCATTTCAGATCTACCCCTCAGATTTACAGCGACTGCACTTCCAAGTGCACTTTCCGAGCAATTTCTTTTCTTTTTTTTTTTTTTTTTAACATAGAAGTTTATTTAAATTTTCACAACAGAAACAATTCACTTCGTGTTAGATTTAAGTACAGATGACATGCATAGAACAGTTACATGATTTGGTATGAGTAAGATTCAATTATCACAGTAGTTATCTATTTCAGAAGAAGATATTAATACACTCATTAAGGATATCAATATATGGTGTAAGTGCAAGGGATCCCACCTTCCAACTTAGAACATTCTAGCCTATACATATATAGTTTGGAGAGTCCTGGGGGTAAGTCAACGCCATTCCCAACGGGCCCGAACCCAACATTTCATTCAATAGTTAAGTGTTTTGCCTTCACCCACGCTGCCCAAATTTTCTCAAATTTTTTTGGACAATTTCTTCCCATATATGTCATTTTATATAATGATAGCGCCTTATTTACCAGAGATTGCCAGAGTTGTTTGGTGGGCGGTTGGGACTGATTCCACTGCAGTAAGATTGCTTTCCTAGCATATAGTGTGGTGTAGAAGATGAATAGTTTCTTCCCCCATGTGACTTCTAGAAAGTCACAGATACCTAGTAGAAGAGGTATTGGGCTATATGGGACTTGCAGTCCCCCTATAGAGTTGATATCAGCAAGTATACTCTTCCAGAATTCCACCACTCCAGGGCAGGACCAGACCACATGAAAGAAATCGGCTTCCCCTGACCCACATCTAGGGCACCTCGCTATTCTATCAGGGTATATTTTTGCCAGGCGTATTGGAGAGTAGTAGGCCCTATGTAGGAATTTCAGCTGCATAAATCTGTCCCTTGCTGAAATTGTCAAGGGTAAATACTGTTGAATTCCCTCTTCCCAGTCCCTATCTGTCAACCCCGGAACATCCACCCTCCACCGCTCACATAGCTGGGAGACTTTAGATGTATCTCGAGTCACAAGCAGGTTATAGACGGCGGATAGTGTTCTTCTGCCCTCTTGTTTTTTTAATACATTTTCTATCAGTGTCTCCTCCAAAGTCAACGGGCTGGGGAACTGGGACCGGAACGCATGCCTCACTTGGAGGAACCTGAAGAACATATGATTGGGTAGATCCTTTTCTCTTTTTAAAGCATCAAAGGTGATTAGTTGTCCCTGGGCAGCTATATACCCCAGGGTTGTGACTCCATATCTGGCCCACACAACCGGGTCAGGGATGGAGTGAAAATGAGGCAGGCGACGGTTACCCCATAGGGGAGTTGCTGGGGACCAGTTACCAGGTCCCAGAAATAGCGTATTAACAGTGTCCCATACCTTAAGGGTTGTCTTCATTGGGCAGGTCACATCCGAATTTGATCTAGGGCCTCTATGCACCAAATTCCTCAACTCTGCATAGGAGCCGATCAGCGCCACCTCCAAGGAAGCAGCAGGATTAGCCGGCCCCTCTGAGAGCCACCATTTTACTGTTACCAACACCGCTGCCCAGTAGTATTTTAGGAAGTATGGTAAGGCCAGACCTCCCAAGGTCCCTGGGAGTTGCAAAGTTGCCCTGGCTATTCTAGGAGTCCTCCCATTCCAAATAAATGAGGTAATAATGCTATCTAAGTGTCGAAAGAAGGTTATTGATATAGGGATCGGAGTTTGTCGGAATAGGTATATAAATTTGGGTAAAATTGACATTTTGATTAGGCTGACACGGCCAACCGGAGTTAGTGGTAGGGCTCTCCATGTGTTACATCTTTGGGATAGGTGGTGAACCACCGGGTTTAAGTTTAGGCTGATATATTTTTTTAAGTCTTGGTGTATTTCTACCCCTAGGTATCTAAACTGGGAAACCCTACTAAGTTGTCCATCCGTCTGCAAGGGAGTAGACCCCGCCCGCAGAGGAAACAGGATCGATTTTCCCCAGTTGATACATATACCAGAGAATTTCCCAAATCTATTAATTACCGAGAGAGCCTCTTGTAGGGAAGTACCGTCATCCTTAAGATAGAGTAAGGTGTCGTCAGCATATAACGACACCTTTTCCTGTAGAGGACCTCTCGTAATCCCCTCACCCCGGGTGTGGCCCTGAGAAGGACAGCCATAGGCTCTATTGCCAGGGCAAAAAGACCCGGCGAGAGCGGGCACCCTTGTCTAGTTCCCCTACCCAAAAAAAAGGTAGGGGAGAGTACTGTACCTGTGCGAACTCTGGCTGTGGGGGCCTTGTATACCATCCTGACCCAGGAGATAAAGACCGGGCCAAACCCGAACCTGCGGAGGACCTCCCATAGGTAGCCCCACTCAACAGAGTCGAAGGCCTTCTCTGCGTCTAGAGAGGCCACTATTTCGTCTCGGGCATCCTCCTCCCCAGAGGCCAGGATAGCATACAACCTACGAATGTTTATGTCCGTGCCCTTTCCAGGCATAAAACCTGATTGATCTTCATGCATTAGATCAAGTATTATTTCGTTCAACCGCTGGGCCAAAATTTTGGTTAAAATCTTCGCGTCCGAATTAAGTAAAGATATAGGTCGATATGAAGGACATAGTTGGGGGTCTTTTCCCGGCTTTGGCAGGACCACTATAATGGCTTGTGACATGGAAAGCGGCATCTCCCCAGTACGTAGGGTCTCTGTAAGCAGTTTATAAAATTCAGGGGGTAGGCCATCTAGTCCCGGTGTCTTCCCCGTTTGTAAGGAGCTTAGAGCCCGTTGGACCTCTTCCAAGGTTATTGGAGCCTCGAGGCCCTCTCGTGCTGCAGCCGTGAGGGTCGGAAGCGTTATTTCGTCTAGGAAGTCCGAGAGTTCCTTCGCTGAGTATTGTGCCCTAGAGGAGTATAGGGACGAGTAATACTCAGCAAAGCAAGCGTTAATCTTCGCAGGATCTGATACTAGGGTCCCGTCATTCTTTCGGATACGAGCTATTGTGGATACAGGGGATTGCTCTCTGGACAACCAGGCCAGAAGCCTACCTGTTTTTTCCCCTTGCTCAAATATTCTTTGAGTTTGGGCCAGCTGGCGTTTGTTCGCCTTGGCTACCCTTAGTAGCATTACCTCCCGATAGGCAACCTTCATGTCTTGCTATAATAGGGTTGGCCGTGAGGGTGTATCGGGTCTCTAAGTCCCGGGCTTTGGTCTCTGCCTCTTCCAACAACATCTTATTATTCCTACGCTCTCTAGCTATGGATGACATATAGCAGCCTCTAATGTAGGCTTTAAAAGTGTCCCACACCATCCCCGGAGTAGAGGAACCCGCGTTAGCCAACCAAAATTGTTTTATCTCTTTTACTATCTCAATTTCTATAGTAGGATGTTCAATCCAAAATCTGGAAAGTCGCCAAATTCTGTCCGCCTGTGGAGTGGAAGTTTGCAATGTGCATAATAGCGGGGAGTGGTCAGAAATACCCCTCGGTAGCGTTTCAATGTTTATAACTTTGGGAAGCATGGGTGAGCTTGCGTAGAGAAGGTCAATATGTGATAATGAGTTATAAGATGATGAGTGGCATGTGTAAACCCGTTCTGTTGGATGTTTCCAGCGCCATACATCCTCCAATCCCAACACCTGCGCCCATCTAGTTAACGCGGAATCTGTAGCTGGGTCCGGGGACATTTTATCTAGTGAAGGGTTAGGTGTGATATTGAAATCTCCCGTAAGAATTACATAGTCTGTGGGGAATTGCGCAATTATAGTATTGATCTTCTGCAGAAGGGAGATGTTAGCCGGCGGGGGCAAATATACCCCCACTATAACCATAGCCAATGTTTCTATATTAGCGTGGATTATTATGTATCTACCTTCTGGGTCTATGAGAATATCAAGGGGTTCAAAATTGAGCGATTTGTGGATCAGTATACTAACCCCACCTAATTAGTGTAGGTGGCATGATAATGGTGTCCCACCCACGGTTTCTTTAACCCATAACACTCTGCCCCCCACCAGATGTGTCTCCTGAAGAATGCAAATACTGGGTGTATATTTCTTAAGATATTCAAAAACTAGTGTGCGTTTAATTTTGTGGTTAAGACCCCTTACATTCCATGACAATATTTTCAGCTGAGCCATATCTCAATGTGGTATATATTTCTTCCGGAAAACCATGTATAGTTAGAATATATAGATAACTCCTTCTCGTCCCTCCCCCCTCCCGCCAAGGGACCCATCCTCCACCCATGGGCAATAACCATTCTGTTAGCCTGAAGCATGTAGCCTATGCCTTTGCTATTGTCAAGCCATCTATATGAGTCCTTCCTTGAGTAATGAAGCGAAAAACAAAGAACAAAAATTAAAATTAAACATCCTAAACAAAACATCCCTCCCATCCCACCCCACACCCCATTAATTAAACCTCGGGGTGTTTGAGTACCCATAACAACCAGAAAACAAGAAAAAACAAAAAACAGGAGAAACCTCCTAGGGGGCTGTGTGTAACAGTTGGCACACCTAGGACCTAGCTATCTTAAAGTGAGATCAGAGACCGCACTACTCACTGCATCTGCAGGCCTTTACTGATAATAAACCAAGAGAGGGGAAGGGAAAATAAATACTTATTCCCTATAAAAAAGGAGAAAAAAAAAACGGAAAAAAGAAAAAAAAAATTTTTCCTCCCTTTTTTTCCTTGTGAAAAGAGAAAATCTTAGTAATTGGGGGGGGGGAAGCCTCCCCCATATCCAGGGCCCCTCCCCTCCATGTGGACCTGGGCAACCTGTCTGCGCTAGAGCAGCCGTTAGCACTTAGATATTTCTAAGGGTACATTCTTAGTTACAAACAATGGTAGTCTCTTAAAACCTGTAGAAAGTGAAAGAAATTGGTTAGACAATAGAAGCAGTCGTTGAAAGTCCTCTTGAAGAGTCAAACCAGTTAACAGAATTCCACCATTAACCCCTCCCTCCACCACAAATCTCTAATAACAGGATGAACATTGGTTAAGCAGGGCATCATGTCTCGCATTCTCCCCTTTTTTGTCATCATCCCTGGGGCCAGTAAATACAGCAACAAAGTTCCATGACTCCACACTGTTGGTCAGGACCGCCTAGATCTGGACAGTCCCTTCGGGGGGAGAAAAAGTCCCAGGAAAGGAAACAAAAAAAAAAAAAAAGAAAAAGGGGGGGGGGAAACACATTCCAGCAGTCCATAGTTAACACACCCCCACCGTCCCCCCCATTCCCCGACACAGGACTGTTCAGCAGAGCACGTATCCGTCCCCCATTGTGTGATTAGCTGGTTTGGCCGTACCCCCATTAGACA
This sequence comes from Aquarana catesbeiana, assembly GCF_042186555.1. Lineage (NCBI taxonomy): Eukaryota > Metazoa > Chordata > Amphibia > Anura > Ranidae > Aquarana > Aquarana catesbeiana. The sequence goes on from NC_133327.1 coordinate 373,411,819, forward strand.
GCTAGGCCCTCAGGATTCATGTATTCCGTAGTTCCCAGATACTATGTCATTTACCAATAGGGGTAAAGGTTATTAGAGATAACAAGTTGTAGATCTTACCACCGGTCATCACCAGGTAGATAGAGGGTTAGTTGTGGTGTATTCCATACAGCGGATCAATGATTGCGTGGCAGGCATTCAAGCCATCTGGTTGCTTCCTCTGGGGAGGTGAAAAATTTAGTAGTTTCGCCATCCACTACCCTGAGTCGTCCTTAACACGCATTTGGGCCTTTACCTGGTCGAATGTCCTGCGTTGCCTCTGTGTTTCCACTGAGTAGTCAGGGAATAGCATTATCTTCGCGTTCTCAGTGCGCAGCTCTCCCACCTTTCGTGCCTCCCTTAAGATCAGATCTCTATCTCTAAAGTTCAATAAACGAAATATGAAGGTGCGTGGAGGAGTTCCCGGTGGGCCCCGAGTTGACGGCATTCTGTGGGCTAGCTCCACCGCAAAGTGTGCAGAGAATGGTGCTTGTGGGAGAAGGTTTTGCAGCAACTGCTCCGTGTATGCCTCCGGATCTCTTCCCTCCACTCCTTCCGGAAGTCCCACCAAGCGCAGATTATTCCTGCGGTTTCTGTTTTCCTGATCTTCCGCACGCGATTCCAGTGTTTTCATTTTAACTTGCAGTATACGAATGGAGGCGCCGTGGTCTCGTATTTCATCTTCATTCTCCCCTACCCTCCTTTCAGCCTCTGTCAGCCTGTCTCTGTATTTGTCCATATCCCGTCTTATTAGGCCCATTTCTGATTGTATTTGCTCTATTTTGGTAGTTAGGGTAGTTTGACAACCTGTGATAGCCTGCATGAGTGCTTGAAACTGATCCTCTCCCATCTGGGAGGATTCAGCCTGAGTGTCTGTGTGATCTGTCTGTGAAGCCATGCTTGAACACACTGCTCCCCGTGGGCCCTGGGCTGGTGGCGGTGTTTTAGGGGCCTTGTGTTTCTGCTTCTGGGCACCACAGGTTCTTCTTCTCATGCCCAGTTTCGTTCCCAGACTGCCAGCTATTATGTGACAGGCAGGGGTCCCCCAACAGCCAGGTTATAATATGTATCTTCAGCCCGCCGTATAGTCCTGTCTCCCTCACCTCCCAGCGGGTCTTGTCTCTGGTCCCTCCGTCACTCACCTCCAGATAGCACCACCGTGGGGCATGCAGCGGCCCTACGTCCGCCGATCGCGGCACCTGAGGCCGGGGATTGCGGAGGCCTCGTAGGCCTCAAGATGGCGGATCCCCTCCGGAGTGGAGAGCCGGCCGAGGGCCTCTGAGGTGGCGTGGATACTTCCTCTCGTCCGCTCCGGGTCCCCCAGCGGTGACAGCTACAGCGGATGGCACGTTGCGGCCCCTCCACGGCCGATCACGGCACCCGAGGCCGGGGACTGCGAGACCGTACAGGCCACAAGATGGCGGATCGTCACTGTGAAACGGAGCCGGCCGAGGGCCTACATCAGCTGCATCCGACGGTCTCCGCCTGTAATACTCCTCTGTTCCTCTGCCGGTGGTGTAGTACAACAACACCAGGTCAGTTTGAAGGGGAATTACACAGGTTTGAGGCAGGATTCCTGTGGATGCAGTAGGGGCCGGCGGAGCTCCCTCAGATCACTTATCCGGCAGCGGTGCACTATTATCAGGCTCCAGCTTTCCTCCCCTCAGTGCCCGGTCACAGCCACATCTCCACGGGGCAATGAAATTGGCTGTTAGTCCACGGAACAGCGGATTAGAAGGCATGTTTTATGCGGAGCTCTGTCTCATCCGTCCTACCTGGTCGCCATCTTGACCACACCCCCCCGAGCAATTTCAAATACACTTGCACTTGTAGTTTGCACTTGTAGTGCAAAGTGGATTTGCCTTTCGTAAAAACCCCCAATGACACTGTTTGCTCTGCCGTTTAAAACAGGCTATTTCCACATACAGGATTATGACCTTGCTTTATTATAGAGTAACCCTGCTTCCAACAATGAAAATCCCAACCCATATCATTACTTGAAAAGCAACCTGTATTCTACTCCATCCCATGTAGTCAGTCGGGTGCTCAATCCTAAGAGTCCAATTGCTCTCCACTGCACACTGCAATCAAATAAAGAGGACATCACTCCAATGATATCTTGCTGGCAGTTTTCTTGTTCCACTGACAGCACACAGAAACACTCCCGCCAGAAGCCACACTGCTAACGCATTTCACCCAACCATAGCTTAATTGTAGGGATTTAAAAAAAAACAATTATATTCCCCTAGGTGGATGCTGCATCAATTCGATGCTGCATCTGTCCCCCACCGGCTCTGCACTGACAACTGAGCAATTAAACACCGCTGATCGCCGAGTTCTCCTCCACTCTGAAAAGAAAGCCAGGACTGTCCATTAGCGGTTCTCTGTTCTAAGGGGCTGGCTTAGGCTCTCAGCCAACCCAGGCTTCTGGGCGGATCCCGACCATATGGTCCGGATCTTTTTAGAGCCTGCACCGGCTCTGTGACATCAGATGACAGCTAACTTCAGCCCGCTGTCGGCTGAAAAGGGATCCACAGGAGTGCAGAATAAACTGCATTTCTGTGATTCATAGGAGAAGTATGGTCAAAAAAGATTGGCCATACTTTTAAGCCCTGTTTGGATGAAATGCATTAGGGTGTGGCTTCTGATGGGAGTGTTTCTGTATGCTGTCAGTGGATCAAATACACTTGGTGGATTGCTTGGTCCTGGTTCCAACATTGCCTGGTTCCAACAGGTTAGCTGTACTATACTCCAAAATGACTACAGATATTTGTAGCTACACATTATGTGGGAAATAACTAGGTGTAATTTTAAAATAATGGTAATGTAATTACACTGATGCAAGTCCCCATAATAAAGCAATAGAAAATAGCAGCTTTGGCCCCAATGGATACCATAGATCTGGGCCCGTGAGACCTTTCCAAGTTGGATGTGCAAGTAATATGTATATCAGATTATTGACAGGTGTATATGAATGACATGTTAGGCATTTTATTGGTCTTACCTGTTCCACCTCTTGTGCGCAATGTTCCTGTGTGTGATGAAGAATTCACGCCTCCAAAGACTGTAAGTCCCTGCCCTGCAGTCCCATGGAAGTTGTTGTAGTTAGGAATGGTGGTCACAGTGAAGCTGGGGTAGTGCTGTGGGGTGGGGTCTGTCCCATAGCGATATCCTAAGCTTTGTGTTAAACTGTTATCTCTTTCATCTGTCAGTTTGGTTGCTTCTTTGTCCTTGCATTGCACACAGCCCATTATCTATATCCCTGGAATCCAAGAGAAACACAAGAATTAGACATAAGGATACAAATTCACTGTTTAGACAGTTTTCTGTAAATGGGAGTCAATGAACTGCAACATGTTTATAGTCGGAATGTCTTAATTACAGGTTTTCAAAATGATATGCAACTATGAATAATCCTTGTATTTACCAACTAGTCTTTTTCTATACTGCGGTGGGTAGAGACTAAAGCCTGGTACACACTATCAGTTCTTTTTCGTTCAACCCCGCGGGCTGAACAAAAAAAAAAAACAGAAGCGATTTGAAGGAGATCCTGTAGCAACAATCCAATGTTATTGCAGCGATCAGAACACACCGGTTAGCGCTCTCAGCCATTGGATGCCAATCAGCAGACCTTTTTCGGTCATGCCCATTGGACAGACCCTTTAGCTGGATTCTGTCAGACCGGATGCCGTACAAATGGGTCGAATGTTGGCTGGTTTCTAGTGAACTGGCCGATACTGCCCAATATTCAGCCTTTGTGTATGGTCCTTAACTCTCAGGCAACACCATAGCTCTACTTTCCAAAGTGATGTCCTAAGAAATAGTGTTTCCACGCAATACTCTGTTGCACTCTTTGTATAATTGTTAATGGATTTGCACATGTATAAAGAAACTGGGAAACTTGGTGCATTTTTCATGCTTATGCATTTTCTTTCACGAAGATGGATTTTATACACAAGACACTGCCAAAAACACACTAAAAACACATGTTTTACATGAGTTTTACACATGCTTTTGGTGCATTTTCAATTAAGTCTATGGGGTCAAAATCGTGATGCAACTAGACCAAATCAACACCTGTACCTTTTCCAATAAACGCTCTGCACTGCATTGATGTGAATGGGCACCACTGAAAATAATGTGATTTCCATTGTCGTGCAAATCTGTGACTGAAGTTGCATCTGAAATCACACTGATGTGAACCAAGTAGGGCTGTGTTCTCCTGGGCTTGGATCCATATCACTTGATTCATCACAGATCACTTGGACGTTATCAGCAGCTTAAATTCCAAACACAGATCATTTGTCAACCTAGTTTTCTATTATTTTGCACATTGCTTTGGTCTCACAAATCCATTCATTTTATTGCGTTTTTAAGTCGAAAGCTTTGTTGTACCAAATAAAATTTGGTTTAAATGTTCTGCAAAATGTACACCAAAATGCACATTGAACAGTAGTTCAGATTACAAGAAGAATATATTCTCTCTCTATAATACCTTTTACTGACCTGCATAAGGTACATAATCAGCTCAAGACAAAGCAATTAAACAGCTTTGGGAATAACCAGTATTTGAGGACTAGTCTCAGCACCCATGGGCAAATTGTCATACAGAAGAAAACTAGCAATCTTTAGACACGCATAATTGGTTATAACCACCCTCTTTGCTGTCTAAAAAAGAGACCAAGACATTCCTAATCAAGGGCTCCAAAATTCCTAAAATTAACCACTTCCCATCCGGACCAATTCTGACACTTTGCTCCTACATGTAAAATCATTTTTTTCTAGAAAATTACTCAGAACCCCCAAACATTATCAATGTTTTTTTAGCAGAGACCCTAGGGAATAAAATGGTTGTTGCAACTTTTTATGTCACACTGTATTTGCGCAGCGATTTTTCAAACGCTTTTTAAAAAAAAACAGTTTCATGAATAAAGAAAAAACAAAAAAGTAAAGTTAGCCCAATTTTTTTTTTTTTAATGTGAAAGATGATGTTACGCTGAGTAAATAGATACCTAACATGTCACGCTTTAAAATTGCGCACGTTCATGGAATGGCGCCAAACTTTGTTACTTAAAAATCTCCATAGGCGGTGCTTTGAATTTTTTTACAGGTTACATGTTTAGAGTTACAGAGGAGGTCTTGGGCTAGAATTATTGCTCTCGCTTTAACGTTCCCGGTGATACATCACATGTGTGATTTGAACGTCGTTTACATATGCGGACGCGACGTTCATATGCATTTTCTTCTGCGTGTGACGGGGGCGCTTTAATTATTATTATTTTTTATTGTTTATTTTATTTAAATTTTTTTATTTTTACACTTTCCCTTTTAATTTTTTTTTTGATCACTTTTATTCCTATTACAATAAATGTAAACATCCCTTGTAATAAGAATAGTGTGTGACAGGTCCTCTTTATGGAGACCCATAAGACCCCACATCTCTCCTCTAGACAGGAAAGGCTGAGATAAAAAAAAAATCCCAGCCTTCTCCAGGTCACCGATCGTATGGGAGAGCCCACAGAACCACCGGAGGGCAGCAGGAGGGGGGGATGTCCCCTCCCGCCACCTGTAAGAACAATCAAGTGGCTGAACTGCTGCTCTGATCATTCTTACGATGCACAGAATCGCCGGCTGAAAAAATGATATCTGGATGATGCCTGTAGCTGCAGGCATCATTCAGATATCCCCCCTCAAAGTCCATGACGTCATATGACGTACCTTGGGCGCGAGGTGGTTAAGCCAGCTATAGACGTTCAGCAGGGACTGGCCGAGATTCGAACCATGTATGGGCAGACTGATTGTACCCAAGTTGATTGAAGCCGCTAGCAATAACACCTGTGTGAACACAATAGCTCCGCAGGAGGGATCCCTCATCAACACAGTTAGTGGTTGCAGTAAAGAAAATCTACCAACTATGGCCGGCTTTAAACAACAAAGATGTGTTCAGTCTTTCTGGACCACACCTGTTAACATTATCAACTTAAGGCTGGGTTCACACTGATGCGGTGCGGGAACCACAGTGATTCCTGTGTGTGTTCCCGCACCGCATCAGAATCGCAGGCAGTTCACACTGCCCTCTGAGAACCACTGCAGGTGTCAATATAAAGTTAATGACACCCCCAAACTGGTTCACAGAATGCAGTGAGCTGTGGAATTGGACGGAATGGGTCTGAACACCCATGCGATCTGATTCTAGTGCGGACAAAAAAAAAGGGTCCAGCACCTTTTTGGTGCGAATTCAGTGCGAATTGAGCCATACATAATATCTGGTGCGATTCCTGTACAAATGACATGCGTTGCGGTACATGGCATCAGTGTGAACCTAGCCTGAGAGTAGACTTGAAGAGTAAATCCTGCACAGCAAGTCTGTATTGAATCAGGAACCATGAAAAAGTATACAGCACAACAATATTTCTTAGTCCTTCTAGTCCTATAAAGGACAAGCATTTCACATTTCTTAAACAATCAGTAAAATGATAGGCAATAATTGATGTATAGGTTTAGTATGGTGGGCAGTTAAACTACCTGCTACCTGTTTGTATCTCCTGAGTTCTGCTACCATTTCTCTGTCATTCCACAACTACGCAGTTCACTATAGATTGAAAACTAATTTACAAACATGATAAATGGCTAAACAGTACAAACAAGAGGAAATTACAGTGTTAGCAATTAATCCTGTACAGCCTCATTTAGAATATTTCCACTTTTAAATGCATTATTTCCCCAAATCTAAAATGCGTTCCCTTATAAACACTGTAATGAAACATTTCCTTAAAATAAAAATGAAAGATATAATCTGCATTTATAAACACTTATGAGTATGCACTGAACCATTTGTGTTTCCACTGATTTTCCACAGATAACTTTTAGTTACACAGCTAAACATGGAGAAAAAGAATCATTAGTAAGCTGTTGTGTTTTACTCACATCCACCCACTGCCTCGGTCCTAATATTTCCATATCTGCCAAATGCAAAAGCAGCCAAAAAAAGGGAGATGTGTCTACAGGAGGCACGCTGCCACGCTGCGCACATGCACTGTAATGAATGTGGGATGAGGAAAGAGAATGTTCTGTACAGATTCTGTTATTTTTTTAGTAGGATACCATGAAATGCTGCCTTGTCCTTAGCCTGTAGATACACTTCAGAAATGCACAACAGACACAAGAAAATAAAAACTCAAAGCTAATGTCTGCAGTCCATCTTGCATATACAAAGACCGCAATACGTATATATATGTTACGGCTTTGAAGAGGTTTACAGGGGCTATGGCTGCAGCTCTGCTAAAAAAAAAATAATAATAAAGTTTGGGGGTTCTAAGTAATTTTCTAGCAAGAAATACAGATTTATACTTGGAAACAAAAAGTGTCAGAAAAGACCCGGGGGGGTTATTTACTAAAGGCAAATCCACTTTGCACTACAAGTGCAGTCGCTGTAGATCTGAAGGGGACATGCAAGGAAAATAATAAACAGCATTTTTGCTTGCACATGATTGGGTGATAAAATCAGCAGAGCTTCCCCTCATTTCATATCTTCCCTCAGATCTACAGCGACTGCACTTCCAAGTGCACTTTTAGTGCAAAGTGGATTTTCCTTTAGTAAATCCACCCCCTGGTCTTGCAGTGGTAACGTATTTATACAGACACTGAACACTGTTTGTGTTCTCTATATTGTATATGCTATATATCTTCTCAATAGACCTGATGTATCAATGTCTTATTAGCAAGTCTGAACCTAATTGGTTGCTATGGGAAAGTAACTTGAGTTCTTAGAAACACATATAGATACAACTTGCTTAAAGTTCAATTACAACATCTCTACAATATTTTTAATATATACAGTTGTTAATTGTACGTAAAAAATTGCTACAGCTAAATCTCACTTTTCTTATACTGGAACTCCAGCCAACACTTTATTATCAGCACTGAAGGCACTGTGTCCGATTTTTATTGTGGCTTGTGTCCTTGCTAGGCCAAATTTTCCTCACTTCCAGGCCCAGACAATAAGTGAGTAAAGTTCTCCCCGATACAGAAATAAATACATGTGAACAGTTCTAACTCTTTCCCACTCTAAAAAAAAAAAAAAAAATGTTTTGATTGTTGTCTGTGTCTCTCCTAGAGCCTATTCATAATTTAGCACCATGGTGTATTAACAAATGCACGTTGTGTCAAGGCAGCCCGTTCATTTTGGTATGACCCATTCTTTTCAAGACAGTGCCCCACAACACATGTTGTGTCCTTGGTGTTGTGCTACAGTGCAGGTGCATTGCTTGCTATTCTATTAGTGTACTAGTGTTCCATTCAAAATAAATAGTACTACCACCTGTGTTACTGCAACAAGGAAATTTGAATGTGGCCTTAGAAATTCATACTCATCTCCTGTCCTATGGACCACAAAGGAAGTTTAAGGAAATATCTTCATAGGAGATCCAGTTGGTAATAAAGACAAAAATGAGGTTCTAATCTTTCACTGCTCTATCCAAAAAGCAATTTATATTTGTTTGAGTTGCACTTTTTTTCATACAATAACTGTGCACAGCCTATTACACTTTCCATCCCAGCATTGTTTATGTACACCAGGCCTCTCCACTTAGCCTTATCACCATCCTGAAAATCTTATGTTTGGCAGAAACCTTCTGATAGCCCCTATGATTATTACAAATAAGAAATCTTAAATACACCCAGCAGCGGCAATGAGGTTGATATAACAAAGGAATTGAGCATGTTAACCTTGCAAAGTGAAAATTCACTTAGTGAAGGAAGCTAATTTGTGCTGACTTTAATCAACACTCATGTACTTGCAAAATTCCTGTTTTTTTCATGCTCCTGATTGAGTATTCTCTGCAATGTGAACTTTTTACTTAACTTCACATCATTCACTAAGCTGAGTGAAAATTCACTTGGGATTGTGACAATGCACTTTGCAAAGTGAATATGCTTTGCTTCTTTAGTTAATCAACCTAAAAACGCTGGCGAACCCAAAACGCTGCTGTCATTACAAGGTACTCTCAAAATCTTGTTCAATTTGGTTGCAGGATAACACGGAAAAAATGAATAAAAATGAAACAGAATAACGATTCCCAAAGACATATTGAGAACATTGAAGTCAAGTTATAAATTTAAATGGTCAGACCAAGCCTTGAAATATTTGGGAACTTTTATTCCGCTAGATCTCTCACACACATATTAAGCTCAATTTCCCACCATTAATACATAGAATGCGAAGTCTTTTGGAAAAATGGCAGAGGGGGCTTCACTCATGGTTTGGGAGGTGCAATATCATTAAAATGAATATCTTACCGAAGTTCCTATATTTATTTCTGGCATTACCTATTGCTAAACCTAAATATTATTTTAAGCAAATACATTCCCTCCTGGCTGGATTTATATGGGCAAATAAACACTCAAGAATTAGAAGATCCCTGTTGACCTTACCTAAACAATATGGTGGTCTAGCTGTACCAGATCTGTATAAATATTATCAGGCGCCTCTTTTGAGCCGACTGATTGATTGGAGTAGGCATGGGGATTGGAAGATGTGGCCGGTCATAAAGCAGGCTTAGAGTAGTGCTTTAGTGCAATGAGCCGCTTGGTGTTACAGAGATCTCCGGACCACTATGAAGGGACATGCCTTGATAGGACCTACTCTAAAGATGGGCTACGGGCCATTTTCTAAGGGTAAACGGTCAGCAATAGTTTGACGTTTGTTCCCAATATTGGGGAATCCACAATTTGAACCAGGCCTGAGAAAGGGAAACTTTGGGGTATTGTTAGACCAGGGGATCTTCCAAGCTTCTCACTTTGTGTCAAGGGGAACATGGCCTACGATACACTCGAAGACAGCAGGATCTACACCATATCAATTGGATTTTTGGTGTGCGGTACAGCTGAGACAGTTTCTAAATACCTTAAGATCACCAAGTGGCTATGAATGCACCCGTCCTTTTTCCTATTACAGAATACTGAAATTTCGGCCAAATTATATAAGAAATCCATCCTATGCCACCTTTTGAATGCAGCCAAATCATGTATCCCACTTACCTGGAAGCAGACACAACCACCATCAGTAGGAATGTGGCTTAAAAGGGTGGAACAAATTGACAAATTGAACCTTATGGAATTGACATGAACCTTATGGTATGGACATCCTGACAGAAACAAGGGATATATCTGAAAACGTGGTCTCTTTCTATTAATACAGGGGGAGGGAGAAACCTTATAGATGTAAATGTTAACAACTGAAAATAGAATGGTTGGTACCAGACCCCTGAAAGGGGAGCTGGCTGGGTGAGAGAGGGGAGGGAGAGGAGGAGGGAGAAATGGGAGGGGGCGGGGTGGACTTCGCCCTCCCCCTTTTGGGGGTTTTCTTTTCTTTTTTTTTTTTTGGGTGGGGGGGTTGTTTTTCTTTTGCTTATAAAATATAGAGGTAAGAGAAGGTTTGACACTCTATGAACATATAAGAAGTACCCCCCAGGGCAGAACCCGAGATACACTCTGGTTCTGGGTAAAGGGTTGTCTTTATTTTTTTGTTTCTGTGAAATTAAAATGTTACATGTTCTGGAAATGGATTTAAATAGATACTAGATTAGTATATAGATGTTCCAGGGGCACCTGGAAGACGTAATTTTATTACAAAATGTCACGTAGGGCGGAGCGACGTGTTCGCGTCACCTCCTACCGTGGTTGTGTTACCAGCAGGACGGGCTGTCTGTGAGCATCCGGCCGGCACTCCAGACCTCTTTCTAGGCGCTCAACTTTGAATTTACATGTGAGTGTATACTTTTTTGGTTTTAATAAAGCCATATGATTTTACACTATTGGAGCTTTTTCTGTTTATGGGTAACCACTCTGCTGAGAGTTCGACATCCTCCTGCTATTGTGAACCAACCCACCCTATATCAAGGCCCCTGATGTTCCATCCCAGTGCCAATGTTCGGTCTTTCGGTGGTGGTCCGGAGCAATCAGTTCTAACAGCTCACTCTGACCCTCTGTAGTGGGGGGTCATGAGTTTCTGGTAAGCGGCCAGTCTCTCTATATGTGGTGGTGAACCAAGCACTTCGTCCTTATTCAGCAGGACCCCAATTGTATTCTAATAAACACCTGGATGATCCATCTTGTTCTTTTCACATGGTCTTGCATATGTATTTTCTTCACTGTCCCATATGAAGAATACACTTTCAATGCTTTATTTACTTATTATTTACATTTATTTGGTGATCTATATAATTCACATGCTCTATATACTTTATCTGGTATTCACTGAAAAGGAGGACTGATTGTCACTTTATGGACACCAGTTTTCTAATTAGCGCGATTCCATTTTTTCTTAGTAAATAGATGTGGATATTATGTTATATATGATAGCTGTAGAGTGTATTCCTTGCTTCCTTTCAAATAAATAAAAAATTAAATGTGAAAAAAAAACACGGAAAAATAATTTTAAATTGAAATTAAGGTAAATTGATATTAATTGCTTTCCTTTTCATCTTGTTTTTATTGAGATTGTGAAGAACATAAAATAAACAGTAGGAAAAGAAATGCATGACCTGTGAGATTTTGAAGTTCTGCCTGGGAAGGAGTATTCTGAAACAAAGATTGTTGACTCAGGAGACAATTATATAAACCTACCTAGGACCCAATACTGTACATTTACAGTTTTTACAGTAAAGGCTTATAATTCAACTCGGTTCCTGTAACTAGTAGGATCCTTCCATCCTATATAGACCACAGGTATAAAAAGTGCTACGGAAATTGTGGTAAAAGCTCAATACTGATCGAAGGAAGATCCAACGATTGAGGTAATGGGGATGTGTAAGCATTGAAGGTTTCCCCAGCTTGAGCTATGTTGGTATACCCCCCTATAACAGGAAAGAAGTAAGCCTAAATTCTGGATAGATAGGATAGGAAAAAGGAGGGGAGGGATCAGTGTGTAAACCACTGCTTTACTAATCTTATTGGCATTGTGCATGCCCCCCTAAATCAACTTTCTTATTCTTCAGCAGTTTTATTGATGTATGAAGCATTATTTATGTAAAACTACCTCAACTGGTCTCTAAATCATACAATAATTTGCTAAATATATAACAACAAAATTGTTTTATATTCCACAAGTAATTCTAAATTCTAAACCTTCACATAACCTTGTTTCTCACCTTTTTGTTAAAACCATCTTTAAAATGGCAAGTCCTCTTAATGAAAAAATTCTGCTTCAGTTGAAGAAGAGTGTGTGTTATTAAGATATAATGAAAGCCATTGTTCTGATGTAAAGAGAATTCATCAGATCATCTGTTTATAACAATTCAATGTCTTGAACATAGAAATTCCCAGACAGAGAGGAATCAGGATTATACCAGTGACCTTATGACTGGGTCATCTTCCAAAGAAGCGACCACAACAGTAAATCAAGAAGACATCAGTTAGTGCTGCTTCTCTGTCTGTTTCCTTGTTTAATAGTCTCAGTTAGGGGCCTATTTAAATTTCTCCTAGAATTTTCCCCAAGAGATCCCGTTTGTTATTTCTGGGAGGTCTAACTAGCATGTGAAATAAAGCCATATTCTGGTACATATATATATAACAAACACTGGCATTGTAGTTATTGCTAGGAGCTGTAAAACATTTTTTAATGTAGACTGAACCAAAGAGTCTTGAAATGCTTGTATCTCAAGTTTAGATCCTAAACTGTGTTACATAAAGAATTGAAAATATGGACGTCTTAAATGTCTACAGCCATGGCCAAAATTTTGAGAATGACACAAATATTAATTTTCACGAAGTCTGCGGCTTCAGTGTTTTTAGATCTTTTTGTCAGATGTTAGTAAGGTATACTGAAGAATAATTACAAGCATTTCATAAGGGCTTTTATTTACAATTACATTAAGTTTATGCAATAGCTGACCCTTCTTTTTCAAGACCTCTGCAAATCACCCTGGCATACGGTCAATCCACTTCTGGGCCACATCTTAACTGATGGCAGCCCTTTCTTGCATAATCAATGCTTGGAGTTTGTCAGAATTTGTGGGGGGTTTTTTTCTCAATGGATTTAAGGTCTGGGGAATTTCCTGGCCATGGATCCAAAATTTCGATGTTTTCTTCCCCAAGCTACTTAGTTTACACTTTTGCCTTATGGCAAGGTGCTCCATCATGCTGGAAAAGGCATTGCTCGTCACCAAACTGTTCTTGGATGGTTGGGAGAAGTTGTTCTCTGAGGATGTTTTTGTACCATTCTTTAGTCATGGCTGAGTTCTCAGGCAAATTTGTGAGTGAGCCCACTCCCTTGTCTGAGAAGCAACCCCACACATGAATGGTCTCAGTCCTGTTGGCATGACACACAGGACTGATGGTAGCGCTCACCGTTTCTTCTCAGGACAAGGTTTCTTCCAGATGCCCCAAACAATCGGAAAGGGGATTCATCAGAGAAAATTGCTTTACCCCAGTCCTCAGCAGTCTAATCCCTGTACCTTTTGCAGAATATCAGTCTGTCCCTGATGTTTTTCCTGGAGAGACGTGACTTCTGTTCTGCCCTTCTTCACACTCGGCTATCCTCCAAAAGCCTTCGCCTTTTGGAGGAAGTCAACAACGCTAAACCTAACAGTGACATACTTGCTATTATTGCATGTACACAGTGGCGGCTCGTCCATTAGGGGCGACACCCCCTCTATGCAGTGGATAGATTCATACATAGCATGAATCTATCCACAGCTGCCCCCTATTCATGTGTCTGGGGCACCAGGGTCTTTTTTGCAGCACCTGATTAGAGCCATAGGCTCTAATAGGCTCCAAAATAGCGTGGGCTCAGGTCACAGAGGATGCGTCCGGAGCCCACCCAGGTGTGTTGAAACACTGATACTCCTCCCGGCCAAACAGGAAGCAGGTATGAAACCCGTTTCCCGATTGGCCAAAACGTCAGGCGATCCTATTGGACACCTAGTGCAGGGAGGAGCAGAGAGGAGACCCACCATGAAGAGGACTCCAGGAGAGGACACTGGAGCCCGTCACGCTGGAGGATGGCTACAGCAGCTCTGACCACTGCTCTCACCGCCTGCATTCACGGTAAGGACAACGGGTGGTGGAGGGGGTGTTAGTGCCGCGTTGGGGGGTAGCTGGCAGTTGGCAGTGCTAGTGCCGCTGGGGGGGGTTGTTTGCTGCCCCCCCAAAAAAATCCCCACCAGCCGCCACTGCATGTACATACTTGTAGTGATTGTAAATCCAAGATTTTACAGTCATCACTGCAAAAGTTGTACAGGAGATATCTCCCAAAGGTTAAACTTGTTCTGGTGATAACTGACAGAATTGATACACTCCCTCACTTCTGGAATTTTTTTAAAAAAAATTTTAATTCAAAAAACAAAAACAAAATAAAAAAATGACTAAAGCAGCAAGCTCCACATAACAAACTAGGTGTACAAAGTCCCAGTGGTACAGTGGAATACAGCAAATCCAGTTCAGTACAAACATGCACATGGATATCGGTAGCCACAAAGAACAAGTGTACTACATAGCAATAGCTGAGCAAGAAAAGAGTTAGGAGTTAACCATAATAATCATTGACCGGTTAGGGTTCCTTTGTCAGTCAGCAGGCCTGAGGCAGCTCAGTCGACCTAAACCGTACCAGAAAAAACAAAAAAAGTAAAAAAAATGGGGGGGGGGGGGGACAAATGGGGGTGAAAAAGAGGAGGTTGCGACTGGTGGTTTCCCCACCTACGACATCACAGACATGCGTTCAGATTTATGAAACTTGAGATCTGAGTATAGTAGTATATTTGGAAGTACAAGTGAATTGTGTCCAACAGAACCACATTTTCTGGAGACTCTCCTTCATGAGATTGGCCGATGCCATCAATTCTTCCATGAGTTTAATTTCAGTAATGTTTGAAAACCAAACTCATTGGTGGAGCAGATGTTTGTTTCCAGTAAGCAGCAATACATGCCTTTGCGAGATTGAGTAAATGTATCAATAAGGAGAATTTATATAGTTTCAATGGAAGTAAAGCTAAGTGCAGAAGAAATGTGGCCGCCTTGTCAGGCATACGAATGTTGGTAAATTTGAATATCCATTGTATGACCTGAGACCAGTAGGTCCGAAACAAGAAATTTCTTTTTACTTTCTTTTTTTGTCTCATGGAAAGGAAGTCAGTGGAAATTTCCCTGATGACGAACATAGGCAATGCTAAAATCCCGGTAATAATAGCATAGTCCCATTACTTTATAGAAGCTGAGATTTTTCCTTTTCAATTAACTTTTACATAATTTTCTTAAAAAAGTATTAATTACATGTAAAGCATTCCAGCTTTGAATCATACATAGTCTCAGGGCTGGCCCAAGACATTGTGCTGCCTGGGCCCAAGAATGAAATGCTGCCCCCCCCCCCCCCCCCCCAAAAATCACGCCCACCAAAAGGCCCCACGTTAATTATTTTATATCATGATAACTAAAATTAAATTTTTCAGAAAATCAGATTAAAAATAGCATATATCTATTCTCTATTTTGTAGAGGCTATAACTTTTACGCAAACCAATCAATATACGCTTGTTGTGATTTTGTTTTAACCAAAAATATATAGCAGAATACATATTGGCCTAAACTGGTGAAGACTTTTTTATAACCAATATCTATAGGAGGGGTTTCCACCATCCCTGCTAAGTTTCATTTTATACAGTATGTCTTATTTTCAGTCTGATGTGTATTATATGTGAAGTTGCGTATCAGTGACCGGTATTGTCGTAATATTGAAGCCTATTGAGATTTCCATACATTAGAGGATTCCACCATTATTGTTAAGTTATTGATCAGTAAGTTAGCGTTCAATGGATTTAAAGTCTGGGGAGTTTCCTGGCCATGGATCCAAAATTTCGATGTTTTCTTCCCCAAGCCACTTAGTTTACACTTTTGCCTTATGGCAAGGTGCTCCATCATGCTGGAAAAGGCATTGCTCGTCACCAAACTGTTCTTGGATGGTTGGGAGAAGTTGTTCTCTGAGGATGTTTTTGTACCATTCTTTAGTCATGGCTGAGTTCTCAGGCAAATTTGTGAGTGAGCCCACTCCCTTGTCTGAGAAGCAACCCCACACATGCGTGAGGGCAGACCAGTTTGCCTGACTTTCTGTGAACCATTAAAATGAAATGCAAATTAAATATTAAATATTTTAAAGTTTATTGCAAACGGCATACTTTTCATTTTGTCACACGGATGACAAATCTAAACAGGTGTTAAATCACTTTGCCTTTCATATTTGAAGGCCAGATCCAGGAAGCTGAGATATATGTCAGGAACATTGTAAAGTACATTACATATTATAATAACAGTTGTCTGTCAACTTTTAAGTTAAAAAAATATGAACAGGAACATAATACTAAATATACATCTTGTGTCCAAATATATTCATAACTGATTTAGACCAACTGACATTATCTGAGATTTTACAATATATTCATCTCAATTGAAAAAAAAAACTTGCCTGCACTAATGTGAAGGGTGAAACTGAGATCTGGACTGCAGCACATAGGCTAGGTCTGGGTCAAAGGCAGCGATTTTGATGCGCAAAATGTCACGCAGGTGAGAGTCACTTAGTCTTGTCCTCACGCGGTTCTTGTTAAAGTTCATAGCAGAGAATGTCTTCTCACACATATGTTGAGCCAAACAAGCTCAGCATTTTCTTAGCCAATGTTCGAATCTCTTGAAGCCGGCTCTTATCCAGTTGGCGGTAAAAGTTCACAAAAAAGAGCTGTTTGTGACAACTGCGTAACTCACTGTCACAATGCAGCTCAATGAGCTTGAGCTGCAGCTGATCTGGAGCATTATCAGGGTCAACAGAGAATGGAGAGGAGAAAAGGCTGATCTCCTTTTCAATAGCTGCAAAATCCTGAAAGCGCCGTTTAAACTCCCCAGCCAGAGTTGTGATGTCTGCTGCATACCTGCTCATTTGTGCACAGATATTGTCCTGTTGAAAACTGTTCATTATTTCCTGCAACGCTGAAAATTTTTATGGTATTGGGCTGTGTTTGTGACAACTGCCTTATGAAAGTTGCAGATTTGTTCCAAAGGCTTTGAGGTGTGAATAAAGCTGGTTCACCGCTGCATCTTTCACCTGAAGACTCGTGTTCAGTACATTCAGATGCTTTGTTATGTCAACTAGAAACCCCAAATTAGCCAGCCAAATCAGATCAGATAGTTCCCCTCGCATCGGTTGTTTCCAAGAATTCTCAGATTTCCTTTCTGAGAGTAGAAATGCTGCAGTGCAGACCCCCGACTGAGCCATCTTACATCGTTGTGATATAAAACATCTTTGTATTCAGCCTGGATGTTCAGTAGAAACTGTTTAAACTGGTGGTGGCACAGGGCTTTAGAGCGAATAAAATTAACCACTTGCCAACCGCACTATAGCTGAATGACGGCTACAGTGCGGCTCGATAACTCTGGGAGGGCGTACATTGACGTCCTACCAGATTTGCACACCCCCTGGGGCGCGCACACGGGAGTATCCGTGACCTGACCTGGTGCATCACGGATCACGATAAATGGCCACTGACAGCAGGCGTTTACCACGTGATTGCTCCGTCAAATGACGGTGCGATCACATGTAAACTAACCGGCGTCATGTCCGGTTCTTCTCTCCGTGCAGTGTGAGAGGAGAGGGGAGAGAACGGATGCAGCAGCGCTGTGGGCTGGATGTGTAGTGCCCACAGCACTGCTCAGTGACAACTGCAGCACTCATCCAGCCATCCATCCCTCTGTATTAGCCATCCACACTCATCCATCCCGCCATCCACACTCAGCCAATTCCGCCATCCACGCCATCCACACTCATTCATCCGCCATCCACGCTCAGCCATCCCGCCATCCACGCTCAGCCATCCCGCCATCTACGCTCAGCCATCCCGCCATCTACGCTCAGCCATCCCGCCATCCATGCTCAGCCATCCCGCCATCCACACTCATCCATCCCGCCATCCACGCTCAGCCATCTCGCCATCCACACTCATCCATCCCGCCATCCACACTCAGCCATCCCGCCATCCACATTCAGCCATCCCGCCATCCACACTCATCCATCCTGCCATCCACGCTCAGCCATCCTGCCATCCACGCTCAGCCATCCCGCCATCTACGCTCAGCCATCCCGCCATCTACGCTCAGCCATCCCGCCATCCATGCTCAGCCATCCCGCCATCCACGCTCAGCCATCCCGCCATTAGGGATGAGCTTTATGTTTGGGTCGAACATGAGTTTGACTCGAACATTGGCTGTTCGCTGTTTGCCGAATAGCAAACAATTTGGGGTGTTCGCGGCAAATTCGAAAGCCGCAGAACACCCTTTAAAAGTCTATGGGAGAAATCAAAAGTGCTAATTTTAACGGTTAATATGCAAGTTATTGTCATAAAAAGTGTTTGGGGACCTGGGTCCTGCCCCAGGGGACATGTATCAATGCAAAAAAAAAGTTTTAAAACGGACATTTTTTTCGGGAGCAGTGATTTTAATAATGCTTAAAGTGAAACAATAAAAGTGAAATATTCCTTTAAATTTCATACCTGGGGGGTGTCTATAGTATGCCTGTAATGTAGCGCATGTTTCCCGTGTTTAGAACAGTCCTTGCACAAAATGACATTTCTAAAGGAAAAAAAGTAATTTCAAACTACTCGCGGCTATAATGAATTGTCGGGTCTCGGCAATACAAATAAAAGTCATTGAAAAAAATGCATGGGAATCCCCCACAGTCCATTACCAGGCCCTTTGGGTCTGGTATAAATATTAAGGGGAACCCCGAACCAAAATTTAAAAAAAAATGGCGTGGGGCCCCCCTCAAAATTCATACCAGACCCTTCAGGTCTGATATACATGTTGATGGGGACAAGGGCCTCATCCCCACAACCCTTGCCCGGTGGTTGTGGGGGTCTGTGGGCGGGGGGCTTATCGTAATCTGGAAGCCCCCTTTAACAAGGGGACCCCCAGATCCCAGCCTCCCCCCTGTGTGAAATAGTAACGGGGTACAAATGTACCCCTACTATTTCACAAAAAGAGTGTGAAAATTTTAAAAATGACATGACACTTCTTGGGGACAAGTCCTTTACTAAAAAATAAAAGAATAAAACTGTCCCACGTAGTCTTCTTCTTCTCTTGCTCCGCCGACTTGAAGAAAAGCCTGAGGAAGGAGCACGCATGCTCCGAACGCGAAGCACCACCCGCCGACCCTGTTCCCGTATGTGAAGACATCAGGAGACCACGGAGCATCCATGATCTACGTCCCAACCTCCTGGAAGCACTGTGTGCATGCAGTACGACCGAACAGCTACAGGACTGAGGATTGTCTCCACCGACCCGTGAACCTTACACCATTCGGGGGATCAATTGTATTCTCATAACGCTGGAATATTACTGCTCACATGTGAGTGTTTTTAAGCCATTTTCATGAAACTTTTTGTAAAACATGCTGCATTTTTTTTTTCTCTGTTCTTTTGTCTTGTTCCAGTGCCTCTTCTAGCTTCTATGGAACTATGAACTTATCATTCTTACTTGGACATATTTATTATGGATTTGTTTTGATATACCCATATCTACTACCCAGTTCTCTTCTCCCTGTCCAAAAAAGTCTCCCCCCTTCTCATTTTTTAGCCATTTGTATACAGCCACATCCAGAGTGCGCCATATTAACCCCTTGTTTTTCGTCTAAAAAAAGTAAATATAATATACCTTCCTATCAACTGTATAGTTTTTACTAAGGCTAGCAGCATATGGATTATAAATAGTTAAAGTGGAGTTCCACCCACTTTTACAACTCTTCAGCATCCCTCACTAAACTGTGCACTGTAAACGAATTGGATATTTTAAAAAATTTTTCTCAGGCCCTACTGTATATCTGCTGTATTCATTTTTCACTTCCTTCTCCCTGGCCGTGGCCGATCGCCTCATTTCCTGTTTGCAATGCCTTCTGGGAAGGGGCGGCAACTTCCTCTGACACTGCCGTTGCTATGGAAACCTGACCTGAAACCTATTACACTGCTTGTGCTGCACTGAGCATGTGCGAGATCTGCAAGGATGAGATCCAGGAAGAAATACAGTCTGGCTTCAGATGCCCACACTTAAGATGGCCACGGCCTGCTGTAAGTTTATATAATAACAAACTACTGCTATAAACTAACAAAACAGACCTTAGTTTACAGACTAACTTTACTAGAATACATTAAGCTTGTGTATTATAGGGGTATTTTTATTTAAAAAGTATAATTTCGGCCGAAACACCACTTTAATGTTGATTGAGAGAGTCTAATTCTGCTTTAAAATTTAAGCTAGTTTTTAGGGGATTTACAGTGACAGTGAAAGTTAGTGAGAGTTAATCTGATGTTTAGGGCTACTAACTTAAGCTGGGCACACGCTGATCAATGTATTCTGACAGCAGAGAGTCCTTGCTGTCAGAATTCAATGTCTCTGGGGGGGGGGGGTGTTAGACGCGCTGTTCACTGATACCTGATATCTAAAGGAAGACATCATAAACTGTGTTTTCTAATCACAGTGAGGAGCTTTATTTTCCCAAGATGTGTCAAAGTTATGGACATTTTAAATACAAACTGTGCACAGTGGATATTCAATCAAACATGAAAAGAAGCTAACTCGTACTGTTTAGTATCACTGTGTTTAGCTACATGAATTATTTACTGCAGAAAGATAATTTCCAGGAGATCCCACATAATGAGGTGGTTAAGGAGCTAAATGTGACCTGTCTTTGTGGATGCTGATGTCAATACACCTTCCTTGTGTGCAGCGTCAGCACCACAGGACCAGCTATTGGACAAAAGCTGAATGGCTATCACTTACTGAGCTTATCTATTTTTATTTTTTTTAATATTGTTTAAAATGACAGCACCAGTAACAAGTGATTGAAGGCTTATGTTTCACACTTTTCTTCCTATTTTAAACGACTGTGACTTTGATGAAATAAGGGTAGAATGAAGCAGATGTTAAAGAGATAGGTAAACACTAAATAGATGACATTTACCTGGCTAAAGCACTGTGTATCATAAACAAGAACCTTTTTATAAATTAAACAGAGTTTTCATCTTTTTTTATTCTTTGTTATGTAATAGCATTGCTTATTTCCTGTAACCTCATTGAAGCCACTTTCTGTCTACAAGCACACAACCCAGAAACTGCTGCAGGACTTTTCTTAGGATGGATTTCCTGAAGGTGACAACTGTGGTCCATACTTATGAAAAGTGTGTTGGTACATACACTTGTCAACTTTGCTGTGAGACTGTGTGACAAGGTGACAACACAGGAGAACAGTTGGGAAATGCTTGAACAAGGACATTTATGACAGGATCAAAAGGTATTCTTTAAATTAAAGCTGCATATTTAAAATGATTGAAAATGGCTTTTGAAATTACTTTGACATGCTAAAGTGTACATGAGATTTAAATGATTGGGTTTACATTTACTTAACCACTTCAGTACCAGGCACTTTCCCCCCTTCCTGCCCAGGACAATTTTTAGCTTTCAGCGCTGTTGCGCTTTGAATTACGCGGTCATGCAACACTGTACCCAAACTAAATTGTTATAAATTTCTTCCCCCAAATGAGCTTTCTTTTGGTGGTACTTAATCACCTCTGCGGTTTTTAATTTTTGCTCTATAAATGAAAAAAGTGACAATTTTGAAAAAAACAACTGATTGGGCACTGATAGGCGGCACTGATGGCACAGATAGGTGGCAGTGATGGGCACTGATAGGTGGCACTGGATAGGCAGCACTGATGAGCTACTGACAGGCATTACTTAGTGGCACTGATTGGCACTTTGATGGGGCACTGACAGCATTACTGATGGGGTACTGATTGGCACTTTTTTAGGCACTGATTGGCACTGTTGTGGGCACTGATCGGCACTTTTATGGGCACTGACAGGCGTTTATAGAGGGGGACAGGCTGGCAGGTGATGGGCACTGATTGGCAGCCGATGGGCACCTTTTGATGGGGGCTGTACTGATAATCAATGTGCTGATTATTGGCACAGACCCCCGCCCCTGACAGGGACAGCCGTCGATCGGCTCTCCCTGTAAGCTTGAACCGAGGAAAGCCTGGTTCACGAGATGATCAGCTGTAATTGGTCACAGCTGATCATGTGGTAGGAAGCCTCTGTCAGAGGCTTCCTACCATGATCAGAGTTGCGGTGTGTCAGACTGACACACAACGCCTCCGATCGTCGTGCTGAACGCCGTCTCTGTTATCCTGATCACGTCATATGACGTCCGGTCAGGATGACACAACCCTTTTGCTGCCGTCATTTTGCTATACGGCGGGCGGCAAGTGGTTAAGGCCTTGTTTAGACTTGCGGTTGGCCACTCAGCCATGCATTTTTGCCACCCACCAACCGCCCCACCTTTAAGTTAACCTAACATGTAGCAATCGGCAGGCGGCAAGCCCATTGAACACTACACATGCAAGTCAATGGGAAGCGCCACAAATGTCCCACAACCACATGCAATGCACGCGGTTATGGCACTATTGAAGGCAAAAATGGGTTTAAAACAGGCACTGAGGAGAAATCGCATCGCTTCCTCCACGCCTGTCAGTAGCCTCTGGAGCGTGATCCGAAAGCGGATTGGGCTTTAGAGGCAAGGGATATTTAGACACACATCTAAATCTACCCTTAAACTGTTGCTGCCATCTGTATGTATATATATATATATATATATATATATATGTCCAATGCAGCAGCTAGTGCTGACAGCCGCTGAGCATCTGAAGCAGGAGCCGCTCCTGCCACCTGTTAGATCTCAAAGGCAGGTAGATCAGAGTGAAGGAGGTTCCAGTCACATGACCCAGCCAAGGGAAGACTTCCTCTGACTCTGAACTGCCTTGTTTGGTGAGTGTGTTATGAAGAGGGGAGAACTGTGATAGCAGGGAGAATAGGGGATATCTGTATTGGGGGAGATATGTACCAGTGGGGGATTTGTACTAAGGTGAGAGCTGTACTGGGGTGAGCTTTTCTGGGGAGACCTATACTGGAGAAGATCTGTTCTGGGGGAGATCTGTACTGGAGAGATCTCTACTGGAGGAGATCTGTACTGGGGGGAACTGTACTGGGGTGGTCTGTACTAGGGGGAGAGCTGTACTAACGAAAGCTTTAGTGGAGAGAGTTGTACTGGGGTAGATCTGTACCAGTGGGGATCTGTACAGATTTCTCCCAGTGCAGCTCTTCTCCCAATAAAGATCCCCCCAGTACAGCTCTCTTAAAGGGCCAGCATGAGCTAGTGGCAAAGGGTTAAAGATTCCAGTTTTTGGGGGGTTAATTTCTTATAAGGTGTAAATGTAGGAAATACAAATATTTGAAAAAGTAATAAAAAAAAATAAAAAAATCTAAACAATCAAACCACAAAGCTGAAAGCTCAGGATTTATTTGTATTCTGCTCTGGTCTTAGAACATCTCTATTACAAAGACATGTCACAATTCCCTCAGCTGCAGCTCAGCCCCATAAATCTAAAAGTGTATCTCATGTATTAAATTACCTGGAGGGAAAAAAGGAATAGGGCTGTACATGTCCTAGATCTAGAAAACATACATAATAAAGCAAGTTTTGTTGTATATACAGTATATAAATAACCAGAAGGATTGCAATAAAGGAACAGTGAAAGCAAAGCATTACGCACATTTGTTACATCTTAGGTGTAAAACTTTGTATACAGTGAGATCAACTGGATTTTTATTGGACATGTTTGATAATGTAGTTAGAAATGACCACTATCTGCACATGTATAAGCAAGGTACAGTGGTCCTTCTGTAGGATGGGAACAATGTAAATGCAGCAGTGGATATGAATGTCTGAGGTGGGTTGGTAAAGTCATTAAAGCAGAGTTCCACCCAGAAATGGAACTTCCGCTGATCCGGTTCTCTCCCCCCCTCCAATGTCACATTTGGCACCTTTCAGGGGGGAGGGGGGAGCAGATACCTGTCTAATCCAGTTATTTGCTCCCACTTCCGGCAAAAGAGCGCCTCAGAATCTGCGGTGAACTACGTCATGTCCGGCCCCTCCTCCATCCCCCCCTCTGTCTTCTGGGAGACACACAGGTCCCAGAAGACAGCAGGGACCATTCAGAACGCGCAGCACGACTCGCAGGAAACAGGCTGTGAAGCCGCAAGGCTTCACTTCCTGATTCCCTTACTGAAGATGCCGGCACCTCCACCCAGGGCCGAGGGACGGGTCGGCTTCGGGTGAGGACATCGTGGGCGCCCTGGACAGGTAAGTGTCCTTATTTTAATAGTCAGCAACTGCAGTATTTGTAGCTGCTGACTTTAAATTTTTTTTGTAAATGTGGTAAAGCTGGGTTGATTTCCATCATCCAATCATATGTGCAAACAAAAATGTGTTTTGAACCATAAAAACAATACCAGTGTGTGGGGCCCTAAGAATTTTTTTATAAATCTGGCTGCCCCTTTAAAAGTGAAAACATCTCCTAACTGTATGCAAATATTATTAAAAATACATCAATACAAAATAAATGTGTAAATACAAAATATAAAGTGATTAGGCAGCAATGGGGGTTATTTACTAAAGGAGAAATCCACTTTGCACTACAAGTGCAAACTACAAATGCAAAGTGCACTTGGAAGTGCAGTCACTGTAGATCTGAGGGGGGGCATGCAAGGAAAATAAAAAACAGCATTTTAGCTTGCACATGATTGGATAATAAAATCAGCAGAGCTTCCCCTCATTTCAGATCTACCCCTCAGATTTACAGCGACTGCACTTCCAAGTGCATTTTCAGTGCAATTTCAAGTGCACTTTGCACTTGTAGTTTGCACTTGTAGTGCAAAGTAGATTTGCCTTTCGTAAATGAATATAAAAAACATCAATAAATAAATATTTAAATATTTGAATAAATACTGGACTTTATTCAAATATTTACATTTTTTTTATATCCATTGTTGCTTAATCACTTTATATTCTGTATTCATGTTATTCACAAATTTATGTTGTGTTTATGTGTGCGCCCTCCTTTTATTAATATTTGCAAAAATGCTTTTTGTAATTTTCCTTGCACCTGATTGGGTATTTTTTACAAAGTGAAGCTTCACCACATTACATTTGCTAATGTACAGTCTTCTTGCCTTTAGTAAATCTGGAAACTGCAAGTGACTACGAACATGGGCATTAACAGCACCGATCATAGTTAAAACCATATAAGTTTATTCAAAAATCTGTTAACAATCTTAAAAAGAGACAAATATAAAAAACACATAATGAAGTACACCCTATGTACTCAAAGTACCTTAGAAGCACCCACTACAACCTGTGATGGTGCATTAACTCTACGCCTTTAGTAAATCAACCCCAGTGTGTATTCCCAAAGTTGGCTCAAGTCATTTGGAATTGGTATTTGCCCATACTGTTTGTGACTAACACTTAATAAACATAATAAAATAAATGAACATCCCTGTATGTTATTCTTACGGACCAATATTTGAATATTTTAACAATTAGGACAAATTTAAACCTCTGTACTTTAGATACACTATAATGAACCTTATAGTGAACTGTGTTTTGCCCATGCAGAGCAGGACAAAGCAACAGGTCCACACTATACAATTTTCTGTAGATTTTTTTCCCTTCAGATTTACCAAAACCATATAATATGAGGTCAAACCTTAAGAGTTTCAATTTGTATGCAACCAGGCAGGGCCTTGCACTACATGGTTTTGGTAAATCTAAAGGAAATCAGACAATAAAAGTTGTATAGTGTGTATGGGATCTAATGGCTGTGCCACCAACAGCTTATACTACCTTAACATCATTTATTCAAGCTCCATTATCCTGTCAGGAGTGGAGAAATATATCCAGAACTTCCAGGTATGGGAACCACCCCTGCTCATTTCTCTACTCACCCATGTCATGGTACTTGGTGATTGACTACTTAGGCAGTCAGCACTGTCACATGAGGGCAGACAGAGGGTCCTCAGCCCTGTGTAAGGGTCCATGTTGTAACTTAAACCTTACACAGGGCTTCATATCTCTACTCCTGGCAGATAAAAAAAAAAATTAGGGGAACAAATGTAAAGTAAGTATGTGACATTTGGTGGGGCCAGCTTCAAAGCGAACATTTTGCATTTCCCTGCATCAACAAGAACAGGTTAATTTTTAATAGTATTTCAAGTGCAAGGAGATCCCCACTGTGGTTTTTAATGGCACTGTGTTACCTATCGTCTATCACTCATAGTGTGACAAGTGTAAAAGAAATTCCTGCTTGCTTAATTTTTGGGAACATTCCCAGCAAGTGCATTTTGTGTAAAAATAAATAGTACCACCAGTAAAATCATGTAAAATTACACCCTGAAAAACTTAATCGTAGTATCTATCCAACAAAATCAGCCCTTGTTAACTTCTACCTTCCATCCCTTTAGCTATTACGTTTTCTATTTTTTTCTATTTTTATTTTTTCTAATTTAAACTTAAAAGAAAAGAATTGTGTTGCATTAAATAAAATGCAACTAATGGTTAAAAAAAAAAAAATTTGCTTTATTGTAAATGAAACTTACATCATTTTTTCATTATACATTAAATGGAATAAATCACAAAATAAATCTGTTTTTTATCCCAAGAAACACTAGTTATTTTAAAACGAACACTTTTCAAATTAGACAAAATATTTTTGTTGGGTCTTTGTCTTTTATCTCTCAGAAACCAATACCAACCTCTTCAAATTCCCATTTTACATGAGTATTTTAACGCATATGTGCACGTAAAATACTAACTAGCAACATGTTTACGTGCCTGTGTGTACAAGCACATTGGAAGCAATGGGGGCTGCATTTAGATCAGTAAGAAAATGCCTAGTGTCTAGGGTGGAGACCTTGGTGCTAATGTCACGCTGCTGCTTGATCTATGTTGGCAGCAGCTTTACATGTGAGTTTTATTTATATGTATATTACCTGTACCTTTAGCTTTTTTTAATTTTTTTTTTTTATATATGTATTCTTGGCTTTTTGGATGTCATGTACCTTGCCCGATCTTAATGCTGCACATGCTCAGTTTGGTGTATATTGACAGAGAGTTTTTGTTTTCTTGGAAGGGTGCATGTGATCCCCACAGAGCAAATCAGCACTGTCCAGATAGAGGGTCAGGGGTCCTGCAGCATCATAGGACAATCAGAGGAGAATGAAAACTCCTCCTACAAGCTTTAACCATTGCATTTTTATGTTCTGTACACTGTGGGAGACCAGATATAGTGAATAAAGGCTCCTGGTTTTAGTAACACTTTAAGTTACTGAAGCACTTCTTTATTGATGTACTTTTTGAATGATGCAGATAAACACTATGGCACTTTTTTATTTTTATTTGATTGGTTGATCATATGCAGTTTTGACTGTTTTGATTTGATTTAAGATTTTTGGGCAGTGCAGATGTTTACATTCTCAAAAAAAAAAAATGCCTGTAAAAAAAAAACATTTTTAGGCTACAGTGTGCGAGAGGCAATGCATGACTTCAAAAGAATGGTTACTTTAAATAATGATATATTACATTGTTTTGGGTTGTTTTATGTGCATAATGGTCTCTATATAGCACAGGAATTGCAAGCATGTTATTTCTGTAAACAGGTATTACCTATCCTAGCAAACCTTTTATTGCCATCTGGGCTCTCCACCCATCTCCTTAAAGTAATGGTAATCACAATCACTAAAATCTGATATAAACTTTACCCGTTAATGTAATTTCAAAAGTCATTCTCAATACTTTTAAATCAACTTAATTAAAATAACAATGCCATTAAAATAGAAGTATGGGTTTGGGGTTTTTTCCTCCATTATACCTACATAGGTGGATGCAGCATCGGTCCCGGTGCCTCTACACTGAGAACCGATCGATCAAACATCGCCAATGGCTCAGTTCTCACAGCTCCCTGAGAGGAGAGCTGCTGCCTGTCAATCAGTAGCTCTCCTCTCTGTTCCTCCACACTCACTGGAGCTCTGAGCTGTGGAGGGGCAGGGAGCAGCCAGCTGAGGCTCTCATCGGCTCCCTGACAGGCTGAGGCGGGTGTCAGTCCAGGCACCTGGTAGATCCAGACTTTATTGTCGTGATGACGCGGTGCCTGGACTGATATGCGTGACGTCAGCAGAGAGCGGCCTACAGTCCGGTCTCTGCTGAAAACGGGTCACAGGAGTGCAAAACGAATTGCACTTCTGTGACCCATAGAAGCCCAGCCAAACGAGAATAGGCTGAACTACTCCTTTAAGGTGCTTGTACAGGCAGTTCCTGTTATAGGATGACAACACTCTGTCCCTGTCTCCCAATTGTTCTCCTGTGTTGTCACAAACTATATCCGTCCATGTTGATGCATGTTGTGTTTTTATCATTAGGAAACCCTCCTTGAGAAATGATCTGCAGACAGATGTGGTTAGAAAGAGGCTGCAGGAGATCAGGAGCATTAAGATACAACAAGATGAAAAAAAAAGTAAAAACCTTTTTTTTTTTTTTTTTTTTTTTTTTTTTTTTTAAAGAGAAGCATGGAAACTATTTATAATGCATAATGCTTTGCAAACTTAATTTCATTCAGGACCTCTGTCGTTCTGAAACAGTAAATAATAAATGTCAAATGCCAGTGGCTTTAACAGTAATCTAATGGAGGTGCCTAAAATATAAATGTATTTCTTTCCATAAGTGTTTGCCAAATGAAAATGGTGCCTTAATAAATCAAAATAAAGTCAGGCTGCACTTAACTCTCTTTGCTGATGAACTGCAAGACAGGTGCATGATCTGCGATAGATATAGCTACCCATTTATTTAAAATCATGTATACTAAATAATTTTTATGGTTCCTATACTGGTTGAGTATTATACTGGTTGCTGTGTGTTTATCAGGGATACAATTAACTCCTTCTATCTTGTAATTTATTTTTTTAATTTACCAATTTTTGTTTAAAATATTCAGAGCAGAATACTCAATTGCAATAAATTTCAGTTATTAGGAAATCAGCTCTGAGAGCAGATGCTTCTTATTAGTTACACATGCAGACTATGACCTTTCCATGACTACAGTATGAATAAGCTGGACAAAAAAACAAAACAAAAAAAAAAAAACGTGTACAGCAGCTGAGCTTGGTTTGCACCAATTGGAGCACCGCAATCTGGGTACACTGTGGATCTGTATAAAACCTGGCAAAATATACCGCCATACAAATTACTGTGCAAAATTCTATAAACATTTATCACAAATGAATTGCACCTTTTTGACAATGTGTAGAGAAAGTGCATTGATTTTGAATTATTTCAATGTTTTTAAGTGGAACACTATTCAAAACAATTATAAAAGATGACAAATAGAAACATAAGCAGGTACCTTTGCTACATTCATGCCGATTTGCTCAGTATGGGCTGATACAAGTGAAAATTAGTAAGCAATAAATAGGTGTAGAACATGCATATATAAAGTGTTACTAAACCCAGGACCCTGCATTCACTATATCTGGTTTCCCACAGTACACAGAACATTGAAATGCAATTATCCTAGGACGCAAAATATAAACTGCTAAAATATAAACTGCTAAATACCCTTTCTCATCAGCAGTTAGAGCAGTCTTGTGACTTCTAACAGTGTCCAGCCAAGCACTGGTTAAAGCTTGTAGGATGAGTTTTCTGACTGTCCTATGAGACTGCAAGTCCCCTGACCCTCAGTCTGGACAGTGCTGATTGGCTCTGTGCTGATCACATGCATCCTCCCAAGAAAAAAAAAAACTCTCTAGCAATGCACACCAAACTGAGCATGTGCAGCCTAACTCCATAGATTCTGTGTTATTAGGAAATTATCAGGGGACAGTGGAAGGAGGGGAGGATCAGAGAAGACAGACTCAAACAGCCTTTTTACACAATGCAAAGGATAAACCCCTTAGGTTCCACAGTGAGTATAACAAGCATGCTTTACTGCATATACAGAATGATTTTACTGTTGTGGGTTTAGTAACACTTTAAGGCTCCATTCATACCTGAGCATAGTGAAGAGACTGCTGCCCCGCATTTTTTTTCCGCTTTTTTGGTGTGTTTTTGGAGCATCACCATTCATTTGAATGGGCCTTCCCTCTGCTACAAAAATGCTCCAATGAAGCTCATGTACCAAATTTTGACACGGAGCCAGGAACATTTGGTGCGATTTTTGCCATGATTTTAACGGTTTTTCGTTTGACAATCGCGGCAAAATAGCACCGCATTTGGGGTGCCATTAAGAAATCATGGCATCACAATGCATTCGATGTTTTGCCGCAATTCTGGAATCGCGGGGGCAGAATTGCGTTATTCCGCCAATCCGCCCGTGATTCCAGTATGCTCAGGTTTGAAAGGAGCCTAATACAAGTGACAGTTACAATAAATAAATGCTTGAGGGTATGTATCACTATTTTTGGTATGGCATGACTTTTGATATAATAATACAGGGCATTAAAGCGCAATAAACCCAGCAGTTTGACCCCATAAAAACAAAGAACCTTCATCACAAAGAAAAGCATTTGCTTACTAAATACGGTAAATATTTACACCAAAGATAAGCATTTACTTACTAAATACAGTGGTGGCCCATCCATAAGGGGCGCAGCCCCCCTAATCCATGCACCCAGCCCCTAATCTACATGCAGGGCTCCGGACACATGAATTTCAATGGGGGTTTTTTTTTTTGGAAGCACATGATTACAGCCCAAGGCTCTAATTGGCTTAAAAAAAGGGTGGGCTCGGGCGCAGACTGATCGACCGACCGAAAGGTGGGGGTGGTGGGTGGATTGTTTTTCTGATATATGATTTTTTGAGGACTTTTATATTTGCGCAGCACTACTTTCCATTTTATATAATTGAGGTGTTGTTGAATTAGCCTTAGTGTCTGCTTGCATTTATTTTCTGTGTCCGTTGATCAGTCAGCGCTGAATTTATACATACTATTATTTGTGCTTATGCCATCACCGCAACTCCTAAAAGCAATATCTTGGGAAGAATATAGATACCTACGATGATGTCAACTACAAGTATGTAATATCATCTTGATAATGATGTAAATTTGAAAAACTGAATTTACTTCTTAACTGGAAATAATTTTTTTGTTGTAGCCACAGAAAAAGAGTAGAAGCAGAAAATGACATCCAATTGCTGGAATATCCCATTTGTTATTAAATAGAGATTGTGTGCGTAACACTTCAGGGCGACAACCCTTTGACAGATGCTGCCAGATGGCAAATTTTCATTTGCTGTGAAATAATAAATGTGTTAAATCTGTGATGACCAGTGAAACCTTCGGTATATTAAAATGCTGCTACATGTCTCTTGGGATGCCGGACAGCTCTGTTTTATTGGTTGGGTTCCAGGAACATGATCTATAATGATATACTGTGACTGAAGGGGTGCTAACAGATGCCATATAAAACAGTTTCTGCTAAGATGAAGAGAAAATAGGACTCAAGAATCAAACTCGCCTAGTCTTAAACAATTCAACTCATCAAGTACAATCATTTGTTGGGATGTACCGATATATCACTCACCGAAAATCATTGGCTGAAAATAGGGTTGTCGGCCTTTTGCCAATATAAAAAAAAGTGCAAATAATGGTCACCGAAAAACGCACACAATTTTGCAAAGATTTTCATAGGTAATGTGACTCAAAAACCACATCAAAAATGCAATACAGGTGCGTTTTTTATGCCCTTTTGCCGCATTTTCAATTCATATCAATGGGGAGGTGCGTTACACTACTAGGGAAGCGCAACAGACCGGTGTGAAGACTTACATAAAATTTAAAGGGATGCATTTTTCTTGTGCTTTTTAAAAGCAAAAGTGCTTTAAATAACTATTAAGAGTCAAATATAACACAATTATATACTGTCCATTTCGGTTTCGGTTTGCGGCCAAGTGCATCCTGAATTTTCGGTTTCGGTTCAGAAATTTCATTTCGGTGCACCACTAACTGTATTTTTTTTATTAAACATTTCTTTTATTTTGGTTAGAGTAAAGCTGGATACACACGATACAACTTTTTTGTTAGATTTCCTTTTGATTTCGCTTCAGCTATGTGGTGAAAGGGCCTGCCTGATTGCATACAAATTGAGAGTGTAGCTGTTTATCTGCAGCCCACACTTCTCTACATCCCTTCAAAATTCCGAATTTATAATGCTTGCCTGAGCTGTCACAAAATGGGGGTGGAGAGCTGAAGTTACACTCTATAGAGCTCAGTGAGGAGAATTCTGAGAGCTGATTGGAAGAAAGGGACACAACCCCCTCCACGCAGCTCACAGGAACATATCTGAGGCTGTCAATCAGCTGGAGGCCCCTCCCCTGTGACCGCACTACAGTTTCTTTTACTCTGTATGCTAGGTTAGTTCAGCAATCTTCCCCACTGAGCTGTTGTTTTCTGACGGGGGGGACGGTTGGCTGCCCCTGCCCGAACACTCTGATCAGCGTTCTCTGCCATTGGCTATAAGCGCTGATTGGGAGACAGTTGGCTGGTGGTTTTCCAGCATGCATGTCGGACAGAATCTGGCCCTGTCGGACAGACCGACATACGCACGTTTTTTTTTTTAACCGGCCGTTGTCTCCCGACATTCAGCCCGTGTGTATGTGGCTTTAGTGTCAGGAAAACTTGTGAGAAGTAGTCCATGCTGATAGGAGAGGAACAAAGCAGCAGGCAGAAATGACACTTTAGCCTAGCCAGGGTGGATTTGATTTAAATCAAGGTGATTTAAATCAAGATTTAAATCACAAGTAAAAAGGCTTGACTTAAATCAACTTTATTTAAATCATCATTTTTAAAGAGCAACTGTCATCTCTGTCCAGCAGCGGCGTCTCCTCTGACCCACTATTGACTCACCGAGTGTGATCGCAGATACCCGCGATTGTCACAAGGAAAGGAAGAACGGGAAAATGCTGATGTAAACAAGCATTTCCCAGTTCTGCCAAGTGACAGGACACTGATCACCGCTCCCTGCAATCGGGAGCGGTGATCAGTGTGGTGTCACACATAGCCCCTCCTCCCCACAGTTAGAATCACTCCCTAGGACACACCTAACTTCTACAGCGCCATCTAGTGGTTAACCCCTTCACTGCCAGTCACATTTACACAGTAATCAATGCATTTTTAATTGCACTGATCGCTGTATAAATGTGAATAGTCCCAAAATCGCGCCAAAAGTGTCCGATCTGTCTGCCATAAGGTCACGATAAAAAACGCTGATCGCCGCCATTACTAGTAAAAAAAAAAAAATATTAATAAAAATGCTATAAAACTATCCCCTATTTTGTAGACGCTATAACTTTTGCGCAAACCAATCAATAAATGCTTATTGCGATTTTTTTTACCAAAAATATGTAGAAGAATACATATCGGCCTAAACTGAGGAAAAAAAAAAATTTAATATATTTTTTGGGGATATATATTATAGCAAAAGGTGATCAAACACCACCAAAAAAAAGCTCTATTTGTGGGCAAAAAAGGACGTCAATATTGTTTGGGAGCCATGTCGCATGACCGCGCAATTGTCAGTTAAAACGTCGCAGTGCCGGATCGCAAAAAGTGCTCTGGTCTTTGGGCAGCCAAATGGTCCGGGGCTTAAGTGGTTAAGCAAAAATCGTACGATCTGGTATTGTATGAGAAAAATTTTCATGTTTGTCCCTTCGGAAAATTTCAGACAAAAGCTGTGTACTAACGATCAGATTATCGATCGATTCAAAAGCGTTGTTTTATGTACGATTTTTAGATCATGTGTACGGGCCTTTAGTGCTCTTAACTGAGAAAAGTACACACTATAGAGGGAGAGACGCTTTGTTCAAATTTCACGTCTGAGGTTTACAACCACTTTAAACAATTAAATGTGTATCTCTAAAACAATTCTTTGCCAATACAAAATACATTCATGTTAGTCATTTATAACGTATCACCCTACTAACTGTACATTACAACTGAGCACCAATATTGCTTGCATTCTTAAGAGGATAATTTTGCTCCAGGCAGTGTCACAATCGATTAATGAAATGTCACTAAGATGCATACTTATTGATTACTGCAGGAAAAACTAGCCCTTCCAAGCAGCACTCGGACATTTGTAGAAGCCATCTACTGAATACAGTATAAGTATAGTGTGTACTAGTAAGACACATTTCCTCTGCCAGCAGGCTCATACTGTCATTTTTGATCGTACTTTAGAATGGTAACTGCACAGTGTAAATCTTCCTTGTGACAGCAATGCTGAAGCGATCAAGAAGACATGAATCCTAACAGACAACTGCTTTGTCACGACTGTAAAAATGATTTTATTATATGCATTAGCACATAGCACAGGAAAGACGCTGTCACATCCGGACAGTAATGGAGGCAAAAGCTGACTTCACTTGCTGAGATTATTTAAGGAACAGTTGTTGTGGCAGAGCTGGCCTGCTGCCGAAAAGGTCAGGGGGTTGGCTGGCAAATCTGCGCGGAAACACATTAGCACAAAGCTGCTGTTTGAGCAGGCACAATCGGGTCCCCCCCCTTAATGGTAGAAATGAAAGAAGAGTAGATTTACCCTCCGGAAACACAACAAAGAGCCACTCTGCCGCCTTTTCTTTTTTATTATTACTTTCAAGGAGTTCCCTTGTCAGTTGATTCTGAGAATATTATGGCCTCATCTTTTTCAAAACAATGCATGACTTTTCCGACTCGGTGGTATATCCACTGCCATCCAGAAATCAGCTAGGACCGAGCATAATGTTTGCTGCTGTTTTAACAAATATGGGCCTGATTAGCTATTCTGTGAAATACTTCTACAGAATACATCTCTTAGGACACAGCAAAGTGCTCAGTGAGAGAAGCCAAGAGAAAGGCGCATGTCATAAACATCAAACACAGTCTGGCACGGCACATCACTTAAATGAGTAAGAAGGAGGTCACGTCCTAATCTCCAACCTTCAAGCAAGTTAATAACAATGCAAAATAAAATGGAATTGTATTAAGATAGAAATGTGTTCCTAACATGAAATATGGTGCATTGGCTCCAAAGCTGCTATCATCAGTCAGTCATTCATTCAACTACAAAGCGCTGGCCATATTAAAAATCATTACATTTAATGACAAATGGCTACATATAGCATACTGTTTTTATATCATGCACTGTAGCTATAAAAAGTAAAAAAAAAAAAAGAATCAGTTTTCCTTGTGCCTTTCTGAAATGGAAGTTATTTGTTATATAGATTTATATCTACCAAACAAAAAGTATTGTTTTTAGCACCCCAGAGGTACAAATAATTAAAATGTATCTAAACCCAAAAATGTAATATAGTGTGGCTTATCCGACCTCGGATGTGATGGATGCAAAAGTAAGGGGCTATTTTATAATATATATTATCTTGGTGGGGTTAGTACCAAGATAGTATATATTCAAAATTAACACAATTTTTTGGTCGTTCTTTGCGCTTCAGTAAGATCCTGTATTTTGTTATTATTTTTCCTACGTCTTTCCTCCTCTAGGGAGTTTGCAACTCTTTTAGCATTATTCTGTAAGGCTCCAATCTCTAGCCTGGTCGCGTCTTTCTTACCCTCAGTGATCACAGTCCTACATACTATGTATTAGCTATGTATTAGCTGCATTCAGTGTGAGCATCTATTGCAGGTAATGCCTGTTTCCGAAAAGATGTAATCAGAGGTTTTCACTCACTTTTGCCTTATATGATCCTGCTTGTTGCTCAACCTGTTTTGTTTGTTTGCAAACTTATATACTAATGCCAGTTTTCCCAGAGGAAACAGGCTCTGTCTCACGAAACGCATTGGAGAAGCCCTTTTACAATATTTCCCTATGGACATCTGGGGTAGTTGTTATGTGTAAATACTGGCATGATATCCAACTGTAGCTCTATTGTTTTGTCTGTTGTGTCAAGTTTCGCAATTTTAAGATATTTTTAACATTTGCATAAGCCTGCATTCACATTTGTATGACTCTAAAGTTGAGCCGACTTTGGAGTGCAACTTTGGATGGGTGCAACTCCGATACGATTTTGGCTTCGACCAGTGATTATAGACAACTGTTGTACCATTGTTGCATTGTTTAACATTCAGGTATGATTTTCATGCAACTTTTGAGGGTTAACATTGAACTCTATGGCCCTCAAGTTGAATGAAAGTGCAACCTTTGCTGCCATTGTGCTATTTGCTGGGTGTCCCTTGCGCCCCTGTGCCTTTAATGAGGAGTTGGCTCCCTCCAGGCAAACCTGCCCTCAATCTATCCATTAGAATATATGTGATCCTACTATGGAGGCTCTCAATATTTAAAGAGTTAAGACTGCAGATAATACTGGGGTGTCTTGTAGTGGCTTCTGCAGATAAGATGTATTTGCAAATGTGTGCAAGCTAAACCCCAGTCTTTGACGTGAACTGTCAGGACAATTCGGTTTGTTGCAGGCTGGCTGGTAAATGGAGCTGGGAATTTTCCTCTGCTTTTGTTTGACATGGTGTTGCCCTTCTATGTGCTCCTTGCTGTTAAGGCCAGTTATAGGGTTGGGCAGTTTCCGTTTGTAATGTTCATCAAAATGCTTACAGTGGTATATTTAACAGACCAACAGCAAGCAAATTCTTTTTTTTTTTATTTTGTGGTTCTGAGGAACCAGTATATACATTTATAAAGAAAACCTGGTGCCCAAAGGCACGTTTAGAAATCCCTAAGGTTCTATTATAGACAAACCAAAAAATTAAGTATAAATTTATTTTCATACAACAATAAAACACATATAAATCAATACATAAATGCAGTATCTGATACCAAATTTGTACAATTGTATGAACTGACCACTGTCCTGTGCGGGATGGGCTAGTGATGATCAATACAGATGTAAAACACCCTATATGTTATGGACTAAATGTCCTTCTTCAGAGGTTAATTTGGTTCAGATGGGTACAGATTTTCTATAACAGAGAAAATGTGCAAATAGTACAATATTAGTATACAATGATTAGTATGAATGTTATAGCAATTGCAAGATATACAAAAAATCTCTGATCTCTGCACCAAGACAGTGGTCAGCTCATACAATTGTACAAATTGTATGAGATACTGCTTTTATATATTGATTTATACAGTCAGGTCCATAAATATTGGCACATCGACACAATTCTAATATTTTTGGCTCTATACACCACCACAATGGATTTGAAATGAAACAAACAAGATGTGCTTTAACTGCAGACTTTCAGCTTTAATTTGAGGGCATTTACATCCAAATCAGGTGAACGGTGTAGGAATTACAACAGTTTGCATATGTGCCTCCCACTTTTTAAGGGACCAAAAGTAATGGGACAGATTAACAATCATCCATCAAACTTTCACTTTTTAATACTTGGTTGCAAATCATTTGCAGTCAATTACAGCCTGAAGTCTGGAACGCAGAGACATCACTAGACGCTGGGTTTCATCCCTGGTGATGCTCTGCTAGGCCTCTACTGCAACTGTCTTCAGTTCCTGCTTGTTCTTGGGGCATTTTCCCTTCAGCTTTGTCTTCAGCAAGTGAAATGCATGCTCAATCGGATTCAGATCAGGTGATTGACTTGGCCATTGCATAACATTCCACTTCTTTCCCTTAAAAAACTCTTTGGTTGCTTTTACAGTATGCTTCCATTCATTGTCCATCTGCACTGTGAAGCGCCGTCCAATGAGTTCTGAAGCATTTTGCTGAATATGAATAGATAATATTGCTCGAAACACTTCAGAATTCATCCTGCTGCTTTTGTCAGCAGTCACATCATCAATAAATACAAGAGAACCCGTTCCATTGGCAGCCATACACGCCCACGCCATGACACTACCACCACCATGCTTCACTGATGAGGTGGTATGCTTTGGATCATGAGCAGTTCCTTTCCTTCTCCATACTCTTCTCTTCCCATCACTCTGATACAAGTTGATCTTGGTCTCATCTGTCCATAGGATGTTGTTCCAGAACTATGAAGGATTTTTTAGATGTTGTTTGGCAAACTCTAGTCTGGCCTTCCTGTTTTTGGGGCTCACCAATGGATTACATCTTGTGGTGAACCCTCTGTATTCACTCTGGTGAAGTCTTCTCTTGATTGTTGACTTTGACACATATACACCTACCTCCTGGAGAGTGTTCTTGATGTGGACAACTGTTGTGAAGGGTGTTTTCTTCACCAGGGAAAGAATTCTTCAGTCATCCACCACAGTTGTTTTCTGTGGTCTTCTGGGTCTTTTGGTGTTGCTGAGCTCACCAGTGCGTTCTTTTGTTTTAAGGATGTTACAAACAGTTGATTTGGCCACACCTAATGTTGTTGCTATCTCTCTGATGGGTTTGTTTTGTTTTTTCAGCCTAATGATGGCTTGCTTCACTGATAGTGACAGCTCTTTGGATCTCATATTGAGAGTTGACTGCAACAGATTCCAAATGCAAGTGGCACACTTGAAATGAACTCTGGACCTTGTATCTGCTCCTTGTAAATGGGATAATGAGGGAATAACACACACCTGGCCATGGAACAGCTGAACAGGCAATTGTCCCATTACTTTTGGTCCCTTAAAAAGTGGGAGGCACATATACACACTGTTGTAATTCCTACACCGTTCATCTGATTTGGATGTAAATACCCTCAAATTAAAGCTGAAAGTCTGCAGTTAAAGCACATCTTGTTCGTTTCAGTTCAAATCCATTTTGGTGGTGTATAGAGCCAAAAAGATTAGAATTGTGTCAATGTCCCAATATTTATGGACCTGACTGTATGTGTATTATTGTTATATAAAAATACATTTATACCTTTTATACTTAATTTTTTGGTCTGTCTATAATAGACCCTTAGGGGTTTCTAACCGTGCCTTTGGGCACCAGGTTTTCTTTATTTGTTCTCAATCTGAGTCGGACAGACCAAATTTTTGTGCACACACATTCCAATCCCTCCCCTCCTTTGTTTATATAAATTTAGGGTACAATGTAATTAGCATAATGGCTGGTAGTCTTTGTTCCTTTGCTACAGTGAGATGTTTACTACTGCCAAACATCAGAATTTTATAAACAACCAGTCGTGCATATACACCCCCGCATAACCAAGGAGAGATCTCCAACTTTACACTTTGCTAGCAAAGAAATGTATATTTTATATTTATATTTGCAACTCACAAAAGAAAACTACTACCAATGGTATATGTCTTTGTTTGCACTGTTATGGTGCTAAGAATAGCTGTACAGTATCTGTGGATGCTCCAGGCACTAAATAGGACCATGTTTATTAATATATTATGCTACCATGGTTCACAGACATACAGACTGACATAAATGGCATAGCAGGACTCTTCATGAGATTTTACAATCTGCAATTACTGTTCCTGGTACTGGGCTATAATTAACCCCTTCACGCTCATCACCAAACTACTCTGTCAATGTAGTTAAATCATGTATTGCATTGACAGGCTCCCTGGAAACCAGCAGCTATTCTGAGCTCAAAAACTTCACATATTAACCTAGGGTTCTTATTTAGTGTTTTATTACCTTGAGAAAAGCATGTCAGTAAAGGTTCTTCAGTTTATTTGACAGGGGCTTTATTTAAACAGGCAGCAAAAGTCTCTTCTTCTACCCCCCTTCCTCCTGAATGTCCTATGCTTTTTTGTTGGGGGGTAAGCTACTTTAGCTGTTCACCAAAAGAGACTGCAGAAATAAAATATCTTACTGCAAAATCCTTTTCTTGGGAGTACATTATGGGACACAGGTTAAGTATTCAAGTACATAGGGTTATGCTATGGCCTTCAAGATATTGGACACAACAAAGTTGTTTGAACAGTTAGGTATAACCCCTCCCATTCCCAGCATGCCACAGTTTTGTTACCAAGTAATAGTAGGAGTAATAGTAGGAGTGAATCAGAGGAGAGGGACCTGTGTCCCATAATGTAAACAAAGGGATTTTACTGTAGGTTAAAAATCTTCTTTTCTTATTCGTAGAAAATGAACAGGACACAGGAAGACGATTCAGGTACATACATAGGGATGTCCAAAACCAGTCCAACTGAGCGGTGGGCAACACATCAAAGGAGAGACTGACCAAACCACAAAAACACACAGGTTAACAGAGGTGGCTCAACAGAGCCTACAGAGCTGCCTGAAGAACCAAAGGCGGAAACAGATGAAACCTAAACATCCACCTGGTAAAGTTTAAAAAAAGTGTGAATAGAAGACCAGGTGGCAGCCTTGCAAATCTGAAAAACAGATGACTGATGCTGAACAGACCATGAAGCACTACAATCAACTGCCAAATCCACCTAGTGATGGCAGAACGAGAAGTAGGCTGCCCCCAGGGAAGACCGTCAGGAGGGACAAACAGAAAGTCAAACTGTCAAAAGGGAGCTGTAGCTAACAGATAGCATTGAACAGCATGTACCATTCCAGACAATGGAGGGGAATCTCCTTAGAATGTTTAGAAGACAGAGAGCTGGTAGAACAGTGTCCTGGTTAAGGTGAAAGGCATTCCCCAACAAGGGATATATGCAGGGAGCATGCTGCTCCCACCAGTTTTTGCCCCTCTGGTGGGCATATGCCCTAAGAGGTCTACAAGGACAGGATTCCATCACATGGTATACCACAGCCCAGGGCCTGTAAAACACTCTGTGGCTGACTCAACAAGTTGCATCATGCAACAAAACTATCTCTGGGAGAAACCATACAGTATTACCAGTCTTTGATGATCCTGTGCAAACCAATAATATGCTGGTTCTAGCAGGCAAGCAAGTTGCTAAGGTTTAAAAAATAGAAATGTGAATAAGACACTTCTGTAAATCTATATACAGTAAAGCCGAGCATAAAAGCAAGCATAATTCGTTCCAGAAACATCCTTGTAAACCAAAGCACTCGTATATCAAAGCAAATTTCCCCATAAGAAATAATGGAAACTCAAATGATTCATTCCACAACCATTTATTCATAAGTCCTTCAGTTTATAGTCCATACAAAAAGATTCTAGCAATGTGACCAGGTTGTGTAACCATAAAATGTCCATCCACAAATGGCAGCCTCCACAAAGGGATTAGAAGCAAAATCCAGCAGGAGCTACAGGGTATAAAAGAGAAGGGAGGCGCCTCTAAGTGTAGAAATATGGTTACATTTAATGAAGGTACAACATTTAGCAACTCACATGGTTGATGAATAAAAGAGGCACATTTAATTATGCAGGCATCCGGGGTAAAGCTGTCCACATGAACCATCCCCCGCAATGCGGTTGTCAGTCTGCAATAGTGATCGGGAAGACTACCCTGCAGTAGAGCGATCTGAAAGCGAGGCTTGAATCGCTCGTGGAGTGCAGCGTGGAAGGGACAACGTCAATTGTGGTGAGGATGGTCTACGTGGACAGGTTTACCCAGGATGCCTACATACTTAGATGTGTCTGTTTTAATCATCAACCAGCTCAATATATGGCCAACTTAAAAGAGCCTTTCTCAGCCAGGGTTCTGCGGAGCCCTAGGGATTATTCATTATTGCTAGATTGCTAGAGGTTCCTTGAACAGGTACAGATTAATATCCCATTTACACCCACTACCAAAGTTAGGGGCTGAATGTTAGACTAACATCCAATGTAGGAGTCATGCCTACGCTGACAACAAACGTTCCTCCAGGGTAAAAAGACTGGTCTTGAAGCACTAAAAATAGTGTGGGCATTACAGCAACTACTTCATTTAGGAGAGAAATGTGTTTAGGTGTCTCTCTGATTGTTTTGAATAAGTGTATACATAAACTAAACAGAATAACCCCTAATAACACTATGGGGGTTATTTACTAAAAAAAAAACCACTTTGTACTGCAAGTGCACTTGGAAGTAAAGTTGCTGTAGATCCGAGGGGAACATGCGAGGAAAATAAAAAACAGCATTTTAGCTCGCACATGATTGGATGATAAAATCAGCAGAGCTTCCCCTCATTTCAGATCTACCCCTTAGATTTAGAGCGACTGCACTTCCAAGTGCACTTGCAGTGCAAAGTGGACTTGCCTTTTGTAAATAACCCCCTATGTACTATGTATAAGTGGACTCCTGGGAACTTGAATTCCTGACACAGATTTCTGGGCATGCAAGGAATAAGATGTCTATTTCTGTCCAGAAATGCTAAATGCTTCTTTTAAATATTTTGAGTAAATTGCACAAAGTGCCCCGGTATCCCTAATACCCCTTGAGAACCACTGTCTAAATCCCTCACCTCTGTGCCACACTCTTTTGATATCCCACTATCTGATAAATAAATCTCCCGAGGACTATGCAGAACTGTGAATGGGACTTGGACAGGACTTTGACCAGTCAACAGAGAGAATATATTCTACTTTTCGCTCATTGATCCTCCATCTCAAGTAGGTAACAAGAGGCATCTATAAATTTATGACACACTGGAACAGAGTGCCACCCTCTTCCATAGGATTTTATTCCCTCAGTTTAGCCTGTGTTGGCATTGTCAACAGGAGGACGGTACCCTGATACATATCCTTTGGTCATGTCCTCTAAAACGCCCCTTTTGGGACATGGTTCTGAGTCTAATCTTTAGACTTACACATCTCTTTGGAAGATTTCCAAGAGAAATTTCTAATACACCTTACTCCCCTCTCGAAGTGTAGATACAAGAGATCTCTCCTGATTCACCTGCTAAATGCTGCTAATTTCTAAATTTCACAAAAGGAGAGAGGTTCTGACCCCCTGACAATAGGACAGTGGATATCTGTAGTAAACAAGATAAATTAGATGGAATGCTTGACAGCTGCTATGAAGTGCAAAGATGCACAGTTTCCATAAAACGTGGTATTATTGGCACAATTTTCAATACTCACAGGACTGTAATACATACATATCTGTCCTGGTTATTTTGACGTCACCTCCTCCGTATCGGTATTTTTCATTTAACTGATACCACAGGCAACCGCCAACCTGCAGGCCTCACACACAATAAGAACTAGTCTTATTTCTTTTTTTTTTGTTTTTGCTTTCCTATTTTTCCTCTTTGGTCTTCTATCCACTTAGACTTAGCTTTCCTATTAATTATTCATATTCTCCGCTCACCTTTGAGCTCTTTTTTGAATTTTGGAAAACAATCCTTTTCAGCATGGCAACACTTCTTGAGACCCTAGTTTAACATCTGAGTAGTTAGGGCCAGGAGATCACTACCTTTATGAAGTCAATCTATTTGTAACCAATAAAAATCAATGGAACTTTCTGCATGGGGATGCAAGGAACACCAGTGCATCTCTGTGCCGGAAAACACAGCACTGCACAGGAGTACAGTTTTGTATGCCCTGTGTGAACAAGGCCTATGTGGGCTATACTTTGTTACCAACTGCAATTTCGGTAGCCAAACTGTGTATCGTTTTGGTTACAGATAATGTACAGCACCAAAATGAAGAATCATGAACTCCAATAACAATGATATAACCACACAAAATAATTAATTTGGCTATAACCACACAAAAAATAATTGAGCTTTATCGAATTCAGGTGTTATTCCTTACCATGTCACAGTTTTCAATGATGAGAGCAGGAACAGACTCTTCACGACCAGGGGCGTATCTACCGTGAGGCAAACAAGGCATTTGCCTCGGGCAGCATTTTTCGGGGGGGGAGGTGCCGCCCCCCGGCAGAAGGGACACTAAGCCTCTGCGCACAGCAGCAAAAGGGGATTCCCTGTCATCTCCCCAGCATACTGACATCCCGCAGCAGCCACTGGTATAGTGGAGCGGGAGTTGGCAGGCGCAGAAATTAGTTTTGATCCGAGCCGGTCCCATGTCCCAGACAGACTCTGGACTGCTGTGTGAAGCAGGGTGTTGGCGCTGTCTGGGAACACACAGCTCCCAGCCCTGCCGCCGCTCCATCAGCTGGTCTATGAGTGCCGAATCAAAGGGATGATGTGAGCGATCTGACAGGAATGTACACATGGGGGAATGAAAGAAGGAGCCCGACTGCTGCCAGCACCAAGCCGGGGAAAAGTTTTCAGACACCACTAGAGCAGCTCCAGGGGAGAGAAAGACCTCCCTCCACTCTCCTCGGCAGCTGTGCCTGGCCCCGGACACCTGCTACTGCTGTCAACCATCTTTGTATCTGGGTCAGTGGACTACCATGTCCTAGAAGGAGAGGTGAGTGAGCCATGAACACTGAGCCAAGTCCACACTGTGCACAGACACCAGACATCATCGTCACCCTCCTCCTTAGACTGGGCTCTGCACTACACCTCCCCTCACCTGAAGCTGCAGAGTGTGTCTCCTACCTGTATGTGCGGGGTGCACCCCCCTCCACTCTCCTATGTGTTTACTTCTCAAACTCAGACTCAGACAGGGCTTTCTCCTCTATAGGCTGCACTGCATCTCATGCAACACCACACT
Source organism: Aquarana catesbeiana (assembly GCF_042186555.1). Classification (NCBI taxonomy): domain Eukaryota; kingdom Metazoa; phylum Chordata; class Amphibia; order Anura; family Ranidae; genus Aquarana; species Aquarana catesbeiana. The sequence continues at coordinate 373,456,140 of NC_133327.1, forward strand.
CACACATTTTTTTTTTTGTTCTGCCAGACTTCATTGGCACCAAGTTCAAATTTGATCAACTCCACAGCCCACCAGAGACTCCCATACAGCCCACCAGAGACTCCCACACAGCCCACCAAAGATCCCCCGCACAGCCCACCAGCCACCACAGACCCGAATAGCCACTTGAGAAGGAAGGGGTGGGACAAATTTAGAGGAGGGGGGGAGTGCCCAATTTTAGTCTTGCCTAGGGCAGCACAAAACCAAAACACCACTGTTCATGACTCCAAACAATTTTATAACAGGGCAGGCAAAGATACAAAATTACTCTGGTTAATTAGCTTTGAAAAACAGGTCATTTGCATGTTAGTATGTGCTCAATGCACAAACCGAAAAAAAAATTGCTAATAGGTTGTATTTAGATTTATGCCTTTAGAAAATATTGAAACATTGTAGTGTGAGACTTAATTTTCTAGAATAACTCCAACCAAGTTTTAGTTTTTTTTTTTGGATGATGGAGAAGAGTTCAAATTTCATTCAGATTTGTATTTCTATCTGTGACCCCCACTGGAGAGGTTTTCCCTCACTTCCTGTCCCTCTCAAAAACCATACAAGAAAACAGGGGGTATGTTTTCACCAGGATAGACATAATAGGCATAGATAACTCTGTCACACTGTCAGAAGTTTTAGCCCTTCCTCACCATACTAAAATCTTTATTTTTTCTTTTTGTCTCAGTTGGAGAAATTTCCCATGACTTCCTGACAGCATCTAAAGTTCTAACCCTTCCCTACTATAACCAAAATGAAAAAAAAAGAACTTTAGCTGGAGTTGTGGTTTAAATTGGTAAGCTGTGAACAGCTGTTTCATGCTAGATAACTACTGTGACAGGAAAACCCTGAACAGCACACAACAATTTTAGATCCTCACTGAATAAACAAGAAAGGCATCATACAAAATGCAAATATGTCCCAGAAGGTTCCCTATTAATCATGCACCATGCCTAAGATTGCTATAGACATAAACATTACCAATTCATACAAATGCATTTGGCTGTCACGTGTCATGCCTACGTCTTTGTTTTGTAAACTACTGGTCGCTATAAGGCAGCATATTTCTCATCACTGAGAAATGACCAATGCTCCGTGCTTAACACTGTAAAGTACCTGTGTACAAGTATCGATCAGTTTAGCCATATTCTACGCGGAAAATCGATATATAAGCACATCAACAAACAGCATGTGTAGAGAGTTTAAATAACTCATTATTTCCCAATGCGACTGCTGAGGACAATGTTGTGCTTCAAAGGCTGAAATTATTGGGTAAAGTCACTCTCTATGGCACAGACGGGGCAATGCATTTTTTTTTTCAATACAAAACAAAGAGTAATCAAGTTGGGGAGTTGTCATTAAAGTGAACATTCAAATAGTTGTCACAAAAGCTGCGTAGAATTAAAAAATTCTTGGAGGTCTCTAGCTTCTACCAACTAGGATTTTCATAGACGATAACCCTAAAAAGAAGCATGTTCCAAAGGGACGATATGACCAACCTGTCAGATGTAGAGGATTATATCTCATGTAATTAATAATGAAAGTTCAGCATAAATAGTGTCCATACAACTGTCAAATTGTAATTTGATGATTACAAAGTGTAATCATCAAAGTTGGGGAGTTGTCATTAAAGTGAACGTTCAAATAGTTGTCTCAAAAGCTGTGTAGAATTTTTAAATTCTTGGAGGTCTAGCTTCTACCAATTAGGATTTTCATAGACAATAACCCTAAAAAGAAGCATGTTCCAAAGGGACGATATGACCAACCTGCCAGATGTAGAGGATTATGTCTCATGTAATTAATCATGAAAGTTCAACACAAATGGTGTCCATACAACTGACAAATTGACGGATTAATTTATTCAACATCAAAGTCAGTTAATTAGGTCTCAAACAGGATTTGGCAGCAGTTAACATCCTTCTCCCTGTACAAACAAAGAATAGCAAGTCTTGTCCCCTAGTCGTCTATCCATATTGTATGACCCAGAGAAGTGTTAGCCTTTTAGAGTCTATGGTGCGTAACTCACAAAGCAGACATCCTTACAAGTCTGAAACACTAGCAGCTGTCCTAAAACTGAGTGTACACGCCAAGTTTTTTTACCGTTCAAGAACGAAAAAACTTCACAGATCTGTATATCTGTACAAGTGATGTGGATGCAGGGATCTCCTGTGCTGCGCTATTGTATTCTGATAGCGGTGACTCCTCCCCTTTCAGAATACACAAATCAGAGTTGCAGCCACTGGCTGCAGCGGCTGATCGAATGCTGATTTTCCAGCAGGACCATTTGACAGAAGCCAGTCGTTAGACCAGCTTCTGTTGAACAGACAGGGCTACACATGTACAAAAATTAATCTGTTTCCTAATGATCCGGCTAAATTTCAATACGTGTATAGCCAGCTTTAGAGTCAGGTTCTGTATCAGAATAGTGGTGGTTAAATCAGAAAAAACTAGCATTTTGAGAATAAAGATCAGCTTGGAGCTATAGGCTGCCCATAGATAGGAATTTTGTTTTCTATCAAAAAATGAATGAATTCTGCACCCACACAAGCAAGAGGTGGATAGAAGAATCCTCCCCGCTGTTCTATTGTGTTCTGACAGTGGTGACTGTCAAAATACACTGATCAGAGCTACAGCTGCTGATCGAATTACAGTTTTTCAACAATCCAGTTTAATCGGGAACTGGCCATAGGTGGATCAAACTTCCGTGATGTAACCATGATGTAACAGTGATGTATGTGTAATTTGAAGCTGAACTCTGGAATCCTGGCTATATTAAATTAGTTGTCACTCCCATGAGCAGTAGTTAGGGACATTCTCTAATTTTGACTTTCGGTAAACAGAAACAGCACAAATTAGTGATATGAAGTCATCGTAAAGCAGCTGATTTTCTTGCTGTGGCCGGGTGGCTGCAGGATGGTCCAGTGACTCCAGTATCATTGGTTAGTGGTTCAGTGGATAGTGGCAGGGGGAGTTCTCTTCTTTAACCATCACCCACAAAGCTGCACATCTGTCATACAGGATACATATTGTCCCTCTGTAAACAGTATCATGTATTGTATATAAGCCTGATAGATTTACAGAAAGCGCTTTGGACAGTTTTTATAACTTTTCACCCATATTTTTATGTCCCTTGCAGACTGCTTTCTTCTGAAACTGTGAAGGGCAGTGTTGACAAACTGGTTAGCAGCCATTTGCATAAGGATAGGGGGGGGGGGGGGGGGGAGAAATACCCTTAAAAAAAATACCTAACTATCAAGCCCTTTCAAATACTATCTTGACCATGTTTTGTGCATTTGTGTTAGCTAATCCAGATCCAAGGCATTAGAAAGAGCTAACCACTTTGTATTTTCCTGTATGCACACCTAGAGATAAATGGTTTTGTCTGTTAATTGAAAGGACCTGTGAAGCAACAATGCAGTTGAGTTCATATATATTGATCACACATATATCTTATGATGACATGACTAAAGCTTGCTTATGAATCAAGGGGATAAAGAACCTATGGCTTATATCTCAGTAGTTCGGAAGGCATTCTATCCCACCTGCAACTAAAATACAGCGTCTTACATATGGCTAGCAGCCAGGACAAAGGCAGTTGTAAGGAAGGCCAACATGAGGATAACATTTAGACTTTCTACAGTGACCAGCTGTTAGCCAAAGATTACTGTATAGGTAATATCTTTTTTTATAAGAAATTACAAAAAATATATATATATGCGCTCCCATGAATACAACAACCAATAACAGCAGACTATGCTCTATTTCTTCTGCTGAGATCTTTTGCTAAGAAAAAAAAAATATTATGAGTGTATAACTTCTTATCATACCATGCATGGGAACTATTATCCTGTCTTGCAATGTGCCTTGATCAGCATGTTCAGCTGATTACTTTTGCTGCAGGATGCCACTTATAGTAATCCCCTTCATGTTAAATCAGACAATCATACTGTGAAGAAATTTTCAACTTGGCTGGTCTTATGGTTTATATTTTTTTTTGACTACTGCTAAAACATGACACTAGCAACCTAACCCTTTTGCTGCCAGAGTCAATTTTGTCACACGTTAAAATGCACATTTTATAACTGAAGATTACTAAAAAACCCCCAAAACATTATATATTTTCTGAAAACAGAGACCCTGTAAAATGGTGGCAGCTGTACCACTGCTTATCAAATTTATATTTTCCATAAAAAAATATACAGTCAAAATTTTTTTTAGTGCACACAAATACACTACAATACCCAGTTTTAAATAGTAACACTAAAAGAATAGGTTGTGTTGAGTTTACAGATACCAAATATGTCAAACGTCAAAATCGCGTACCCCTGTGAAATTGCAAAAAACTTTGGTGCTACAAATTGACCATAGGTGATGCTTTAAAAGCATTTACAGTGCATCAGTTTAGAGATAAAAGTGAATGATGGCCATAGAATTATCACTCTTATGCCCTGTACACACGGTCGGACATTGATCGGACATTCCGACAACAAAATCCATGTATTTTTTCCGACGGATGTTGGCTCAAACTTATCTTGCATACACACGGCCGCACAAAGTTGTCGGAAAATCCGATCGTTCTGAATGTGATGACGTAAAACACGTACGTCGGGACTATAAACGGGGCAGTAGCCAATAGCTTTTGTCTCTTAATTTATTCTGAGCATGCATGGCACTTTGTGGGTCAGATTTGTGTACACACGATCGGAATTTAAACGATTGAATTTTATATACTGCTCTCAAACTTTGTGTGTCGGAAATTCCGACGGAAAAAGTCCGACGGAGCCCACACACGATCGGAATTTCCGACAACACAATCTGATCGCACTTTTTCCATCGGAAAATCCGACCGTGTGTACAGGGCATTACGCCAATGTGTGCAGATATACCTAATGTGTGGGCCAAATGTTGTTTCCATACACGTGTGCACCTAACATGGAGTTTGTGTACAATGGGGCAAGGGGTTGTTTCAATTTATTTTATTATACTTTACATTTAAAAAAATTTTGTTTTTAAAGTGGAATTTAGTCTCAACCTAACTAGTCTAAAAATGTCCTCCCTCCCATCCTAAGACCTATGCTAACCAACCAGTTTAAAAAAAAAAAATGTGTATACTTACCTATTCTAAGCCCGCTCCAGTCATGTAATCCCCTTTGTAAGTCAGCAGCAGCTGCAAGAGAAAGGAGAGAGCGCGTGACAACAGCTGGGAATGTTAGGAAGTGGTGACACCCACAGGCTCCCGTGTCCCATTCGCTGTCGGGCGGTCCCTTCTCTCCCCTGCAGCTGCAGGCTGACAAAGGGATGCCAGATCACATGACCGGAAAAGAGCGGGCGGAAAACAGGTAAATATATATATCCTTTTTACACACGTTAGTCAGCATAAGTGTTAGGAGGGGACATTTTTAAGACTAGTAAGGTTAAAGCTGGAATTTCACTTAAACCTAACTTTATTGCTATCACAGGGTGGCAGATAAACATCTACTGTATGTGATAGCATAGTGCAGGGGACAGTTTCTTTTTAAGGAGACAATAGGAATCTATTAGACCAATAATCCCATCACTCTACTGAAGCCAACACAAAGTAAACAGATTACTGGCATCTATAGCTGTTGGAAGTTTGTTTACATGCTGGCGCTGCTGCCAAAGTAATTGTTAGGTCAGCGGCAGCAAAAGTGTTAAAGTAAACTCATATTAAGAAAATATACAGTGGGGCAAAAAAGTATTTAGTCAGCCACCAATTGTGCAAGTTCTCCCACTTAAAAAGAGGAGAGAGGCCTGTAATTGTCATCATAGGTATACCTCAACTATGAGAGACAAGATGTGGAAACAAATCCAGACAATCACATTGTCTGACTTTTGAAATAATTTATTTGCAAATTATGGTGGAAAATAAGTATTTGGTCAACATCAAAAGTTCATCTCAATACATTGTTATATATCCTTTGTTGGCAATGACAGAGGTCAAACATTTTCTGTAAGTCTTCACAAGGTTATCACACACTGTTGCTGGTATGTTGGCCCATTCCTCCATGCAGATCTCCTCTAGAGCAGTGATGTTTTGGGGCTGTCGCTGGGCAACACGGACTTTCAACTCCCTCCAAAGGTTTTCTATGGGGTTGAGATCTGGAGACTGGCTAGGCCACTCCAGGACCTTGAAATGCCTCTTACGAAGCCACTCCTTCGTTGCCTGGGCGGGGTGTTTGGGATCATTGTCATGCTGAAAGACCCAGCCACGTTTCATCTTCAATCCCCTTGCTGATGGGAGGAGGTTTGCACTCAAAATCTCACGATACATGGCCCCATTCATTCTTTCATGTACACGGATCAGTTGTCCTGTTCCCTTTGCAGAGAAACAGCCCCAAACCATGATGTTGCCACCCCCATGCTTCACAGTAGGTATGGTGTTCTTTGGTTGCAACTCAGCATTCTCTCTCCTCCAAACATGACGAGTTGTGTTTCTACCAAACAGTTCTACTTTGGTTTCATCTGACCATATGACATTCTCCCAGTCCTCTTCTGGATCATCCAAATGCTCTCTAGCAAACCTCAGATGGGCCCAGACATGTAATGGATTAAGCAGAGGGACACGTCTGGCACTGCAGGATCTGAGTCCCTGGCGACGTAGTGTGTTACTGATAGTAGCCTTTGCTACGTTGGTCCCAGCTCTCTGCAGGTCATTCACTAGGGCCCCCCGTGTGGTTCTGGGATTTTTGCGCACCGTTCTTGTGTTCATTTTGACCCGACGGGGTGAGATCTTGCCTGGAGCCCCAGATTGAGGGAGATTATCAGTGGTCTTGTATGTCTTCCATTTTCTATTTATTGCTCCCACAGTTGATTTCTTCACACCAAGCTGCTTGCCTATTGCAGATTCAGTCTTCCCGGCCTGGTGCAATTCTACAATTTTGTTTCTGGTGTCCCTCAACAGCTCTTTGGTCTTCACCATAGTGGAGTTTGAGGTTGTGGACAGGTGTCTTTTATACTGATAACAAGTTCAAACAGGTGCCATTAATACAGGTAATGAGTGGAGGACAGAGGAGCCAGAAGATACAGGTCTGTGAGAGCCAGAAATCTTGCTTGTTTGTAGGTGACCAAATACTTATTTTCCACCATAATTTGCAAATAAATTCTTTCAAAAATCAGACAATGTGATTGTCTGGATTTGTTTCCACATTTTGTCTCTCATAGTTGAGGTATACCTATGATGACAATTACAGGCTTCTCTCATCTTTTTAAGTGGGAGAACTTGCACAATTGGTGGCTGACTAAATACTTTTTTGCCCCACTGTAAAGGTTGCCATTGCTTACCTCTCCTTATGTAAAAGGTGATCTGATTTCATGGCTTTTTCTGAGCTGCTGATTTAGAACAAGTATGTAGTAAAGGACATCTGACTTCACTCTGATTTTGCAACCTGCTTGCTCGTTTAGTGATTCAGGAAGTACTGAAGACAGCAACCAGGTCAATAATGCTAGCACTGATATTTTTCACTGTACAGCTTTTCTTTAAGGGTTCATTCACATCTGCAAATGCTCTCTGCCTGCGATTAGATGCAAGAACCCTGGCAGGATTTCACAGTTAATCGCAGGAACCCCTACTGGGGTTCTCACATCGAATTGCAGGCAGGGTGCATTCACAGGTGTCATTTTCTGTGCCTGCTAAAGTGATTTCCAGACTCTATGGTACATTCAGGGGGTGACCAAAATAAAAAAGAAAACACATGGAAAAGAATAACTTCGACATAACCAACTCACAAAAACTGAGAAGTAGCAACAGCAGTGTATGTCAATAATAAATGTCAAAAAGAATTTGATTAGGCAGAAGAGTTCCAAACAACCAACATGCCTACTGCCTAAATTGTAGGATTGTAGGTGCATCAAACAAAACTGCTAAATTATTAAATGTGATACTGAATATAGTCTCAAAACGTATGATATATACTGCCAACATCAATATATTGCTATGGAAATGAGGAACAGGGGACACAAGGAGACATTTTACCGACAAGGACAGAAAGACACTTGAACATGACAGTTGCTAAATAACATAAAAAAAAACAAAGTTTTTTGATGTACATAGTTAGGACGTGGTACAAATAACGGCAGCCCTGTTAATAGTGTAGTTGCTAAATAACAACAAAGTACAGCCCCAAAATTTGCCACAGATTTGAATAAGCCTTTCAATCCTCAACATAAAATGTATGTTGAGAACTTTGTGAGCTGTAATATAATGTAGGGGATATATTTCAGCAACATAGCCCACACACATAGCCAAAGAGCTGATGTCCCGAGCAATAAAAAAAGTAGGACAATTTGATGAGCCATCTTTGACTCTATTGCCTTCATCCAGAGATGCTCATAATTGGAGAAAAATAAATGATGCTTTAAACTCACAATTTTTGTGTGCAACTGTTATGTATGGTGGTGGTCCATAATGATATATGTGCAACCATATCATGGAAATCATAAGCTGTAATAAGTGCTGCATAGTTCAAACACTGTTCCCTCAAACTTTCAAATTTTCCAGGATGAGAATGCCTCCATACTTCATAATGAACATCATCTTGAAGTCAGACCTCACAGTCACCAGATTAATACATTTTTGAACCATTATGATACAGAGAACAGAGTGTGAAGTGGTGAAGGTTTCTGTGAAAGAAGTGAAGGCTTTCGTTAAAGAAGAGTACCCTCATTACACAGTTCAGCACCTGCATGGCAGCATTCCTAGAGTGATTGAAGCTAAAGACAAAGAGTGGTCCTACTGCTTATTAGGTTTTTGACAGAAGTATACATTGATATATATGAATTCTACCTAGAAAACAGGTTCTACAGCATACATGTACACTCCTGCATGCATGCACTCACACGTGCACACAAATCTACAGGAACACATGGGCACTGTAATTGTGTTACTAACAGTAATATTCAAAGTAAAGTGGCAGTAACAATTTCAGGGTTACCAAATAAACATTCTAAGGAGGAAAATGGAAAGTGCTGCAAGCCCTTTCAAGATGGAAACTGCCCTCTCAATACAAGATGGAAACTGATTTTGTCAGCTCTTTTTGTAAGGTGCAAATTGACATCCTCATCCCTGAAGCAAGTACGCAGTCAATAAAAATAGTCTACACACCCCTGTTAAAATGTCAGGTTTCTGTGATGTAAAAAAAGAGACAAAGATAAATCATTTCAGAACTTTTTCCACCTTTAATGTGACCTATAAGCTAGCTGTACAACTCAGTTGAACAACAAACTAAAATCTTTTAGGTGGAGGGAAGTAAAAATAAAAAACTAAAATAATATGGTTGCATAATTGTGCTCACCCTTAATAGAATACTTTGTTGAAGCACCTTTTGATTTTATTACAGCACTCAGTCTTTTTGGGCATAAGTCTAATAGCATGGCACATCTTGGCTTGACAATATTTGCCCACTCTTCTTTGCAAAAACACTCCAAATCTGTCAGATTGCGAGGGAATCTCTTGTGCACAGCCCTCTTCAGATCACCCCACAGATTTTCAATCAGATTCAGGTCTGGGCTCTGGGTGGGCCATTCCAAAACTTCAATCATTCCTTTGTTGATTTGGATGTATGATTTGGGTCGTTGTCATGCTGAAAGCTATAGGTCCTTTTCATGTTCAGCTTTCTAGCGGAAGCCTGAAGGTTTTGTGCCCATATTGACTGGTATTTGGAACTGTTCATAATTCCCTCTACCTTGACCAAGGCCCCTGTTCCAGCTGAAGAAAAACAGCCCCAAAGCATGATGCTGCCACCACCATGCTTCACTGTGGGTATGGTGTTCTTTTGTCGATGTGATGTGTTGTTTTTGCGCCAAACATATATTTTGGAATTACGGCCAAAAAGTTCATCCTTGGTTTCATCAGACCATAACACATTTTCCCACATGCTTTTGGGAGACTTCAGATGTGTTTTTGCAAAATTTTGCTGGGCTTGGATGTTTTCTTCAGAGGAAAATGCTTCCGTCTTGCCACTCTACCGCATAGCCCAGGCATATGAAGAATATGGGAGATTGTTGTCACATGTACCACACAGCCAGTACTTGCCAGATATTCCTGCAACTCCTTTAATGTTGCTGTAGGCCTCTTGGTAGCCTCCCTGACCAGTTTTCTTTTCTTATCTTTTCATCAATTTTGGAGGGATGTCCAGTTCTTGGTAATGTCACTGTTGTGCCATATTTTCTCCACTTGATGATGACAGTCTTCATTGTGTTCCATGGTATATTTAATGCCTTAGAAATTCTTTTGTACCCTTCTCTGTACTGATACCTTTTAATAATGAGATCCCTCTGATGTTTTCTGCGGACCAGCGCTTTTGCTGTAGGCTGCGACTAAGAAAATGTCAGGAAAGACCTACTAGAACAGCAGAACTATATTTGGGGTTGATCAAAGACACTTTAAATTATGGCAGGCGTGTACTGACTCCTATTTAACATGCGTTTGAATATGATTGCTTAATTCTGAACACAGCTACATCCGCAGTTATAAGAGGGTGTGCACACTTATGCAACCACATTATTTTAGCTTTTTTATTGTTAGCCCCCCCCCCCCCCCAAAAGATTTCAGTTTGTTTTTCAATTGAGTGGTACAGTTTATAGGTCACATTAACGGTGGAAAAAGTTCTGAAATCATTTATCTTTGTCTCATTTTTTTACATCGCAGAAACCTGACATTTTAACAGGGGTGTGTAGACTTTATATCCACTGTAAGTGACACACTTGGCAGTTAAACCAACAGATGAAGATAATGTTTCATGTACTTGCAACAAAAGTTGGTAATGGTATCTTCTTTTTCTATTGTAACAGATTCCTCAATAGTAAAGCACAGAAAGCAGGTGCTAGTAACCAGAGAAGTTTGTTACTGTCTCTGTAACAGAGCACTCTGGGCTTTCCGTGGCCCTTGATGACATACTGGGGTTTAAAGAGGGCATACATACACCTAGAGATGCCTGTATTTACAGTAAATGTCAGTGTGCTTTAAATCCTACTTTGTCCTAAAAATGTCTTCCTCTACCCTTTCAGTCAAGGAACATACAGGGAGAGGCTGACATAAAATGCTCTTATTTTTACCTTACTATTGAAGAGTGAAGAGAAAAACAAAACAAAAAAAAGAATAAATGTAGCACTGGTAGATTTATGATCTACCATCTGATAGGTAAATTTAGTGAATTGCTCGTTATAGAAGTTAGATTTGCCTCAGATCCAGCTCGGCTGACGTCGCGTGTGGTTCCACATTGTGCCGGTGGGTGTCGTTGTCACCATCGGCGGGTGTTGGAAAAGCAACGTGTTAAAGCAGATGAGTGCTCCTCTGTCCCGGAGACAACTCGGTGGAGGTGGTCCTCCGTGTTGCATTCTGGGAGAGGGTATTTATGGGACAGACGCCATGTTTAGGGGTTCGTTTTCAGCCACCTGCTGGCCCTCCTGGCCGACAGGTATGTGTTAGAGTACCACCTCGTGGTCCTCCGTTCCGGAGGCCCGCGTCGCTGCGGCGCGTGGGTGGGCCCAGAAGCCTGTCTGGGGCCTACCACAGCAGCCGAGGAATGGTCCTGAGCTGTCTATCCAGAGTGAAGAAGCTGGACAACCGAGAAGATCCCAGGGGAGGACCCGTCATGGAAGGATCATGCAGAGTGCTGGTCTGGAGAGCGGCCTGGTGACTCGGTTGGAGGACGTATCCTGAAGTAGTCTTATTGCATGGTACTGCAAGGTTGGCTTAGAGGTTCAAGTACTGTGTCTGACATTCATCACGAACCAATACATCCTGTGGCAGAGGACTGTACGGGTTTATTTCAAGCAAGTCTGTGGCAGAGACTTTTGTTCGTGCTACGTACTGGCTGCTAGGCAAGTGAGAGAGGCCTATCCAGGCGAGCAAAGATCGTGTCCCACAAAAGGGGATTGCATTCAATTACAGTATTCAACTTTAAAGGATGTTCTAAAGAAACCTAAAGAAAGGTATTTGAGCTTCCCTGCAGTTTCCTCCTGCCTCTTTCCTGCTACTTCCTTTGTTACTTGGTTCAGTAAAGCATTGAAAACGTACTCAAGTGTTGGTGCTTATATCATCCAGAGGTAAACTCAACGGAACCCTAGACCTGGTGCCGGTGAAACAGAGGTATCGAGAGTGAAGGTAACAGCCCGCCTTTTACCAGCAGCTCCACCAAGAGTTAGGGCTACATAAAGCTTTCTAACCACACTCATTCGAATCAAATTGCCACAGACCACTCCCAGCAATAAAGGGTCTAGCTACATTAAAGAGTAATTACTACAAAATAAGATTTCAGAAAAGGGCTCTATGCCTATCCCTCTCTCTCCGACAAAGAATTCCCACACTACACTGCTCCAGTCTGGCAAGTGTTTTCATCGAAATGGAGCCAGGCACCTCTCTCTGCTGTAGTGCACCTGTGGCCTACTCTGGCCTACAGAAATTAAAGGAGAAGCACAGCCAAAGCTCGTTTGGCTGTACTTCTGTGGATCACAGGAATGCAGTTTGTTCTGCACGCCTGTGGCCCATTTTCAGCAGACAGTGGGCTAAAGCCCGCTGTCGACTGACGTCACAGAGCCGGTCCAGGCTCGTGAAAGATTGCAACCATTTAGTCGGGATCCGCCCACATGCCTGGACCAGCACCAGGCTCAGCCTCTCAGTAAGCCGCTGAGAGCCTGAGCCGGCTGCTCCCAACCCCCTCCACAGCCCAGTGCTCAAGTGAGGATGGGGGACAGAGCAGAGAGCTAGTAACTGACAGTCACCAACTCTCTGCTCAAGGAGCTGTGAAAACCAAGCGATTGGCAGTGTTTGATTGCTCAGTTCTCAGTCTTAGAACTGGTGGGGGACAGGTGCTGCATCCACCGAGGTAAGTATGATTTTGAAAAATAAATGATTCCCATACTTCTTCTTTAAAAGAAGGTGTGTCTCCCTATACAAACAGGCAGATAGACATTCCTTTACTGTCATTTTCATAGGCCTAGAAGCCTCAGTGCTTAAAGTGTTACTAAACCCAGCAATATAAAAACAATTCATCTGCCCCCCACCCGCAATCTGACCAGCGCTGATTGGCGTTGTGCCAATGACATGCTCAGTTCACAAATATAAAAAAACTTACAAATCGTGTGTGTGAAACAGGAAATGTTCTCTCCAGCATAAAAGACATAACTGAGCATGTGCAGGTTGGCTACCCTGCCTGTGTGTTAGCTGGCCTTCCCCAGATAGACAGTGCAGGAGGGAAGGATATATGTATACAGGATAAAACAGCCTTTTTACACAATACAGAGGATTAACCCCTAACGTTCCACAGTGAGTATAACAAGCATGCTATTCTGCATATACAGACAGATTTTATTGTTGTGGGTTTAGTAATACTTTAAAGTGGTTGTAAAAGCAGAATGTTTTTGGTCCCAATACATTCTATGCATTAATATAAAAAAAAACTTGTGTGCAGCAGCCCCCCTCAGCCCTCCCTAATACTTACTAGGGGTGCACCGAATAGAAATTTAGGTGCCGAAACCGAAACTGCAGGATGCATTTTGCCAAAAACCGAAACTGAAAATGACAGTTATTTAAAAATATGTATATTTTTATATATATAATTGTATTATATTCAACTTTTTAATTAATATCATCATTTTAAATTAATATGAATCTCTTGTTGGCCATTATTGGCACCTTTAGTGCAAGAAATGTCAAGAAAAATGCAGTCTGCAGTCTCTAACCATCTCTTGTATCATGTCCACAGTCTCTAACCAGCTCTTGTATCATGTCCTCAGTCTATAACCATCTCTTGTATCATGTCCTCAGTCGCTAAACATCTCTTGTATCAAGTCTTCAGTCTCTAACCATCTCTTGTATCATGTCCTTAATCTCTTACTTAAACCTAAACACACTGCAAATAGTATTAGCAAAATTTCCATTCAGTGCACCTCTAGCAGACATGATAAAGGAGATCAATGCAGCCTCCCAGTGTCCATCAAATGCAGCCTCACCAGTGCCTGTCAGATGCAGCCTACAAGTCAGCTGCAGCCTTGCCAGTGCCTGTCAGATGCAGCCTTGCCAGTGCCTGTCAGATGCAGCCTGCCTGTCCATGTCAGATGCAGCATGCCAGTGCGTGTTAGATGCAGCCTCCCAGTGCCTGTTAGATGCGGAGCTGGATTTGAATTTCCCGGCCACAGTAACAATGTCCCGCTTCCTGTGATCATGTCACACTGATTCAATGTCCCGCCATTGAATCAGTGTGCCGTCTATCACAGGAGGCGGGACATTATTACTGCTGCTGCCCGGACAATTCAGCTCTGTGACACATGGAGATCGCCACTCTGTGTGAGGAGGAGGGAGTAGAGAAGGAGGACTGGGGCGCGCCAGGATGGCACCCCGCAATGGGCAGCACCTGGGGTGGTCCCCGCCCCCTTTTCGGCACTCCATTATCTGCATTTTTTTCTTGTGGCCGATGCCTAAAAACACAGTTTTTGTCCGATAATTTTCGGCAGGCAAAATTTCGGTGTACCACTAATACTTACCTGAGCCTCATCTTCATCCAGCAATGTTGCACGAGAGACTTGACTGTCTGGGACTCTTCCTCCTCATTGGCTGAGACAGCAGCGAAGCGCCATTGGCTCCCACAGCAGCTAATCAAAGTCAGCGAGCCAATGAGGAGAGAGAGGGGGCGGGGCTGGGCCATGTCTCTATGTCTGGATGGACACAGCTGCTTGCTGTGGGGGCACTCAACAGGAGGGAGGGGCCAGGAGCGCCGGCGAGGGACCCGAGAAGAAAAGGATCTGGGTTGCTCTGTGCAAAACCACTGCACAGAGCAGGTAAGGATAACATGTTTGTTTTAACAAAAAAATAAAAAAAGACTTTAGTATCACTTTAAATTAATATTAACAACACATACCACTCAACTTTCTGAGATGAGAAAAGAAACAATTTTTAGTATGCACGCAAAAGGCACACCCATGCCACACTCCTAGTTACATGAAACCCAAAAAAATGAATGCGAAGAAAACAAATGTTTAAATCCACAACTGCATTTTTACACCATTGCTTTTCTTTATACTGGATATTTAAATAAATAAAATGCAAACATTTAAACTTTGTTGAAATACTTTTTTTGCTTAATATAACCCTTAAGGTAGTTAAATAGTAAATATTTACAGAGGTAAATACATCGGACCAAAAGAAGGGACAAGGGAAGGGAAGAAAGATGAACAGACACATTTGGATCTAAAAGGGGGACACTCCTTCCAAATAATACAGTTGGGAGCCTTGATCAAGTTTCAGAATGGCAGTATTTTCAAAATGTGAAGATCGAGAACAAGGAGACATGACCTCAAACTTCCAGGAGGAAAGTTTAAAATTAACCTTAGAAATTATTATTTTACCAAATAGTTGGTGCTTGGAACAGACTTGCAACAGAGGGTCAGTCAATGGTAAGTGGATTCAAACATGATTGGGATAAACATAAATCCGTACATAGACAAAAAAAGGCAAAAGAAATAAATAAAATAATTAAGGATAAGTTTACCTTTATCAAAAAAATAATAAATGCATATTTGCATGTAAAAAAATATGCATGTAATGTTTTGGTTTTTTTTTTGTTAGGGACCTGTAAAGCAATGCATCCACGATCAGCAGGTCATGGGTATAATGCTACTATCCTGCAAACTGTCTGTGGAGCTGTCTGCCCGTACCTCCGATACAGGTAGGTATTTACATTCTGACAGGAAGTTCACTGAACTACCTAGAGTGATCAACAGCGCCCTGGTAGTTCATTGAGAACTACAAGCCGACAGCCTCAAAGGCTGTTGGGACTTATAGTTTTCCTATTTATAGAACACTGTAAATGAATGACCCAGTCGGGTAGGTGCAGCGTTTATTTTAGACTACAACAGCGAACGGGGGAGGTGATCCTCTGCTCGCTGTCAAAATGGGGGATGGGGGGGGGGGTTGCAGCGTCCAGTGCAATTGTAACATGTTACATGTTACACCCTGAATATGGGTGTAACATGTAACATGCTGCAAAAAATGAACTTATCCTTTAAAATTAAAAATGGGACTAACTCGATGAAACACTTGGTCTTTTTTTTCTAACATCACTCACACTCTTAACAAGTATTTACAAATACGATTACCTAATTGTAAAATTTCACATCGCAATAGTCTGTTTATCTATCTATCGACTCTCTCTGTACTGACAATGACTATCACACATAATAAGACTACAACTGACGAAAACTTCATTACATCATGAATAGCTTGTAAGTCAAAAATGGCTCATCATAAAATGCAAAAACATTTTGTTAGGATAACATACATTTATATAATGACTAAAAAATGTTCTGCCAAAACCATGAAGAACATGGTGGAAAATATATTACTATGAGAATTGTGTGTGGGTGCTAGCAGTGGGCTTTTGCCGCATGACTTCAACTGTGTATGTGGGTTTTTAGTGTAAAAGTAATTGGGTTGCATATATCTAAAAAAAAATGGTTTATTATAAATAAATAACATGTTATATTGCCAAGTTTGGATGCTGTAGTTGTGTCTGATGGCATTATAAATAGAATAGAATTGTATTTATTTATTTATTTATTTATTGAGAGTGCCATCTGCACAGACAAGGTAAATCCTCTAAGAACTGTACTCAAAATGCTTATCAGAGTAAAGTTTTCTGGAGTTTTCATGCCCAACTCTCTCATGAAGATCTGATTCAAGGCAGAGGGTCATTGACATCATTCAAGAATCCAAAGCATGGCTGATTAGATTTTTTCATGAAGATCTAGCATAGAGAACTACTGATACTACTCAACTATCCAAAATATGACCAACAAGGTTCTGCCGTGAAGATCTGATTCATGGCAGAGACTACTGACACTACTCAACTATCCAAACATTACCAATAAGATTCTTCTGGGAAGATTTGGTTAATGGCAGAGTGCCACTGACAGGTTCCTGCCTAATCTGACCACCAACTTTGGACAGTTTTAGAATTGAAATACAACATAGGAACCATATATATGTAAGCTGAACCATTGGGGTTGGTTTGCTACAGCTCTGGGCCAAATCCCCTTGCAAAGTACAACTTCCCTTCTCAAAGTTAATAGCCTATTTGCCTTTAGTACATCAACTCCATTAAGTCAATGGTCTAAAACTCAAAAAGAGCATGGATACATATTTCACTACATGTCCTGTTATCACAACACAGGTCAGACCAGCAGCAAGTCTTGTGTGCTTCTCCTTTTGGGTGAAGTTCCACTTATACTGCAATGGGCCTAGACACACCCAGAACAGAGATAACTGACAGGTTTTCCAGTTGGTTAACATTAATTCCTGTTTGCAGTATTTAAAAAGTCCCTAATGGTTTGTCATATGCTACATACTTAGCTTTAGCATCCATGAAATTATCAAAAGAACAACATTCTTGACATAATTCTCCTCCCTCTATTAAAAAGTGAAGCACACTTTGTGGCAGATAGCATGTATATGTATAAGGATTTGCTCATTAGCATTATAAGTGTAAACAGTATGAATGCAATTTTTGGCACTACAAATGTATTTAATAAGTAAATGATATGTGTATCTTTGTATTTTGAAGGGTGATATAGAAATAAGATATATAGATAAAAGATCAACAGGCAACTTTTTGTTTTCTTTTGGCTGTTGTGTCCCTATTGCATCAGTATTTTTCTCCCTGTAATGTATTTTTTTACTATAGCGAGTTGTATTAAAGAGATTAATAGCTAAAATTTGCTATATGCAATGGGTTCATGTCTATGGGCATCTTAAGAGCCAAGGTGATTTTTCCAAACTCTTTAATGCATGAACAGTAAACATCTCATCCTCCTATCTGGAAAGTGGAACAATCCTTAAGTTTAAATAAAACTTAAAAAAAAAAAAATAATCAGCACAAGGGACAGTATTTTAATGTAATCCAAAGTGCCCCCTGTACTGGTGCAAACTGTCATAGTTTAAATCCTTTGTCCTCTGTCTCCCTTTTATACCCCCCAGCCATAATCTTCTGTGAGGGATAAGAGAGATAAGGGCACTTATCAACATTAGACTATACCCACCCTTCCCGCCCCCATCCTCCATGCATAGAAGCTGTACAATAGCTTATATGAATAAAAAGCTACCTATGAATGGATGACGGGTGGATAAATTAAAGATGTGCCCCCATTCATGGGGTATGGGCGTGTTGGGAGCAAAAGACAGAGGATTTTACCTATGACAGTCGGCACAAGCACAAGGGACACTTTTAGCCAAACGTATGCATTAATGAGATGTACACATTTTTCAGCAAACTACAGGATTACATTGTATACAAGCAGTAATGATGTGTTTTTAAACGCCTACTCTTACTTCAAGTGTTGATCGGGTCAGTTGTACTGTCAAAGAAATTCAGACCATCATAAAAAAAGATCAACATATCAAATCATCAGTGAAATATTAGTGTCACTTACCAATATTTCCTAAACTATGGTAACTTGACTTTACCACATTTCTTCAATTGCCACAGCAGCAAAGACCCTGAAAAATTAATGATTTGGTTTACTGAATGGATGGTTTAAACATTGACAATGATCATAATAATAATAAAGATTTAACAAATATACACTAAGGTTTTTCATTACATTTTTTCTTGACTAGCAAGAGAAACTAATTTTCCTACTGCAGATTAACGGCAAACGAAGCAGCTTGAGTCATAATTTAGTATAAAGTATTTAATTAATTATTCAATCAATGAATTGATTAATATTGTCGAAACTTCACTAGGGAGAAGAATGAGGTGAATGTTCACATTTTATGCACTGCACTGGAAAAGATCGCTGATTTAAGAACAATAGCAGGAGCCATTGGTACAAAATCAAAGAATACAATCAGAGTCCAATTATCCTAAAGTTTTAACACTCAGGTTCTTTTTATTAATCACGGTGCATTTGTACCTTTGATTAGAAGTATAGGCAAAACATTTTTTCATTTTGGATAGAATAAAGGAGGTGATACCCAAAAACTAAAAAACAATTTTGCCTTCAGCTGTACTTTAACCCCAGTCACCCACCCAGTGTTGGTGTCCCTTTATTTGGGCTCCTACTCTCCGAGGTCAGCAAGGTCGGACTCATCAGCTCCTGATCATTACTAGAGACCAGGCACTGTCTTTGATAGCTCAGTCACTGTGCTGGGAATGCTCAGTGAGTGTGCTCTTGGCACAGAAACCTCTGTTGCCCATGGAGGCATATGTGCAGCAAGTGGCCATTAAAGCTCACTCGCTATCATGGGCGTCTGCAGGTAGGGGCAAGTGGATCAGAGATTGGCAAGGTGTTCGCCATAGGCGTGCGCACAGGTTGTGCCCAGGCAAGGCACGCGTTTTTCACCCGAGCGCAGCGCGCAGACTGTCAGCTGGTGCCAGCCACTAGAACGCTCTCCATGTACCAGCACCCGGCACAGGAAGGAAAATTGCACTGTGGGCGGCAGCCAGCAGGCCTTTCATCATCCAGAGCTTTTGCCGTCTCCAGCACTGGCCTCTAGCATCGGGAGTCAGCACACACAAAACCCTTCCTGCTCTCCCAGCTCTGGAGATACAACAGAGAAGGGGGTGGAGCGAGTTATCCACACAGCCTCTCAAGCCTGCAGCATGTATCAACAGAAGCCCATGCCAGGAGACCTGCCACTGTGAGTTATAGACGATTCTCTTCTGTGGGGGGGGGGGGCTCTGGTGGAGGATTGGGTATGCGTACTGGCACAGCACACGTCTGGATTCTGCACCCTGTACATAGCACATGCCTGTAATCTGCACCCTGTACATAGCACATGCCTGGAATCTGCACCCTGTATATAGCACATGCCTGGAATCTCCATCCTGTACATAGCACATGCCTGGAATCTCCACCCTGTACATAGCACATGCCTGGAATCTGCACCCTGTACATAGCACATTCCTGGATTGAAGTCTGCCGTTTCCCCTTTAAAAATAAATACTTGCGAGTTGTGGCTAAGCCCGTCCCCTTCATGACACTGTTGAAAGGGGGCGGAGCATGGGTGACCTTAAAATGATGCCCCCCCTGAGAAAAGTTCTGTGGACGCCCATGCCTGCTATGTGAGCGGCCACAGGTTAAAATGAATCATAACCACAACAAGTATAGGATCAAATATGTGAAATTGTAGGTATTGTTTATACAGAAAAAGGGACATTTGTGTAACCACTATGCCTAAAACATATAAAAAGATTCAACTGTGTTCCTGTCCTGTTTTTCTTTAAATTGCGTTTTGAATCTCTGTCCTCATTGAAGGCCAATGCCTTTTAAGAGTTTTGTGCTGTTGCTAGGAAGTTTGATCACATACAGTACTAAGAATGCTAGTAAAATATCCTCACCAGAATTCCCCCTTTTATAGGCAAAGAGAAACTGATGTTGATGAATGTTCTGACTCATGTGCAAACCCTGAGCTATGGTGGCACCAGAAATGGCAACATTTGCCGTGTTATAGGAGTAACACAATTACAGTAACTAGAGACTGTTACTTATATGCATACTTATTTTCTTATATAGAACCTGATGAGCCAAGGATATCAACCGCAATGCAATATTTAGAAGGTATGCCAATAGGGCTAAGAACTGTTACAGTTAAAAAATGATTAGCTTTCACTTCCACTTAAAAAACAATATCAGAAGTATTCAAACCAGTAGGTGCACCAGAATATTAGGACAGGGGCCAATTATACCAATTATGTATGATGTAGCTCAAACTACACCTGGCATTAACATATATACAGTAATACCTTGGATTGCGAGCATAATTCGTTCCGGAAACATGCTTGTAATCCTAAGCAGGTATGAAGCAGTAAGCAGTTTTACATTTTCTAACCCTCCAACCCTTCCTAAGTCCCCCATCTTTAGTACACAGTGCTTATACAATTATTATAGAAGCTTACATTAAACAAAACTGATTTAATTTCTGAGGCCTCCCTACAAATGTGGGAACAAATCTGGTAATGAAGAGAAGACCAGCAGTATAATTAGACCTGCAGACCCATCCAGTATAATTCCCATTGTGTCAGGCTTAAGTGGGCTACAAATTATTTTTGATTGATGCTAGATGCATTGTTTGTCATATCTCCAAACTGTCAGTTGCTTCTTTTTGGGCTGTGGATCCTGACTGAACAGCTGTGTAGTTCAGTCTAGGTTGGACTAGCCTCCTAGCTTTGCCGACTAAACGTTTCCCAGGGGGGAATTTCATTGAATTGATTACCCCTTTACTAAGACAAGGCATGCAAACCACTGGAAATTTTGTTTTACTAAAATGCATTCGTAAAGAGACATGAATACCTCTGGGAAATGCAAGCTGTCTGTTCTGATTGCAAACAAAGAAGCAGCAACAATATAATTAAATTCAAAATGAATTTTGAATAAGTAGACAGTAGCAGCTATACCATGGGTCACAATAAATTCTTGCACCAGCCTTAGTCTCCTTCAATGAATTATAGTCAATCTCACATTGTAGAACAGAAATAATAGAAAACCGAATCATACCTATGTGCCATATAGCTAAAAATTAATCATTTGTAAAAAGCAAAAAAAAAAAAAACAATATGCCTATACAAGGAAAAATATCAGGCCAAAGATATTTGGCCTGATATTTTTACAGTTTACTCCCTCCTACTTCATGTCTGTTTAGTGTTGGTTTGTATCGTGTACACATGCCTTGTAATGATAAATGCAGAATAGAAATATATTATACATACAGGGCTTATATTTTAATATACAGCTACAGATATCATTTGTGGGTAGTGACTGCATGACTTTTGCATTGGCTGAACAAATTGTGTAAACAGGGTATGACCTAAGGTGCAGCTGCCCTTATCCTTATTTACAGTCTTAAAGCTGAACTCCAGGATATTTGTGAAAAAAAAAAAAAAATACCCTTGCAGCGCCCTCAAAGCCCTGCAAGGGTTAAATGCTACAAAGCCTAACTCTGTGAGTTAGACGAAATCCAATGCCTTCCCCCATTTTCTGCAAGGGTTAAATGCTACAAAGCCTAACTCTGTGAGTTAGACGAAATCCAATGCCTTCCCCCATTTTCTGCAAGGGTTAAATGCGCATTAAAGCGGACCACCACCCAAAAGGGTAAGTTCCACTTTAAGTCCTCCATACCACATACCATTTTGGAGGGAAGCAGGTACCTAGTTTTGACAAGTACCCGCTCCCACTTCTGCTCAGATCGCCTAGGCAATCCGAGCCGAAGTTATCCCCCTCCCCTTCCTCCCCTCCCTCTCCGCAGTCCTCTGGGACATGTCACAGGACCCAGAAGACTGTGGGACCATTCACAAAGTGAAGCCAAAAGTAGCATATCCGGATGCCCACAGTTAGGATGCTGGAGCTTGAACCTGAAGCCAATTGAAGAATCAACTCGGGTAAGGGCAGCGCTGGATCCCTGGACTGGTAAGTGTCCTTTTATTAAAAGTCAGCAGCTACAGCATTTGTTTTTATCAAGAGTGGACAACCGCTTTTAGTCAAGGTTAGTGAATTGAAGAAGCTGCATTACCCTATGCCCTGTTTTGGCAGGCTCGCTCTGGCACACTCTCCATATTCTCTCTCTTGCGCTCCTGGCTTTGGGTAGTCCTCCGGTGTCATCACGTACAATGCAGGACGATTAACTTTGCATTGTACATGGAGGAGGCAGCCGTGTGAATGTGGCCAAGAGTGCCTTTCAGAGGAGGCTTTGTGGGAGTGGTTGCACAGATAGAGGGCGACTACAGGAGCAAAGAGTAAAGTAAAAATGATATCTTATTCCTGCACCCTAAGGACAGCCATAGAAAGTTCGAACCTCAGCCAATTTGGCAGGAACTGGCCGAGATTCAATCCATGTGTGGTCAGTCTGAATGAACCAAGTTGATCGGTCAATCACCTTGGGTACAACCAGCCTCCTGGACTTGCATATCTGCTATAGCCACTAACAATATTCACTGTCTTCTCCTGTCAGGGACGGCTTTCCCCTCCCAGACAATTGCTCGACAGGAGGAATTCCCCTGTCAGCACTATCTGTGTTGATGGAGGAATCTTGCAATATTCTTTCCTGCAACTCGTGGTTGCAGGAAAGAAATTCACGTCGTCTATGGCCTGCCAAAAGCTGGGTGCACTCGACTTGTTTTTTTTTTTCCATTCAACCAGTATGCTGAATGAAAAAAAAAAAAAATTCCTGCATTTACACAAGTGATCACAAGCGCTGCGAATACAGGAATCCTCTCTACCGGAACATTATATTCTGACAGTAGGGACTCTCCATTGTCAGAATATACTGATCACCACTGAAACCAATCGGCTTTAAGTTGCTAATCCAAGAAGGTATTCCAGTGGGTCCATCTGACAGAAGCAGATCTAAACATTGGCGATTAGGGAGGGCTAAACACAGATTGAGACTCTGCTGGTCCTTTCTGAACTCGTTGAATTTCGATCTGTGTGTACCCAGCTTTAGACTGAACTAGCAGCTAACCCTTGTAGTGTGGGATGGGCCCTACTGAAATTGTAGGTATTTGTATAATTCCTGGAGTTTTAAATCTAGGGGTAAGGGAAGAAGCTGTAATATCTACCTCATTCCACAACACACATATTCTGGCTGGATTTCTCTGTGCTTTCAGTTACCGTTCAGAAATGAAAGCAATGAGGGACTCCAGCCAGATCTGTGAGTAAAAGCAGCACACCCACACACAGTTGCATATACTTATTAGGCACACAGTTAACCCCTTGATTGCCCTCCTGATCACTTTTGTCATCCACACTGTCACTGTGTACAGTATTATTACTGATCATTGTATTAGTGTCACTAGCGACATCAGTGTCAGTTAGTGTCCATCCCAGCCAGTGTCAGTTAGCGCTAGATTGTCCACCACACTATCACAGTCACACTATAAGTTACTGATCACCACCATTACTAGCATAGTGTCTGTACAGATTAGTATCTTGATTCCGAACAGAACTATAGTAGTGTCCCTAATAGTATAGTGTCCCAAAAAATGCAGCTTGGTTTTTACCAAACACATGTAGCAAACTACATTTTGGCCTTAATTTATGAAGAAATTTTATTTTATTGGATATGTTTTATAACAGAAAGTAGAAAACATTGTATTTTTTTTCAAAATGTTCAGCATTTTTTCATTTATATAATGAAAAAAAAAAAAAAAATGAGCGGTGATCAAATACCATCAAAGTAAAGCTCTATTTGTGTGAAAAAATTATACAAATATAATATGAGTACAGTGTTGCATGACCGCGCAATTGCCAGCTAAAGTAGCACAGTTCTGAATAACAAAAAATGCCCTGGTCATGAAGGGGGTAAAACCCTCCGAAGGTAAAGTGGTTAATAACTGAAATGTAACAAATTACAGAGAAATTACACATTTGTTCCAAACCATCCTCAGGGTATGTTAGATTTTGGGAACCCACCTAAGTACAATTTCTCTGTGTTCTGGCACAAAAACAAATAATAGTTTTATTGTAAACACCCATGCCCCCAATTATCTCTAACTTGTATGCTTTCCCTAGCACTTTACCCTTTTCCTTTCCTGAAGCTTTAACACAAAGCAGAACTAAACCTCCCTTTTCTTTACAGACAAGGAAGCTGTCATCTTAGCCTCTGTTTGGTTTCTAGTTGCCATGGTGCTACACACGTGATCATATCCTTTAATCCTTAAAGTGGTTGTAAAGTCAGAAGGTTTTTTTTTATCTTAATGCATTCTATGCATTAAGATAAAAAAACCTTCTGTATGCAGCAGCCGCCCCAGCACCCTCTAATACTTACCTGAGCCCCATCTCTATCCAGCGATGTCCACGAGTGCCTTGGCCATCCTTCTGATTGGCAGAGACACAGCAGCGGCGCCATTGGTGCCTGCTGCTGTCAATCAAAGTCAGTTAGCCAATCAGGAGAGAGAGGGGGTGGGGCCAAACCAGGGCTCTGTGTCTGAATAGACACAGGGAGCTGTGACTTAGCTTGGGTGCCCCCAATAGCAAGCTGCTTGCTGTGGGGGCACTGAACAGGAGGGAGGGGCCAGGAGAGCTGAAGAAAGACCAGAGAAGAGGAGAATCTGGGCTGCTCTGTGCAAATCCACTGCACAGGGCAAGTAAGTATGACATGTTTATTTAAAAAAATAAGACTTTACAATTACTTTGACTTAAAGGCTAACTTCACCTTTTCCCGAAAAATAGCCTATGCAGTCGGGAGGCCTCGGTAGGTATTAATAAATGATGCAGCTTTGTAAAATGTTCATAAATGTTATTGTTATACCTGTAGACCCATGTGGAGTCATGAAACTTGTTAAAAACAGCACAGTGGCTATGTTGTTAGCACTCCCACCTAGCAGCACTAAGGTTGCCAGTTTGAATCCCAACCACGGCACTACCTGCATGGAGTTTGCATGTGTTTACTCCCATACTCCAAAGACATGCTGGTAGGTTAATTGGATTCTGTCTAAATTGGCTCTAGTATGTTACATAGTTAGTCTGGTTAAAAAAAGGTCCATCCAGTGGACTATGTGTATGTATGAATGTAAGTAAAGGAATTTAGATTGTAAGCTCCTTGAGGGCAGGGACTGATGTGAATACATAATATATATGTAAAGCACTGTGTAAATTGATGACATTATAAAAGTCCCTGAAAGAAATACTGTAAATGTAGTCCATTGGATGCTCACTCCCGGCTGTACAGGAGTGAAATCGAATGGTTGGGGTGATTGCTAACTGTGAGTTTTTGGACCAGGCGTCTGAGGGAACCTGAATAGCCCACAGGTATGGTAATAAAGTGAATGAACATCTTACAAAGCTGCAAGGTTTTTTTAACATCTACTGGGGCTCCTTGACTGTACAGTATAGGTTATTTTCTGGAAAAGTGGAACTTAGCCTTTGAACTAACCCAATCATAACACTTAATTTATCCCTTCAACTTAAGGTCCTGACTTTAAGCCAATTATATCATAATTTTTAAACTAATTTCTTATAGTTACATAGCTTTAAAAAAGATACAAGGCCTAGTCGAACCAATAGACAAAAAAACTAAGTAATAGAAACCTCCATATACACAATCCTATACCTACAGTTAAACCATAGGAAGGCAAAAAAACAATAGAGCATGATCCAACTTGCTCCAACAGGAAAAAAAAATCTTAAAGGATCCAGTAGGAGGCAATTGGATATTCCCTGGATCAGCTGCCCCTGGTGTTATTACCTATAAATATTAGGAATTCATCCAGCTCTGTTTTCATACAATCTACTGAGTTGGACAGAACTCATTTTTCATGGAGTCTATTCCACATTTTCACAGTTCTTCCTGTGAAGAAGCTTTCCGCAAGTGGAGGTTAAATCTCATTTTCTCGAGACATAAAGAGTCCCCCCGTTGTCCCCTGTAAAATGAATAACTCAACACCAAGTTCACTACATGAACCACTTATTTATTTATACATGTTGATAATATCCCCCCTTAATCTCCTCTTCTCAAAAGAGAATAAATTCAGTTCAGCTAATCTATTCTTTACTCATAGCTGAGCTCCTCCATGCCTCTTATCAGCTTGGTTACCCTTCTCTGTACTTTCTCCAGTTCACTGATATCTCTTTTGTGAACTGGTGCCCAAAACCGAATATTCTAGATGAGGTATTACTAATTATTTGTACAGGGGCAAAATGATGTCTCTCTGGGGTCTATACATCTTTTAATCTAAAAAAAGTAGTTTGCTAGCTTTAGAAACTGCAGCTTGGTATTGCATGCTATTATTTAAGTCTATGCTCTACTACCTGCTCTACTAGAACACTCAGATCCTTCTCAACCATAGACTAATTCAGCTGTTCTCTTATTAGAATGTATGATGCATGCATGTTTTTAGCCCCCATGTGCAAAGCTTTACATTTATCAACAACACACCTCATTTGTCACATAGTTGCCCAGTTGCATTAAGGTCAGTTTGTAGGTTGGAGATATCATGTAAGGATGTTATTCCACTGCATAGCTTGGTGTCATCTGCGAGCACCAAAATGGTACCTTTAATCCCAAGTTCTATATCATTTATAAATATATGAAAGAGTAAGGGTCCCAGCACTGAACCTTGGGGTACACCACTAATAACCTTAGACGATTCCAACACTTAAACGTGCACATGAAACTGCACTGAAAGTGCACTTGTAGTGCAAAGTGGATTTGCCTTTAGTAAATAACCCCCATTGCCACTGTAAACACCAACTTACTACAAAAATTGCTATTGAGCATTAAAAGAAGAAGCCACACATTGTTACCATGAACACGTTTACATTTGCCAATGCTGATATGTACTTCTGTATTCATCATATAAAACTAACGACCATACTTTTGCTCATTTATACAGTATATATCCCTTTTCTGTTCCATCAATTATTTTCCATACTGAGAAAATATTTGCTTGCTTGGCAAGATACTCATGACATATTCATGTTCCCATTCATGTTCATTTTTATTACAGTACACCTTTTTCAAAGCCTCTGTGACCTGGGTGCTGCATTTCCAGCTGTTAATGATAGGAACAGCATTCTGACTACAGCAACTCTCTCCTCAAAGAGCTCCTGCTAGGTTACTAGTGTGTATTATGTTGTCCTTAAAAAAACTAAATCTTCTACACTTACTGAACTGTGTTCTTTTAACATCAAAGCTATAGATGTTTCACTGAGTTCTTGATGCTATCATGAAATGTAGAGACCCAGGAAGAAACTGTAACATAAATGTACATTTCTTATTATAAAAATGGTCTCTTCTCATAAAAATAGTCTCTACAGTGGAGGCGGAAAGGAGACACAAGGAAGGTATGAGACACCTCTCAGAAAATGCATTTATCAATGTTTTTCACTTACAAAAAAAATTAAATATTATGAATTAACATTGTTAGAGATGTGTATTAATTCAATAAGCGTACTTACAGACATAAGCATCTACCCACTAATGGTCATTCCTCCACAGTTTTCAAATATTAAGCCCTGGTTACTTGGTCAAGGCCAAGTGTATACATTGTACAATGTGGTCATGTACCTGGCCACCATACACTAGTTTACTTAGCATCTTGTCTTTGTTATGGATAGTTGTGTTCTATGTTTCTTAAAAGAGAAGTATGGGAGGTTTTTTTTTCCCATAATCATACTTACCTAGGTGGATGCAGCATTGGTCAGATGCTGCATCTGTCCTCTGCCGCCTCTGCACTGAGAACCGAACCATCGAACATCACCGACGGTGATGTTCGATGGTTCGGTTCTCTCAGCTCCCTGAGATCTGCTGCCTGCCAATCAGCAGCTCTCCTGCTCTGCTCCTCCAGGTTCACTGGAGCGCTGAGCTCTGGAGGGGCGGGGAGCGGCTGTCTCAGCCTGTCAGCGGCTCGCTGACAGGCTGAGACGGCCATCAGTCCAGGCACCTGGCGGATCCAGATTCCCAGAGTCAGGATGACCCGGTGCCTGGACTGATCTCTGTGACGTCAGCAGAGAGCGGACTTCAGACCGTTCTCTGCTGAAAATGGGTCACACGAGTGCAAAACAAATTGCACTCCTGTGACCCATAGGAGAAGCCCAGTCGAATGAGCTCAGGTTGGACTTCTCCTTTAATAGTTTTAGGCCAAGCACTTTTTGTTTGCTTTAGATAAAGCAAGTTTTGTTTAGAAACAATGGGGTTGATTTACTAAAGGCAAATGGGTTATACTCTTTTTCATCTCATTCACTAAAATAAGAGAAAATTTCCCTGCAAAGTGAACAGCACCTAATGACACCACATATGACAAAACGCGTAGGGTGGAGCCACGCACACACGCTCCCATGCATGTGCTATCAGCTGGTTGCCAACTTTGTTTCTGGAAGAGAAGATTATGGCAGAGGAGGTTGTTGCTTGGCCATTTACCATCTCTGGGCATTATGTGAAGATTATTCCCTTTTCTTGGAGGATGATCCATTGAGATAATGAGCGCATTTTGACCACTCTTATGTGAGGGTCACAAGTGTTCCAGTAAGCCTTGCATAAGAGTGAGAGGTGTCACCTTGGCTATCAATGAAGCTTTTTTATCATGGCATGTAGGACTTTTTCTTTATTTTTGTCTTCTGAACACATTTCTGGATACATTACAATTTTCGTACGTGATTTTTTTTTTTGTATAAGCTCATATATATTTATCATATATTCACTCCTAAGCACTTCTATTGTCATTTCAGCTTTATATGACAATGATGATAATAAGCACTATCATGTGTATGGTTTTTCATGTGCATTTTCTAATATGAGTACTGCACTGGTTGTATATACAAGTGAACAGCCTATTTTCCTTCAGTAAATCAACCCCAATGTTCCCATATTTTCTATTGCTGTTTGTGACCCAAAGAAAATTATTTTTTTTTATAAAAACCTGGCAGAAGTTTCATTCCTTGCCATTACCATCCAAAGCAAAAAAAAAGGGATTTGTCTGGGGTTGGGCTTGATATGACAGTTTTTTTTCTTTCATAAAAGTGTATTTATTAAAAGTGTTTAGTTTTGCAAATTTTTACAAATTTTACAAAATGTTTTAAATAATCACTTAATCAGGGACTGGAATCTCAAGACACCTCATGAGGTCTTATCACAATGATAATTGATACCTATTTCTACAATATCTCTGTCAAATGATGTTATCAGGAATTCAGTGTACACACGTCTAATATTTAGACCAACACTAGAAAAACTCCAGGGAATGACACTTCCATTAGATTAAAAATATAGCATATGGTCAACTATTTAGAGTTGATTTACTAAATAGTTTCTTCATTTTGCAAGAGAAATTGTACATTGCAACAGAATTTCCCCTAGAGCCTAGTATATGTGAAGTTTCATTTTGCAAAGAATACCCAATTACATAAAGGGAAAGAAAAACTGCATTTTTGCTTGCACATGATTAGAAGATAGAAGCCAGTGAACAGCCTATTTGCCTTTAGTAAATGAACCCTGAGTACTTTACTTCTGTTTTTATGAATACTATTCTATGCCTCTCACGTCATGTTGCTGCATGATGAGTCACATAACTCCCTGTTCACACCATGTGCGATATGAAAAAAAACAAAAAGAAAAAAAAAAAAAACAGCGTGAATCATAGATCTTTGAAGTGAGACACAACTGATGGACCTCTTCAGTCTCAAGCGTGTATAGCATAGAAATTAAATGTAGTGCAGAGAACAAAAAATCCAGTCAACCTTGAGGGAATAGTATCAACTTTGTAGTCATAAAGAGTTACTGACTTTTTTATATATTTGAAAATACTATGCTATGCAATGATCACAAAATATTATAGTAGATCATTCAACAATGTACTATTCTTTTTCAAAATACGAAGCATTTTCCTATAGGCTACATTGCTTGCATATTTATAAAACTGTGAATGTCTCATTCACCAAACATGCAGGCAAATCAATCATTGTAAGAAATATACACCTACAGTGAATGTTTGGTGAATGTCAAATTCACTACTTCATAAACAGTAACATTTTTAAGATAATTCTTATAAGCAACTAGCCACTCTATATTTGTCTATAGCAGTGGTCTCCAAACTGCAGCCCGGGGGGCCAGATGCGGCCCTTTGCTCGCCTTTATTTGGCCCATGGGGCACTTTTCCTCCCACTGATAAAAGACATAATTCCTCACACTGATGCCAACAATGAGGCATAATTCCTGCTACTGACATCAACATCGGGGCTCTATTTCTCCCATTGAAAACAACGATGTGGCAATATCCCTTAACCACTTGCTTACTGGGCACTTAAACCCCCCTCCTGTCCAGACCAATTTTCAGCATTCAGCGCTGACGCGCTTTGAATGACAATTGCACGGTCATACAACACTGTACCCAAATTACATTTTTATAATTTTTTTTCCCACAAATAGAGCTTTCTTTTGGTGGTATTTGATCACCTCTGTGGTTTTTATTTTTTGTTAAAAAAATTTAAAAAGACCGAATTTTGCAAACAGGTAAATGATGGGGCACTATTCTTCCCACTGAC